>NW_023270436.1:20482867-20581051 GCF_011800145.1 Mirounga leonina | reverse complement strand
GATGGGTGGGTGGATGGATGGATGATGGGTGGATGGATGGATGGATGGATGAATGTGTGGATGGATGGATGGTTGGATGGGTGGGTGGATGGATGGATAGATGGAAGGATGGATGAATTCTGAGAGCAAGCCATGTTTTTTGGGAGATTCCATTTTCCCTAGTCCTGTGTGTGGACAAATAAAAAAATTAATGAATTATCAGCTCCACCCCTCACACTGAGGTACTGGCAGCAGGACAGGCCATTGGCAGGGAGTGGTAAAATGTTTCTGAGTGGAGAATTGACGAGCAGTTGTGGAGATTATGGACAGAGTGATTTGACTCATCTTGCCCTGCTGGTGCTACTTTGAGACTCAGGGTGCAGCAACAAACATCTGTCTCCCCAACACCTCCCCTGCCCAGACACCATGTCTTACAGCAGAGGAAGGGCTGTTGAGGGTTAGAAATAAGGCTCCGGGGGGGGGGGGGGGAGCAGCTGTGGACTGAGAAGCTGGAGAGATGCCTCTTTTCAAGATTTGATAAGAGTAACCAATATTTATTTACTGAGCACTTAATGTGTGCAAGGGACCATGCCTCGTATACATCTCATCACCTCCACAACGGCCCCATGGGTGGCTACTCTTGTTATGGCTGTGTCACAGATGAGAAAATGAGGGCTCAGGGAGGTTGGGTCACTGGTCTGAGGTCACAGAGCAAGGAAGTAAGGAGCTGATAAAGCCTCGACCACTGATTTTATTCACTGCTCTTTGCTACTTCTTGGAAGTCTGCCCAGTGGTGTCCCATCTCTGCAGGAGCCCAGACTCCTCCCCCTTCACATTCTGGCCTCAACCTACCTACTTGGCAGCCCCAAGCAATCTTTCCCAAAGACCCAGGCAGCTCCAGCCTTTCCTTGCCTCCTCTGCCCTGCAGAAGTATATGGTGGCGGTGGGGTGGGCCGCAGAGGTATATGGTGGTGGTGGGGCAAGCAGAATTGTGGCCATGGAGAGAGAAGAACCATATTCTAGTTTGGCCTCTGCCATTCCCTAGCCTCAGTGTCCCCATCTGCAAATTGGGGTGATACCTACCGGTGAAAGGATGGTATGAGGAACTGCAAGGTTGCTGTGTTCTTACAAAGGATATTGTCATCCCTGACCTGACCCACTCTGTGAAGCTCTTGGGGTCACCCCTACGATGGCCCCACAGGGCACAAATATGAGACCATGACTTCCCATGTCACTCTCAGCCTCCCAGATCATGCACTCAGCCTTCCTGCAACTCACCTGCTTCTATCATCCCGACTTCTGAGACCTTGTCTCTTGCCTTTGTGCTTTTGTCATGTGTTACCTTGGACTCAACACCCACACATCCCTTCTCTGACTGCTGTTGGCTTCCCTGGGTAAATACTCTTTCTCGAACCAGTCTAGCCTGAGACCTTTGGTTTAAATGCCTAGGGAGGAATGCTTTCCTGCATGCGCACCGAGTTTCATTCATTCATTCATTCATTCATCCACATGTTCAGTCATTTGCTAAATATCTACTGAGGGTCTACTATGTGCCAGGTGCTGTGCGGGGAACTAGGGGCACAGCAATAAAAAACATTCAGATAATTCTCACGGAATTTATATTTTTCAACAAAGGCATAACAAAAACTTTGTAAGCGGGATCTGGACAGTTTACAGCCTTAGTTCTGAGTGGTCCAAGGGGTAGATGAATGAGTAGGGGTTGATTAAGCTCAATATTAAACAGAGTGTTCTGTACCTGAAATGGGGAGTGAGCTCCCCGTCATTGGAGGCACCAGTGAGGGGGTTGGGCTTTTAAAGCCTTCCCAACTCTTGGTGTCTGTGACTAGGGACTGGACCCCGGCCAGCATCCCCTTCCACTGAATTGCCCCAAGCCTTATGGCTTTGAGCCCATTTGTGCTCAGGCTCCCAGTGTCACACTGGCTTCTGGCTCCTCAAACCTGTTGGGTTCTGCCAGGCACCCCCCCCATCCTTGGGCTAGGACGGGCCCCGCTCGGCCTGCCTCCTCCTGGGCCCGTCCTGTTTACGAGGCTGTTGTCCCCGGTTGCTGGGGCAACGCTGGATCCATGCCCCACTCGGAGCCCACCGACTTTGGGCCCTTTCCACGATTTTTGGACACAGCAGCTGTGCCTGCCTCCCGTCTGGGCGGGCCCCTTGGGTCGAAACCCAGCGACATGTATGTTTGCAAGCACCCTGAGCTCACGGGACTCTGGGTTTTCCCATCTAGCTCCAGCCAGGGGACCTTCTTCCTGCTGTGTCGGGCGGAGTGAAAACTCAGGCTCTGCTGCTGGGCTCTGTGGGTTTGAATCCCACCGCCATTGGCAGCCGCCTCAACCTCCCCGTGGAGCTGCTCGACCCCAGAGCATCTGGACTCTATCTGAATTATGACAAAGCTTTTGCCTCTCTGAGGGAAACTGGCCAGGCTCGGGTGATAAGGAAGTCCTCTCTGGATGAGGGAACAGAGCCCACCGTGCCTGTCTCGACATTTCCACCTGAGTGGGCTCCTCCTTGATTCCTGGCAGGAGGCTGGGTGTCCATGGTGACCGATGGGCCCAATTATTCCCTGAGATCCCCCCACCCCCCCACCCCCTGCAACATGACTGTCATTTCTCTGCTGCCCGTCACCTGACCCTGTGCCTGAAATGGGGCTGGTGTCCAGGAGGCCTTGTCCTTCCTGAGCCTCTCCGTCTCCTAGACCCTGTGGGACCCGGGGTCTCCCCATCCATCCTCAGCGGGACAGAGATTTACAAAGCGCCCTGGATTGGGAGGTGGGGGACCTGGGTACCACTTCACTTTACTAAAAACTCACCGTTTAGCTTTGCATCGGTCACCACCCTTCTCTGCGCCTTAGCGTCCTGTCCGAGGTGTGGGTGAGCTGAGAGAATCCTTTTTCTTTTTCTTTTCTTTTCTCCCCCCATTTATTTGCAGCAACTTTCTTCCTGAAAATGAAATCTTAGGTGGAATAGTATGAACAAGAGAGGGGCAGACCGGGACGCAGGAGGGATCTAGAATATTCTTCCACAGAGAGAAAGGCGGAGATGGGGGCTGGCAAGGAAAGGGGCCGAACAGGCAAGCTTTAGAGTCACCGCCCCAGACCCCGCGTCCTATGAAAGCCAGCCTCTGCCTTGTCCCGTTCCATCCGGCTCCTGTCGTCTGGTTAGAGCCAGCTGGGGCATGGGCTCTGCGAAGGTGAATGCCTTTGCCTTTGAACAGGGCCTTCCCAGAGACCATTGGCAGAGAGCCCAGGGAGAGGGGGCTCGCCGGCGGGGCTGGGGACCACTGGCGGAGGCATGAGCAGCTCCTTCCCGGCACTGAGCAGCACGTTTTGTTTATATTGGGAGGGTTTCTGACTTCACAGTGAGAGTATTTTGGGAGAGACTGTCTCTTCTACATCTGGATTGGGCTGGGGACCAGCTGGGGCTCCTGTGTCTGTGTTCACGCTGTTGTCACACGTAGGGACAGGCTGCCAAGTACCGGGACGGGGGCTGCAGCTGGAGGAACTCTCTCCCTCCCACTGCTTTCTGTGAGTCCCTTGGTGTCTTTAGAAGGCTCTGGCATGGGCAGCAAGACCCAGGGGGCCTGGATTGGGATGCCAACCCCTGCGCTCTCACCTGTGGGACCCTGGGTGAACGGTTTCCCCTAGGGAGCCCCGGGTTCTCATCTGGAAGATCGGGTGACTAGCGGGGAGGGTGAAATGAGACCATGCCCCAAGACATTCAGGGGCCAACAGCGGTGAGTGCCTTGTCTCTGCCACACCTGGGGGTTCTGCACAGCAAGCAGAGTGAGGAGACGGCCATAGGGACACTGGCCGTGGGATTCTGTTCCGGGTCATCTTTCCCTGGTACACTCACTTTCTCAGACATACACGATGTGGACACATATCCGTGTCAAGATGGACACAGACGCAGATGGATTCACACACGCTACGCCGGCCGAAGTGCGAGGACACATACACACACTCAATCCAATTCAGTCCAATGAGTCTATCTGGAGCTGGTCATGCTAGGCAGTGCTTCCCAACTCTGAGAAAGTGCCTCCCCAATGTCTGGTCTACTGGGGGAGGCAGATGCTTCAGTGGGCCCCAAGCAAGGCACAGGAAACACAATCATTCCGATCGGGGGAAGGGCTGTGGTGGGATTAACGGCAGGTGTGGTGGGAAAGGGGGTTATCATAAGATGGGGGGATCAGGGAGGTACCCTATCCCCATACAAGGCCACACTGAAACCGTGAGAAGGAGCTGGTCATGCATGGAAAGATCTCAGGTGCAGAATGTTCCGGAAGAGGGAACCTGAAGGGCAGAGGTCATGAGGAGTGAGGAGACGGTAGGACAGAGTGGATAGACACCACCTGAGGGTGATGAGGGGTCTTGTGGCTGGGGTCTGGGATTCAGATTTTCCTCTCTATGGGATGGGGGTTGTGAGCATAGAACCTTCTCAGAGATTGTTCAAAGACCTCTACAACCACCCGCGTGACCTCCTGCACACACCTGTGCATGGTCTACACCCGGGCACACATGCACAGTGCACATGGGGCACACCCACGCATGGTGCCCGCTGGGGCACACGCACCGCCCCTCCATCTTCCCACCCCCGCCCCTCCTCCTGGCTCTGCCCTCTGCTAAGTCAAGCGGCCCATCACTGACACCCCAACCAAGGCTGCCCCCCAGCTTCCCCAACCAGGAAACCCCCCGGTCCACGCCCTCACCCCACCCCAGGAACTCCAGCATCGGGGTGCTGAGGCAGGCTGACAGTCACCTCCTGGCCACTTCTGCTAAGTCCAAATGCCCCCAAGCACTTTACACCAATATGGCGGTAATGGTTTATTAAGTTCCTATGCAGACCGGGCCCTTTATGTATTTTTTCTTCAGCAACCCTCACGACAGCGCTACGTGTCCTACTTTGAAGCAGATGTTTATTGAGCACGTACTGGATGGCAGACACAGGAGATGCCAGAGGGAGCGAGACAGCAGGGGTCCTTAATCTTCCCCATGTGACAGCTGGGAGGGCTCAGGGAGGAGACAGAGCCCCAGGACACGGCGGGATTTGGACTTAGCAGAAGTGGCCAGGAGATGACTGTCAGCCTGCCTCAGCACCCCGATGCTGGAGTTCCCGGGGCGGTGTGAGGGCGTGGACCGGGGGGTTTCCTGGTTGGGGAATCTGGGGGGCAGCCTTGGTTGGGGTGTCAGTGATGGGCCGCTTGACTTTGTGGTTTCTGTGAAGGGCGTTGTTTTGTGGCGGGGGGAGGGCAGAGCCAGGAGGAGCAGGGGGATGGAGAGAGCCACCAGCCCTGCCTTGGGCCTCAGTTTCTTATCTGTAGAGTGAGCGGGGACTAAAGGCCACCACACCCTGAGGACGTGGCACTGGAACAGCGTGCGGTTCTGAGCCAGGCCGCGCAGGGAGTCTGAGTCTGAGAACAGGCCAGAGGCTGTCTTCACACTGCTGTGTGAGCCATGCGTCCACGTGCACACTCCTGCACGCTGAACTCTGCAAGGTTGATAAGGTTACCTCCATTTTACAGATGGGGACACTGAGGCTCAGGTCTCATGGCCAAAGTCAAAGAGCTGGGAAGTTGGAGCCGTGTTAGGAAAGCCAAGTCCAACTTGTGGTTTGTGGGAGCCCTCCCTGGGTCCCCCTGTGCCGCAGCCCCTCTCATTCTTCTTACACCCAGCCACTCTCCTTCAATCCAGCCCCGAGCGCGCTGTGCGTGAAAAGCGGCGCCCTTCGAACGGCAGGATCCAGAGTCAGAATGAACAGGATTCGAACCCAGGACCATTCGGAGAGAGGTGGAGCCCTCCCGGGGTTTCTATCAAGTTCAGCCCCCGCGGACTCCCTTCGGCCCCTGGTGGGTGACGCCCTGGCGTGGGCAGGGGCGAGTGGGTGGGACTGTCCCCGCCTCTTGGACCACCTTGTCCTCCAGCGGGGACAATGCGGGGAGCGCAGAGGACCCCAGTCACTAGGGCTCAATCTCCTCCAGAGCGGCGTGCAGGGGAAGGTGCCCTCACTGGGCATGGCTACGGGAGAGCCTGAGCGCTGGAATCAGACAGACCCTGGTTCACATCCCGCCGTGTCCTGGGGCTCTGTCTCCTCCCTGAGCCCTCCCAGCTGTCACATGGGGAAGATTAAGGACCCCTGCTGTCTCGCTCCCTCTGGCATCTCCTGTGTCTGCCATCCAGTACGTGCTCAATAAACACCTGCTTCAAAGTAGGAGACGTAGAGCTGTCGTGAGGGTTGCTGAATAAAAAATACGTAAAGGGCCCGGTCTGCATAGGAACTTAATAAACCATTACCGCCATATTGGTGTAAAGTGCTTGGCACAGCATCCCAGAGGATGATGACAGAACCAGTAACAGTAATATGGAATACTGCTGAGAGTTACTTAGCCGAGGATTGAAGTTCTGCAGTAAGAGTGTGACGTACTCATTGCACGGGGTGTCTGGCATCAGCCAGAGTCATGCCCGATGCTTTGCAAGCCAAGTTCCCATGAAATCTTCCCCTGCAGCCCGGGAGAGGGAAGGGCACTTTTATTCTTCCCGTTTCACCGAGGGGCCAACTGAGGCTCGGACATGCCATGACTTGCTCCTCAGTTTGAAGTTGGGAAAGGGAGGAGCCGGGATTTGAACTGAGTTCCTCTGTAGAATGTCCAGGGGGCTATTTCTCTGACCTTGGTCCTTCCTGGGCCATCTCAATGGTTCTTGCCCCATCTTTACCCAAGGTCATTCTCCAAATCAACTTTATGTCGACTCACTCAAGAAACATCTTAGCCTCAGCCTTAGCAACAATATCCATGACTTCCCAGGCTTTAAGTGGTGATATTTTAAAAACATGTTAAAATAAATATTAGAGCATTACTATATACATATATATTTAAATTTTTTTTTTTTTTTAATTTACCAGCACTTCTTGGCCACTGGGATGTTTAAAACTCACTCGAGTTTTAAACTGGACCAGGTTGATCCAGTTCAACCATTTTATCTCATGAGCGGGCACAGAGAAGTTCAGTGATTTGCCCAAAGCCACACAGCAAGCACAGCTCAGGCCTCCTGACTCCCAGGCCTGGGGCCACCCCCTCCCTCAAACAGCTGTGTATATTAGGAGAGCAAAGCTCCCCCAGGGGTGGGCTGCAGGCTGAGCTTCACAGATACCATCTCTCTTTATCCTCGGAGATATCTCTTCAGGCATGCCTTCTTGTTCTCATTTTAAACTGAAGCTCGGGGGCACCTGACTGGCTCAGTCGGTGGAGCATGTGACCCTTCATCTCGGGTTGTGGGTTCAAGCCCCAGTTGGGTGTAGAACCTGCTTAAAAAAACCCCAAAAAACAAAAACTGAGGCTCAGAGAGGTAAAGCAAGTCTCTAGAGGACACACAGCAAGTAAGAAGTGGAGCTGGGATTTGAACCCCAGATCCGAGTGTCGCGCTGGAGAGACTATGGCTGAAGACACGTGAACCCAGTAGAGGGGATGCTGCTGCCCGGGTGAGGATGAGGCGGACACAAGCCAGCTGAGGGCCTTCGGTTTTGGGATCGAGCAACCTCCTCTGCTTTCCAGCCCGCAACAGACGCCGCCTGCACCTTCCTGCTTTCTGTTACAGGTTTAGATCACGGAGGCCTTTGCTGCAGCTGACGTGCTACGTATTTTTAACTTGGAGAAGAATGTCCCAGCCCTTCTGAGCTTCCCGCCAGCCGCCCCTTGTTGGGACCAGAAACGCAGCTTGCTTCCTGCCTTCGGTAGTCTCATTTCACTCCCCCCTACCCCCCAGCCCCAGCAGCCCCAACTTCTCAAGTCGAGACGGCGAAAGGTCTTGGGAATTTTCATAAAACTCTCAAATCTGGCTGCGAGCCAAAGGGAAACAGCTCGGAGAGGGGCTGACACTGTCGGTAAGATGATAGAAATATGGCATTCCTGCGGCAGGCGATTGCGGGGTTTACTGGGGGCCGCGGGCCCCTGACGGCCGGGTCTTCGCAGCGCCCAGGGACACAGTGGGCAGGACAATGGGGGGAATGATGGTGGCCAGTTTGCTGCTTTTGCCACGGGTCCGTGGCCGTCTGTCTTCCTGTGTTATCCCTGCAAAGCCACGGTGTTATCGTCAGCTGCCCATCATCACAGACAAAGAAACAAGAGGCTCAGAGAGGTGTAGCGACTGGCCTGAGGTCACACAGCCGAGAAGTGGTGGAGCTGGGATTTGAGCCCGGTCTTTACCGCTCTAGCACCAGTATGTACACCTAGACACGCACGTACCCACATGAACACACACAAACACGCGTGGGCACAATGCACACATGCACACGTATGCACACGCAGACGCAACACATTCACACACACGGCCCACATCTACACATATGGACGCAACCCATGAACACACAAAAGCCCCACTGACTCACCAATGGCCACGCAAATGCACGCACACACGTATGCATATGGTCACACAGATGTGCACACACGCACGAACTCACACACACATTCTGAAGACGCGAAGCTACAGTGCTCACCTGGCTCTCTGGAGTGGGGCCAGGGCTCTGTCCCTCAGACCCCGGGAGCATCAGCTTCCTTCCGCCCCTCCCTCCCGCCCTCCCCCAGATGTTTGCCGTGGCTCCCGCCAGCCAGCCAGATGTGCTCAACGCCCCAGGATGTCTCAGAGATCCACAGGCTGAGGGGGTTGCCAGATTGCCCCCAGATGTCTCCATGACACCACATCCAGCCCCAGGCAGAGAGGAGCCAGATGCTCAGAAGGGACCCGAGGTTCCACCAGGTCACAGGCTCTCGTCAGGCAGGAGAAGCAGGCCGGGGGGTGGGAGGGGGCAGGGTGCTGCATTTTATGCTCCAGGTAGGAGCCCTAAGGCTTGAGTCCAGCTTGAAGTCACTGTGAGACCCGGGGCTCAGCCTCCTCTGAGCCGAGTTTCCACATCTGTGCGATGGGACGTAAGGCCACAGAGGGACTTTGGCACTCAGAACTCAAGTGATCTCTCAGTGTTCCCTTTACAGGTGGGTAAACAGGCCCGTGGTCACACTGCAAGGCAGTGGCAAAATTGGGCTCAGACACCGGCTCCTACAAATCTCTGGATAACTTTATATTTAACGTAACCAGCTCCTTCAGCAGCAACATGTAATAGAACACGGGAATGAAAAGATTGTTCTGTTTTCTTGCTAGAGGGCCTGTTCTTACATTTCCTTTTTGCCCCAAGACATTTTTCTCGGGGATTACTGACCAGCAAGATGGAATTTCTCCAAGAAGCATCCCATGGGCCCTATACTAATGCCCTTGATAGAACTCTCGCCTCTCCCTAGACCCGGAGCTTTGCTCTGTTTCACCTTGGGCTCCTGATTGAGTTTTGGGATTGCAGAAGTTTGGGCTCACGTGAGGACATAAGGGGCACAGTGCCGGGGACAGACATGATTATATGCCATGGGTGTGGTTGGTTCGGGAGGACGGCCTGCCGAGGGAGGCAGAGGTGAGTGAGCTCAAATCCCGGTCCAGCCTCTTACCAGCTGGGTGACCTTGGGCACATTGCCTGATCTCTCTGGATCTCAGTTTTCTCATCTGTAAAATGGGGATGACCACATTTTGTGGGGCTTAAAATAACAGATGTGTGGTGCTCAACGGAGCTGGCTCAGAAAGCCGTTGGTGGGCGTCCGTGGCCTTGGACGTCAAGCCCATTTTCCAGAGAGACAAAGGGACACACCCGAGGGTGTGAGTGGCCAGGTAAGAGCCCGGGGCAGCCAGACCCACAGCTCGGCTCTGGCTGCAGGCCAGCCCGCTGGGTGACGTGTGACGTTCCAGGTCTCCCCTCTGGAAAAGACCTCAGGTTCTCTGTAGACACTGCACTTGCCTTTCCTAATTTCCCTTCCCAGACAGAAATCTCTGTAACTCGTCCCTGTGCCGCTAGCTCAGGCTCAGATCTATAAAAAGCTGACTGGGGCTGTTATTTTGAGGACTGTCACTGTGTTTCCCTCCAAGGGTCCCCGCTGGAATTGACCTCTGGTTCTCGTGGCTGGTGGCAGAGCTCTGAGCTGGCTTTCAAGGGCAAGACAGACAGAGGGTGTCAGCCACGGTCAAGGTGGGGGGCTAAATTTATGCTCTCAGAAGGGGCAGTCCTTCCTTCGTGGCTGCCACCTGTGTCCCTGCCTCTCCTTCCTCCCTCCTCCAGCAGCCTGCACACCTACTTTGTGCTCCCAGGGCCTCCCGGGTAATCCTTTCACAGCCGAGGAAGCCACGGCTCAGAGAGGGACAGTGTTTTTCCCAAGGCCACACAGCACAAGAGTGAACGATTCTCCCAGACTCCCAGCCCCGACTCTCTCCCGGGGTGCCTTGCCTCTGTCGCCTCGGCCCTTCTCACCAGACTCTCCCTCCTCTTCCCTGTCTCCTCACTTCCCCGCTTTTCCTCCTCTCTTCCGGGTCCTTCTTCAGAAGGCTTCGACCCCACCTGCTTTTCCTGCTGTGATCATCACAATACTGAAAACACATCAGGACGGAGGAATGACGCTTGGCAACAGCATGTGTGAGCTTTCCCTATATCCCCAAGCCATGAGCTAAGTCCATCCCGTGTGTAGCATCCTCCGACAACCCTGGGAGGTGGGCACGTTATTGTGCTGTCTTCCAGGCAAGGACAGGGGCACCCAGAGGAGGAAGCCACCTGCCGTGGTCACACATGAAGCTGGGGCTAGGGCTGGGGCTGCGCTTAGGTCTAGCTGACCCCAGAGACCTCACACTTCATCTGCATCCTGTGTTAGATGTGCACACACATGCACACTCACACACACACTCACATGCAAACACATTTTTTAAAAAATTGAGGTTTAACATACAAGTTGTGGAGTGCACAAGGTTTACGTGCGAGCTTAACGCCTTTTAACGTATGCACACTGCCCAACACAAAACACCCTGGAAAGTTCCCTCGTGGCCCTTCCCGGTTGGCACCCAGCGTCCACCACCTTGACCCCAAACTGTGGCCCTCACCATACCTGGGCTGGAATCCCTATTGTGATACTGCCAATGTGTTGCTTCACATCTCTGAGCCTCAGTTTCTCAATCTGTCCAATGGGGCTACTATGCCCTCCCTCTCACAGGGCAGGAATGACAAGGCCCGGTGCTAGGTTACATACGCCCACAGAAAAGGGGTTGATTGTCACTATTATTAATATGCCAGAGCTTCGCCCCCCTCGCCCCCCTCGACCCCAACTCCCAGCCCTCCTGGAGGCTGATGTTGCCCATTGGGCCCCCTCTCCGAGCCCTGACTCCCCAGCCCAAGGACCCCTGGAGCCAGGCCTGCTTCTCCAGGGGAATGAGGCACTGCAGGCCCTGACCCCGGCCATTTGCCTGACCCCCAGACCGCAGCCTGCAAGAGGCTAAACCCCACCCCCCCGTGGCCCCCCTTGGTTGATGAGGCTGCGCCCACCCGCACCCATTCATGTATTTTGTATTATAAAATGACTGCCGTCGCCATGGCAACATAAAAGGAGCCGATCTCATTACTGAGGCCCGGACACATTATTTTCTCCAAGGAATTTCTTCTTTTCATTATTTCCCTCCAAAGGTCAGTTATCCTCTCAGGCGGGGCGGGGGGCGGTTGGGGGGGGTTCTGCGAAAGGTGAGCCGGATTCATGGCAGAATTCCCCTGGCGGAATTTACAATCATGTTGCCTTTTTCCCCTGCTCTAACACCGGTGGAGAGATTTTCTTGCAGCCAAGCGGTTCTCTTTAACCCCTGCAGCCCTGGTGGGCAGGCTGGGCAGGCAGCAGATGGGGCTATCCCTCCTGGGCTGCCCCGGGACCCCCCGGCCCTCTCTGTGCCTCCTCCAGATGGTCACTGGTCACCGGAAGCCCCCCGACTTCATGTCCTGGAGGCCAGGGGAGTCTGGGCTTGGTCCCATTTGCTGGGGAGGCTGTGTGTGTGTGTCGGGGGGGTGGTGTGCAAAGACAAACTGCCTTTTCTTGGTCCTCTCGCTGGTAAAAACGCCCCTTCGGAAGTCACTGACGAGAGCCATAATTCCTGGAATGCGTGTGGCTCAGCTATTGAGAATGCGGTTCTGGAGTCAGACAGGCCTGGTTCAAATCCTGACTCTTCCAGTCCTGGGCTGTGTGAGCTTGGGCAAGTGGCTCCATCTCTCTGAGCCTCGTCTGTAACGCAAGCCTCATACTGCTATCTACCTCATGGTGTGGGGTGAGGACAGAGGGAGGTATGTCTGTAAATCACTGAGAAGAATACCTGGCGCCCAGGAAACACTAAATATTTGCAATTATTTATCTTCAGATGTATTTATTCATGTGCCAGTGACTGCATATATCAGCTATCTATTGCTGTGTAACAAATCACCCCCAAGATTTAGTAGCTTGCAGCAGAAGTGATCATTTATTGTCTCTCATTGTTTCTGTGGGTCAAGAATTTGGGAGCATCCTGGCTCTGGCTCAGGATGTCTCTTAGTGTTGCAGTCAGGTAGGTGGGGCTGTCGTCATCCGAAGTCTTGAGCTTGACGGGAAGATCTAATTCCAAGGTGACCTACTCATGGCTGGTTTGGTCAGGAGCCTCAGTTCCTCTGGGTCTCCACTTGGGTCTATCCTCGGGGCTGCTTGTGCTCCCTCCAACATGGTGGCTGGCTCCCCACCAAACGAGCGATCCAAGAATGCAAGGTGGAAACAATGGCGGCTTTGTATGACTTAGCTGTAGAAGTCACACACCATCATGGCCACCATCTTCTGGTCACACAGGCTAGCTCTGATTCCATGTGGGAGGACACTCTACAAAGGCACGAACAGCAGAAGCCAAGGAGGATCAGGGGACCGTCTTGGAGGCCGGCTACCACACGGCGCTACCCCCTTCACACGGATGGTCTCACTCAATCCTCACCAGGAAGGTTTGAGGACGGTTCCCATTTTCCAAAGGGGGAAGTTGAGGCGCAGAGAAGGAACGTGATTTGCCCAAGGCTTGGGGACCATTTGGTCTGATTCCAGGCCGGGACTCTTTCTCCCCTGCCCTGATTCTCACGGACCCGGCACCTCTCCCGGTTGGATTCTGCTGGTCTGAAGGGACGGAAGGCTGCCGGGAGGAGAAAACGTCAGGCAGGCCGGGTCTGTATCGCAGCTGACCAGGGCAGAGTGATGCAGACACTCAACAAGTGAAGCCAGTCAAAACACTTCCCCCAACGAAGCCAGTGGAATCAGTGTGTTTGTAAAACTGACGGCATTTTTGTTGACAGGCAAATGTCTGTATTACATGGCAACAAATGGCTAGAAGATGCAAAAACACAGTCAATCATCAGGGATTTTTTTTCCCCCCCTCTTTAAAAGAGAAAAGCTCTCCCACCACCCAACAGGATGAGTGATGTTTGCATCGTGTTTGCCAATCTTTCTCCCTGATCTAGCAAGTTCCCGGGGCACAGCGCGGACGCTCGGGGGCAGCCCAAGTCCGTGAGCACCAAACGGGGAGGGAGCATCCAGGGTCTTTCCCGGAAGTAGGGGACCCCTGACCTGGAGAGGAAGGGCTGGCCCTGGGGTGTACCGATGCTCGTGGGAAGCGAGAGAGAGGCCTGGGGTGTGGGATGCCAGAACACCACATTGGTTGTCGGCAGATTGCTCGCTGGCACAGTTTGGCCCTGAATTTCTCGCTGACTTAGAGGCTGGTGAGAATGCAGATTCCCAAGCCCCAGCCCCGGAGACTCTGATTCAAGCAGGTCACGGAGGGTGGTCTGGGTATCTGCACTTTGACTACTGGTCCACCACTTCCCAGGGATACCGATGCCGCTGTTTCTGGGGCCACTCTGAAGAACGTGCGGTGCGGAGGAGAGACTCCATGCCCGGCATCTCCTCAGCTCAGCCCGCTCCCAGTCATGCTTCCGGGCCCTGCTGGGCTATGTCTCCTGCAAGTCATCTCTGACTCCCTCTTAGGGAGGACAGGTCTCTCTTATAATGATCCTACTTTCACTTTTTCAGGCTCAGTCTCTCAGAGCCATGCAAAGGGTATCTGGTGTTTGAGTCTCCTGCCCGATACCAATCTTTCACATTTGAAAGCCCCTGGTTCATTCATTCATTCATTTATTCATCTTACAAGTTTTCTTGAGCATCTACTGCATGATAGGCTCTGGGGATACAGCAGTGACTGGGACACGTGTGGTTATCCATGTCTCCATGGCATTCATAGTCTACCAGGGCCAATGGAGTCAACCAGCCAAGAGACAAAGGAATAAAATAGCTGTACGTGTCCTCAAGGGAATAAACAAGGTGGTTCTATGGAGAATGAAGGGGCACCTACTTTACACTTGAGGGCTGGTCAGGGAAGATCTCTCTGAGGATAGGACTTTTGGTTTGAGATTCAAAGAGAGAAAGCTGGTTCCATGAAGAGCAGAGAAAGGTCATTCCAAGTGGAGAGAATCGCATGCACCAAGGTCCTGGGGCAGGCAAGAGCGAGGCGTGTTCAAGGCATAGGCAGAAGGCCGGTGTGGCTGCAGTGGAGGAGGTGAAGGGCAGACAGCATGTGATAGTCAGGGACTTGACCACACAGAGGCTACTGCAGAGCTTGGATTGTATTCTGAGTCTGGTGGGAAGCTTTTCTAGGGTGTTATGGTGGGAGGTTATGGAGCTCACATTCTTTAGGCCAGATCGCTATCCTTTGGCAGGTAAAGTGTGATCATTTTACCTATTTCCTGAGAAACTTCTAGTAAATGTCTCTGTTACTACCGATATGACTCAGACCTTAGATGCCGCCTCCTCCGGGAAGCCCTCTTTGCTTCTACTCTGGCAGTTTTAGATGTACCTCCCCCTTAGCCTTCATGATAGATACACACATACACCAAAATATATCAATACGCTCTCAGAATTGTGCCCCATGGCCATTTTGCTGGATGGCTGGCTCCCGAGGGCGCAGCCTCCTCTTACCTCTGTGTCTCCTCCAAAGGCTGTTTGACCCCAGCTTGACTTCAGTTTCCCTTTCTGGGAAGTAAAGAACTAGCCTTTGTCAAAGCAGGTCGCCGTGATGCTCAGAAACTGCTTACCACAGTGCTCTTGGTACGTGGTGGCACGAACAGGTGTTGGCTGTGATTCTTACATACTCAGGGGCTATTTGTTGAATAAAGGTCCTGGGACAGCCCGCACTGCCCCCGCTGTCCCCACCACCTCACCCCGGACAGACATTCGGCTCATCAAACCCCGAGCATTGGCTAGGGATGTGTTCAGGTTTGCTCTCTGGCTGTTTTTGAAATGTGTCGGATTTAATGTTGGCAGGAGACACTCACGCATACACTCGCACTTGAAGGTGTGCATGGAGATTTGTGGCATCCTGGCCCCTTTGTAGGGAAACGGCTGGAAGGAGCTGGGTGAGGGGCCGGGGCTGGGAAGCAAATGACTTCTGGGGCTTGACTCCCTGGTTCAAAGGATAGGATGTTTCCCCTGGGAGGACATGAGGGCTGCAGGACATTCAGCCCCTGATGTGACGTCTGGAGCTCGGGTCACTCTGTATCCGTTTATCCATCCGTCTCTTCATCCATTAGACAAATAATCCCTGAGCACTGTTTGTGTCCGGTTCCAGGGACCCAGCAGTGGATAAGACAGACACCATCCCTGTCCTCACAGAGCTGACGTTCTATACAGGATGGAAAAGAAGCCAGTGTTTTGTGAGCACCTACTACGTGCTGGGAATTTCTCCTATGTGATTTGCATGCTCATTACCAGCCATGGTTGGGTTTTTTGGCCCCATTTTCCAGATACCAACACATGAGGCTTGGAGAGGCGAAATCAATGCCCAAGGTCACGGCTCCGGGGTGGTCATTGGAATTTAGACTCAGTCTGTCTGATTCTCCTGCTAACCCTACCTTTCTGTGGAAGCTACAATCCAACGTGGAGGCTGTCATTCTTCCCCCACGCTGTGGTGACCCAGTTTCTGATCTGAGCCTCCTCGAGGACAGTACCTGTGTCTTCTCCATTTTGGTTTCCTACGGATCCCACATGCTGTTTAAATGGTAGCAAGGGCAGACAGAGCATAGGGGTGTCAAACACAACCAATTCCAGCATCTACACCCTTTCAGGCACCGATTAACCACCTCTCCCAGGAAGCCTGCTCTGATTGCCACAGTCATGGGGACCTCATTTTCCTCTCTCTGACCCCAAAGAGCCCAGACTGTGGCATCATCTGTACGACCTTGTTCCTCCTCTTCCTCTCCCCTCCTCCTCCTCCTCCTCGAACTGGCAAATATTAATTAAGCATTTACTTAATTGAAAAGTGCAGTCATGAAGAGTATAGTCTCTGGGTTAGGAGAGTCTGGGCTTGGACCCCAGCTCTGTCACTAGGCAGATGGCCCTCAGCATGTCCCTTTACTGCCCTGAGCTTCAGTTTCTTCAATCTCTCATATTAGAGGGTTATTCTAAGGATTCCATAAGATAGAGGGAAGAGCTTTCTTCCATTGTAACTACTAATGAGGGGAATCTGGGAGACTTTAAGATCCAAGAAGAAAACTGCCCTCCCTAGTAGAGCTTCTGATGCCTTCCTAAGAGCAGATGAAGAGCTGTGAACAGTGACTGATCGCCTCTTACTTCATTTAGCCATCAGAGGAACTTGGGAAGAACGCCTATCACATTTTTATCGTGGAGAACAGATCAAGGTGCATGATCACACAATGCATGTGAGGTGTGTGTCTGAGCCTTCTCTCCTGAGCCCTGGGACTTCATGATACTCTGCAGCTTGGCACACAGACCTCAGGTTCCCAAGAACTTTTGGGTGGGATCTTGTTAACATCCCTCTGCTCCTTAGCGTCCCTGCCAGGTCCACCTGTCTGAGAAGCCCCAGTCATTAGGCAGATGTATCAATAATCTAGACGCATCTTCCAGGTAATTTTTCCTTTTTTAACGGATGTTGAGTTTGTTCTCATTAAGGACCCGGAAAACATGAGCTCCAGGGCTGGAGCCTTCAGCTTACACAAAACACTGTGAACGCTAAAATTTGCTTCTTTTTGATTTAGTCTCTTGCTAGCTTGAAGGACTGGATTTTATAACAGGTCAATTTCAGACCATTTGATATTGATATATGAAGATCCTTAGGGATTATTGAATGCATTTTTCATCCAGCTGCGATAGTATCATATAAGGAAAATGGGATTGACTGTTAAGTACAAATTGAAAAAGACATGGTCATTTAAGATAACTCCTTATCTGTATACAAGGAAATAGTATCAGGGAAATAGACCACCAGTTGACAGAAATAAATTTAACCTTGGGTTCCTCCTCCACACGCCTCCTCAACTGCTGTTCATACTTGTCTGGGATTATTCAATTATTCTGAGAGCCCTTTCCTGGGGCCCCTCTTAGAGGATGCGTCTGCAGGGAGAAGAAAATTCGCTGCTGTTTTATTCTGGAAGGAAGGACTGGGTGGGAGGAGCTGGGACCATTAACGGAGCAACTTTGGGGGAGTTTGGGATGGGGCAGCTTTAGCCTGGAAGATGGCAGGTGTCCCTCGCAGAGCCCCTGACAGCTGGTTAAGAGCAGGTGAAGACCTGAGAACAATAATTTTCATCTACTAGGCTCACTCACGTGACCTCGGATGCACACCCTCCCACCGCTGGCGTGGTCCTAGCCAGGCAGGCTGCCTCTCAAGAGGATATCCAGCCGTGGAAAACCTTGCCGCCTGCGGCCCAGGTGACAGGTTGGGGGTTTCCATTCTTGTGCAGTAGACCGCTCACTCTCATGGCCCGCATCTCTTTGACACGATACAGTTTACGCGATCTTTGGGGAGCAACATGTTTGTCCAGCGAGGTGGGCGTTGCTCTCTACCCTCCATCCATTTTGGTCAAGGAGGTAGACTAACTAGGTGAAGCCAACACGAGTTCTGCCAGGCTCCAAAGCCTGAACCGTTTCCTGAGTTTCCTGTGAGCAGTGTGGGTTTGAAGGTCACTGGGACAATTCCCCAGATTCCCAAATACCGCCTTCATGGGTTGGTGGAGCTGCTGGGAACGTGTGTCCAGTGCCCAAGCGTGTACATCTGTTTCTGCTCCTTGCAGCCCTCCCTTCTCCAATTCCCGGGACAGAGGGTAGAGGAAAAGGGCTGCTTCTCGTTCCTTCTCAGGTGGGTCCACCTGCAGGGAGGTCAGCTGGGGCATGAGTGCTGTGCTGTGGACTCCTGTGGAGGACAGGTTATTGGGCTGAGTATCTGCCTTGGCCTTCGGTGAGCAGAGGTCATGCCCCAGCCTGGCTCTACTCATCCCTGTGGGAAATCAGAATTTCCCTCTGATTTCAGAGAAAAGGGCTTTCAAAGCCTCAAAGCGAGCTGGGCGAGCTGGGGCCTAAAAGTGAGGGCCCACTCTAAGGCATCCTGAGTACCTAGCTAGTATGTGCCGGGTGAGCCTTCGCCAGGAGATTCTGAGAAGGGTGTGGTGTAAATGGGACCAGTCTCTTTGCATGCTCGATTTTGTTAGAACTCACAGCAAGCTAAGCATCATAACGCCCATTTTACAATTGAAGAAACTGAAGCTCAGAGATAGGAAGTAACTTGAACAAATCACACAGATAAGTTAGTGGAGGGATAAGAGCTTGACTCTGAGTTTGTTCAACTCCAAAAGATCCCATCCATCCATCCATCCATCCGTCCATCCATGTGTCCATCCATCCATCCATGTGCCCATCCGTCCATTTATCTATCTATCCATCTGCCCTTCCTTCCTTCCTTCCTTCTCCCATGCTGTTCCTCCCTCTTTCCTTCTTATCCATCCATCCATCCATCCATCCATCCATCCATCCATCCATCCTTCTATCCAACCAATGTTAATCAGGCATGTGCCAGATGATAACTATCCTTAATGATAAGTGATGTCCTAGGAATCAAAGGGGACCCCAGAGCTGTTCCCAAGGCCACCATGTCTGGGTCTGACCACTTGGACCATGTAGGATGCCATGGTCTAAGCTTGCCAGGAGGAGGCAGGAGGCAACAGGTTAGAGGTCTCTCCCACTCAGCATGGGGACCCGATTTGGGCATTGGAGGCTCCATCTGGAAGATGGTGTGTGTGGGGAGTGGGGTGGGGAGAGGCTGACATAAGGAGCTCACTTCCCCCAGAAACCCACAGGCAAACTCTCTCCACCAGCCTATAATTCCAGCCCACTTGTCAATACATGTGGGGCGCTGAGCCAATTCTTCCTGAGGCCCATTGAATTACAGCACTTGATTCTCTGGTTCTAATAAAATGCAGCCTCCCTCACAGACTAGACTAAATGAACGAGAAGTCCACACAGATCTTTAGGTCCTCTCTCTCTCTCCTTCTCTGACATGTTCTCTGGGGGCTGATGTACCCTTGGCAGGAGCTGCAACAGGCTCAGAAGAACCTTGATGGGTCTCTGAGCTCTGGGTTCAAGTCTTGCCAGTGGCCTTGGGGCAAGGCTTAGGATCTGAAATAAGGACATTGTTCCTGTTCTGAGTCTCTTCCCACCTGACCCGGCAGGGACTGATTTTCTCTAAAGCAAAATGACTAACGGGGATCCCATGTTTCTGTAGGCCCCCAAAACGTGGTGCTTGCATTCCAGAAACTCACAATCTGGAGGGGAGGACAGACGTGCAGTCAGCTGTAATTCATAACCACAGTGATACAAAAATATTAAGAGAAGCAATACCGGATTAGTTTTTTGTTGCTGCTGTAACAAATTACCCTGGGCCTGGTGGTTTAAAACACAGAAATTGATTGTCTCACAGTTCTGGGGGCCAGAACTCCAAAATCAAGGTGTCAGCTGGAATGTGCTCCCTCCAAAGGCTCTAGGCCTCTCCAAGGCCTTGCCTGTTTTAGGCACCTAGACTCAGTTTTAGCACCCAGTTTTAGCACCCAGCAGGGTCCTACAACATGAGTTGGCTCATGGTATCATCCGCCATGTCATCCAGGGTCAAGGCCAATGTGCTTCCTGTGGCTGGCATCTCCCCACCCCCACTGCAGCCCAGCACACTGGCCTCCTCCCCGCTGATCTAGCCCCTCGAAGCACCTTCTACCTCAGCCCCACTTTTGGTATTCCTCCTGCCTAGACTGTTCCTTGCTTGGATATCTGCATGATCATCTTCCTCATCCCCTTTCTGATTCTGACAACCTTCTCAGCACTGCTTCCTCTGACCACCCTCTTTTAAATTGCTACCCCCAGCCCCAGCACTTCACAGTGTCCTTCCCTGTTTTATTTTGCTCAATAGCACCTTTCACCGACTGCTATCTAACTTCTTTATTTATTGTCTGCTTCCCCCAACTAGAATATAAATTTGGTGGGAGCAGAAAGCTTTATCTGTTGTGTTCACTGCTCAATATCCAGCACCAGCTTGGCATCTAGTAGGACCTCAATAAATCTTCCTTCCATATATGTCAATAATAATTTTTTGGATTTTGTTTATTATCAAGAGGCCAGGTAGGAGAGTGCTTAGGGGGACAGGCTTAGGGTCAAGTAGACATTAGATCGAATTCCAGCTCTGCCATGTATCAGCTAGGTGACCCCAGGCAACTGACTCAAATTCTCTGTGCCTTGGTGTTCTCATCTGTGCAATGGGGATGCTAGCCCCACCTGCCTCACGAGGAAGTGGTGAGGATTGATTAAGTGCCTCCCTCAGAGGGCACACTTACATGTGGGGAATATATTAGGTGCTCAATCAGTCCTAGACTTTATTATTACCGATGAATCAGAGATCCTTGAAATTTCAGCAAAGATCTTGGAAGATCACCTGCTCTGCCTTTCTCTCACAAATGGGCAAACTGAGGCATATTCCATAGCTGAGGAGGGCAGGTGCTTGCTTTTCCCTCTAAATTAAGAGTCTGGGCCTCTGGGATTCTTGCAGCCTCTGAGATGGAGCTGAAGCTCCCAGCAGGGCCCCGTCATGGAGGGGGTGACCCCTGTCCTGAGCTGTGAGGAGTATGGTGCAGAGCATGGTGAGGAAGGGCAGGGAGGTGGTAGGAGGAGGCTTGGCAGGACCTGGCAGCGTCTCAGGGGTCCTAATTCCACCCAGTACTGGCACCCCCGGCCTGTGATGGCTGGAGATAACCTGCGGGGCTGTGGTCATGACTGTCCTCAGGATCCCTGGGAGGTCCTGGCCACTGTCAGCAACAGGGCTGGACAGAGAGGCTGGCGAGTCGGAGCTGTTTGAGGCCGGGTAGAGGTGGTGTGCGTGAATAAAACCTCCCACACTCGCGGGACCTACAGCCTCGCCTGGGAGCTCCCGGGGATGTTTGCCCTGGCTTGTCTGTGCCTTCCTAGGAGTCCTTCCACTCCTAGGTCCTTTTGAAGCAATCCTTTTGAAGCATTTGAGAGCTCAGCAAGTCTCCCCCCCTCCCGCCCCCAGCGCTTCCTCCCTGCCTTGCGAAGGAGAACTGGACTCCATCTCCCCCTTGGCAAGCCTGGCCCTCAGGATCCATTAGGTCCCTTCGTCCGATCTGACCTCAGGTCCTGCATTGTGACACTCACCCCCTCCTTCCCGACAATGGTCTCTGTCCCACAAACCTGCTGAGCTCATCTGCATCTCAGGGCCTTTGCTCATGCCCCCCTCCCCCCGCCCCCCTGGAACTTCCTTCCGCAGACATTCACAAGGCTGGCTGCCTCGGGCTCAAACCTCCCCTCCTCAGAGAGATCCCCCCCACCCAACCAGTCCTGCTCCATCACCTTGTACTGTGAAATGTTCTCCTTTATGTGTTTACTGGTTTAGCATTCAACTTCCCCAGTGGAGAGAGGGCTGGGGTCCCTCTGGCATCTGGAACGGCATCCCACACAGAGGCAGTGCTGGGTGAGGACTGATGATGTGACTGAGTGTCTGCTCACTTACAGACGATGACACAGAAGGTCAAAGAGGAGAAGGGACGGGGGGACATTGAGCTGCGCGGTGAACCTGCGGCAGAGTCGAGAGGAGGAGGCCGGCAGTGGGGTGGGCGCTCCTCCTGCCCCCTGTTCTGGGAGGCCCCACACTCTGCCAGTCTCAGCGCAGCCTCTTGAGTCGTGGGGCTGGATTGGGGTGGAGAGGGTCTGACTCTGCGGGCCTGGGGTGGGGGAAGAGAGCAGGGCTGTACTCATCCATGAATAGAGAGGCATGGCAGGGTGTGGCAGGGGTGTGGCGGGGGCATGGCCCAGCCTCCCTGGGAAGCAGAGACAGAGTCCAGCCCTCCAGGACTTTCTGTGGCCCCCGCCCCGGACTGGCGTGTCTTGTCCACCCCCTTCTTGCAGGAATCCTCATAGGACCCAGGTGACGAGTGGCCACAACAGTCTAAGGGACAAAAAAAAGTTCTCGCCTTTTGGGACCCACACAGATGAGGTCTGGAAACACAAGGCTGGGATAGCCACCAGTGACTCCTCCTAGGCCCCACAGATTCCAGAGCTGGGGATACCCGAGGGGTCCTACAGCCCATGGGTTTCCAAATTGGGGGTGCCCCTGGAAGACAGAGGGGAGGCTGCTGGCTAGGACCCCAATTCAACAAGAGCACCCGCATATCCACCTGGCACACATCTTGGGCTGCATCACATTCTACTTGTCAAATGGGCTCTGGGGTTTTTATTTTTAGTTTTTATTTAGGCTTTTTATTTGGAGATACCTACAGATTCCTATATAGTTGAACGAAAGAATTCAGAGAGATCCCATGCACCCTTTACCCAGTGTCCCCCAGTGATAACACCTTGCAAGACAGGATACAATATAAGACATATAATGTAACAACCTAAATACTGACATTGACACAGTCAAGATCCAGAGCATCTCCATCACCACACGGGCCCGTCCCATTGGCCTTTCATAGCCACACCCACTTCCCTCTCACCCCACTTTCTCTTTGACCACCCCCCCAAACTCATCTGTCCTCTACTTATTTAATTTTATCACTTGAACAGTCATATATAAATGGAATCAGACAGTATGGAACTTTTGGGAATTGCTGTTCTGACTCAACAGAATTCTCTGGAGATTCATCTAGTTCGTGTGTATCCATCGCTTGCTCCTTGCTATCGCCGTGTAGTATTCTGTGGTCCGGATGAGCCACAGTATGTGGAGTCACTCGCCTGTGGAAGGACAGCTGGGTGGTTTCCAGTTTGGGGCTGTTGCCAGTAAAGCTACCGTGAACATTCACGTACAGGTTTTTGTGAGAACACAAGTCTTCATTTCTCTGAGCCAAATGCCCAGGAGTGCGATTACTGGGTTGCACGGTAGAGTGTTTACTTTTTGAAGAAATTGCCAACCTGTTTTCCTCATTTTATATTCCCACTGGCATTGTATGAATGATCCAGTTCCTCCTCGTCCTCACCAGCAATGGGTGGTGTCACTATTTTTAATTTTAGCCCTTCTGGCAGATGAATGGTGATGTCTCATTGTGCTTTTAACTTGCGTTTCGCTAACGGTCAGTGACCTCCGGCTCAGTGTTTAATAATGATGGTTTTGAATCACTGGCCCATTTCACAGATGAGAGAAACTGAGGCCCATGGATTGAAACAGACTTGCTCAGCTATCCCTACAGCTGGATCTCCTCCTGGTCACATGCTCTTCTGAGAAAAGAGAGAAAAAGAAGCTCTTTAAAAAGGATGCTTACTTTTATTTGACAGTGTGGACGGCACGATTTTGCTTACTCTGACAGGTGTATGCTTTCTGTGATATGTCTTGCCTGTTTGGAGAGCTGGCTTCAAGGTGTCTCCGAGCCGTGAGTTGTCACAGCACAACTTTGCTGGATGGCTATAGGACACGTGAGACACCCTCTTTACAGACCTAGAGCCCTTGTAAGTAAGCTGCCCTGAGTAAAATGGCGAGGTCTGGCCAGCCAGGGGGCTGCAGAATGCTGACTCCCCAGAGGGACAGAGCAGATGCACCCCCATACTACGGGAGAATCCCCAATCCTCGCTGGGAGAAGAACACGGCCACCAGTGAGGTTTGAGGCTAGATCCAGCCAGGCCAAGCCCCCACGTCAGAGTTTAAGGGCCCCCATCCATGCCCTTCGCCCTCCGCCCAGCCCCTTCACCCTCTGTTCCCTACCTTGCAACTATCCGCTCTTCGCAAAACCTCTCCTCCCCTCCTTGGCTTTCCAGATCTCTTGTGTGTCTTATTTTATCTTATTTTTGGAGAAAGCTGCATCCAGGAGACACAGGAGGAGGGGGGACCACCGCATCTGTGAAGGAAGGGTGGCGGCAAAGACAGCACACGCACACACACGCACACACACATGCACACATGCACACACGCACGCACGCACACACGCACATACACACACACGCACACACACATTTTTTTTAAAGCGTGGTAATAAATGCTATTCAAAAAAAAAGAAGAAAAGAAAAAAAGAAAGAAAAAAGAGAAAGAAAGAAAAGAAAAAAAAGAAAAGAGAAAGAAAAACCCACCCCACAATCTCTGAAAAACACAGCCCATTGAAATGACAAGCTGAAAATCATTTGCTAAGCGCGAAACGGGCCCCTTTGTCACCCAATTCTTCTGTTGACAGTTACCTTTCAATCCCACAATTGTGCAGAAAGGGCTGATTTTTATTCAATGTTCTATTCACCCTGCGTATTAATGAAAAGGGGGGAGAAAAAAAAAACTTGTCAGAATGGTGTTTAGGAGGCTGATAGACAAGCCGTCTGGATTCCCCAGCCGAGCCCTCTTATCAGAGCTCACAGTGGGGCTGGCGCGGCCGCCTTGTCCTGGCTCAACTTGACGCACCCCCCTGGTCTCTTGGCCCCTGCAATTGAAACCCTGGGGTTGACTGATTGATTGATTGATTATTATTATTATTTTCTAAAAGAAAGGCTTGATGATCTCTTCTCCTTACCAGGAAAGGGGACAGACACAGGTCCTGACTTAACCCCATAATTCATACATGCACCCAAACATTAACTGAGCACCTGCTGTATACCATGGGCCGTGCCGGTGTTGGGGTCACGCGTGGGCGAGGCAGACAGTGTCCCCAGGCAGGGAGCTTCCAACCCGGACAGCGATCCATCAGCAAACCAGGGATTTTGCTCCTGTTGGCCCAGGTGTCAGAAACATCAGCATGAGCCCCGCCGACTCCGGGAGAGGAGAGCCCCAAAATACTTTCTCTAGGTACCCCCAAGGCAGAGGGGCCTCAGCACCATCTGGTCCCATCTTCATACCCATGTTCTGGCATCGCGGCAGGGAGGCTGTCCTGGGTGTCACAGTCACACGCCTCACGTGTGCTGGGCTGCCGGAGACTGGACAGTCACCCCCCAGCCCGGGTCAATTCTGTTCAGAGGCTGCGTGGGACATGTCTGTGCTAAAGGTGGGACCCGACCTGGCTTCCAGTCTTTCCTCTGCCTTCGCTGTAGTGGAGTGGCTCGGAGGACGTCACAGCCTGAATGTTGAAGCCCTAACCTCCAACGTGGTGGTATTGGGGGCCTTTGGGAGGCCATTAGGATCACGAAGGCAGGGCTATGGTCTGATGGGATTAGTGCGCTTCCAGAAGAGAAAGCACAGAACACTCTCCCCCCCGCCCCCCGCTTCCCCCACCACGCGAGGACACCTCGAGAAGGCTGCTGGGTGCAAGCCAGGAAGAGAGCTCTCACCAGAACCGCACTGTGCTGGCACCTGATCCCCGACTTCCAGCCTCCAGAAATGTGGGAACACAAAACGCTGTGTTTAAACCACCTGGTCTATGGTATTTGGGGATGTAGCCTGAGCAGACTAAGGCAGAGGAGAAAGGGAGTTTCTGCGAGCCCAGGTCCCTGGCCCACACTTTTCCCCACCCTCCTTTCCTCCTTCCCTCTCTTCCTTTCCTTGTTTCCTTTCATGGATTCCAGAATTCCAAGAGGGGTGCTGTGTTGGAACGGGGTGGAGGGAGGGCTCAGGAAAGCAGAGGAGAGTTTAATTTAAAGGATATGTTTGGGACAATGAGATCCGCTCCCTGGCTGGGTGGTGAGCTCCCCGCCATCGCGGGGCTGTTAGCAGAAGCCAGATGACAACTCGGTGCGGGTGTTGTGGTGAGGTGGGGGTGGACCGGATGGTTTGCGGGGACCTGTACCTGCCTGCTGGGCTTACTTGCCTGGAGTGATTACGATGTGTACTTGCCCAGCCTGTTTTGTCCCCCACCTGCCACGCCCAGCTGGCTTCATTTTGCGTCTAGCACCAGGGCACACCCGCGGGTCATTCTGGGATCCTCTCCTTCCCTCCACCTCACACCCAGTCTCGGGGTCCCGACAGCTCTGCCTTCAGGGCATCCTGAGCCTCTGTCACCCTCCCATGTGGCACCTGCGGTGGCCCTTTCTCTGGGCTCCCTGCTCCTCCCCTGGCCCCACTTCACAGAGCAGAGGGAAGCCTCGAACCCATTTGTCGGATCTCCCCCTGTCTGCTCAGAGCTCCCCAAGGGCTCCCATCGCGAAGGCCCCATCCCCCAGCCCCTGTTGGAGCGTCTCCTGCCTGTCCCCACCTGTTTGCTCCATTCGGCCACCCCAAGACTTGTGTCACCCCTCAAATATGTCAGCTGTGGTCCCTGTGGGCTTGCTGTTCTCTCTGCCTGGGGGACCCTGCCCCCAGGTCTTCACAGGGCTGCCCTTCTCCATCCAGCTTCCTACTGTAACAGCACCTCATCTGAGAGGCCTTCCCAGACCCTGTCCTTCAACCCCAGCACGACCTGACCCCATCCCCAGCTTTATTTTTCTCCTCAGCGCACATTCCCGCTTTATACTGCATCATATACTTGTTCGATTAAGCACCGTCTGCCTCCCACACTGGCCCATAATCTCCTGAGAGCAGGACTGGGTCCACCGGGCTCTCATGATGTCCCCAGATGCATAAATGGAGTCACACATGGCTTCGAGGCCTGTAGAGAGGTGCTCCTTGGACCTCATCCTAAGGCTTGTCTCTACTGACCTCCTGACTCACAATCATGGGGTTATCACATTCTCCCCTTCCTTCTGAAATCAGCTTGTGCTGGCTGGCGATGACAAGTAACAGCCACCTCGCATCTGGATCATACATTCGGCCACTCAATGAACATTTATTGTCACGTGACAGGCAATGGGCAAATGTTGGGGACCCAGCTACGAAAAAGATGGGCATGGAGCTGACATTTTTAATGGGAAGACTGAAGTACGAAAAAGCGAATTCGTATAAACGATGATGCCAGGGACGAGGAAGAGATACGGAGCAGGGTAAGATGTCGTGAGTGGTGCCGTTGTTGAGGGGCGGTCAGGGAGGAATTTTTGGAGGAGGCAGGGGTAATGAAGGCCTTGAGGAGACAGGCCGGGGCACTTTAAGGCAAGGTCCTGTGGGTCGGAGGTGCTTGAGAGAGCCTCAGATGGGTTTTAAGGAGAGGGCTTAGCAAGTCCGAGTGTGCGCCCAGGGAATGCTGAGCGGATGAAAGAATGAATGAGTTGAATGAGATGGTAAGTGAGCACCCCCTACACCATGTCCCATGGGGTTTCATTGTCTTGTCTTTTTTTGTTCACCGCCCTCCCCCGCTGCCTGCCCCGCCAAGTCAGCCCCACCTGGCAGGTGATCCCCTTTGAAAGACACCACGTCTGCCATCTTAGACCCTCCACCTTACCCTGGGGCCTCACTGTCCCAGCCAGGAAGAGTTTGGCCCCAGTGGTGAGCGTTTTCAGGGAGCTAAGCAGGAAGCCCTCCCCATACACAATGAGGTACGCACCCTCCAGCCTCCTTGGGACAGACCGATAATCCAGATAGGCATTTTTGTTTCGGGGGCCACATGGCCCCCTCCCCTTCCACTCCTCCACTGTGATGGCTGATGCCACGGATTTTAATATATTCACATTGGCAGAGCTATTTGCATTCAGATGCAATTGTGAAGCAAGACCCGGGCTCCTCAGAGCGGTCCCCAAGAATGGGGTGGGGACACTCTTGGGATGGGGGCTGGGGGTCAGGGGGCTTTGAGGCTGGACAGAGTGGTCCAGGCTAGGCTGAGCCTTGTGCCCGGTAGCAAAACACCCACCCTCCCCCCAGCCCGAGCTGCCACCCCTCTACAGGCCTCAAAGCCATGTGTGATTTTGTTCATCCTGGGGAAGAAATGGAGTCAGGCAGCATTCTCTACTACACATCAGGCACTGTGCTTGTCTCTGGATCTTGGGCCTTGGGAGCTTACATGGGGGCCACAGACAAGAACGAATTAACTAAATGAACAAGATAATAACAGATTGGGATGAAAGCAGCAAGGGAAACCAAATGGGTAGAGAGATACTCTTTGGGGTGTTTTTCTAGATTGAGTGGTCAAGGAAGGTGAAGTGGGTTGATTGCACAAATGTGCCCAGCCTTTTTCTCCTCCCTGTAGCCATGCCCCCTTGCAATGTGCCTTCACAGCTCACTCCACCAAGAGGTAGACACTCTGTCCCTCTCACGTCTCGGATCTGTGACTGGCTTTGGACAATGGGATGTGGTATGAGTGGTATAGAACCAGCTCCAGCCCTAAGTCTCAAGAGACTTTGCCCATTTCTGCCACCACCCTGAGAATGATCACTGGCTTGCCTGCTGGAGGACAAGGGGCACACAGAGCAGAGATGAGCATCAGAGTTAAGGCCAACCTAGACCAGCCAGAACCCAGCTGATCTGCCGGCTGGTCTCAAATGCAGAGGTCAAATGCGGGCTTGTGAGCTAAACAAATCCCTGCTGTCTTAAGCCATGCGGTTTCGAGATGTTTTGTTACACAGCAGTAGCTAACTGATAACAACAGCTCAGGGTGATCAGGGGACATTTCATCAGAGACCCAAAGAATGAGACAAATTGTAGCGGTGAGAAAAGCTGTAGGAGGAGAATTCCAGGGACAGGGGCCGGCTTAGCACAAAGGTCCTGAGATGGGAAAAGTGGAGGCTCATTTCAAGGATAGAAAGGAGGCTGATGTGGCAAATAAAGAGAGTAGAAGGGGGATGTGGGGGAGAGACAGGGCTGGGGCTTAAGCACACAGGCCCCTGTAGATGCTCCTGGTGTTCAAAAAGTGGCAGTCATGGATCCTAGGAATCTAGAAGTAGGAGCATGAACCAGACGGCTGGCGCAGCGGCTTGTTTTAATAACATGGACAGTAGGAAGGAGGATGGAGGAGAAGGGGTGGCCTTTTGTATGAGTGTGGACTTGACCTGAATGGGCCTTGAGAATAGGGGTCTCTTGTGTGTGCGTGAAGAACAGGGGAAGCATAAGGAGACATGTGGGAAGAGCCACCACGGAGGCTGGGTTTGAAGGGCTACAGCCCATACTGATGGACATGCCTCCAGCCGCCACTTCCACTGCAGGGGACAGCTGGGTGGGGATCGCCTAGGAGCTCATCGCCTTTCTAACCTGGGAATAGTTCCTTCTGGCCTTCATTGGGTGATTTCTCCTGGTTGTCCCCTGCCCTTCATTTGAGTGCAGGGAACTTGGAAAACAGGTTGGGGTGCCACTGGGCATGAAAGGGAAGGCCGCAAGAGGAGGAAGGACCCCCCAGTGAAGCAGGTGACTTCTGTGCCCTGTGTCACAGAGCCTTCGCCCACCTCTGGTTGCAGGACAGCTGGGTGGACAACTCCAGGCATGATGCCAGCACCTCACCTGGGCCCTGGCATCGTTCCCTCGTCTGCCTGGCACTGTGGGATGCCATCAATAGATGTATTGTGGATAAGTGTCCCAACCTCCCATCCTTTGGAGGGATGGTCCTGAGCTATATTTAATGTGGTCCCCAGCAGGACGGAGCCCCAGGTATCCACACAGCAGTCCCCAGCATCACCCCCTTCCTGGTTGCCCCTCCTTCCCCATCTCATTCTCTGCTCCCTTGTCACTCTTTCCTGGGACCCTCTCTCCCATTAACCACCTGTCTTAGAGACTGCTTTCTTGGGAACCGGAACAGATCAGGTGGGGGCTTGGCTGGAACACCCAGAGGGGCATCCTTCTGAAGCTGCAGGAGGTGTCCAGTTGAAGCCTGGGGATAAGCCACTGACTCAGGGTGGCTGGGACACTTGCTCCCCAATACAGCTCCTGTTCTGAAGACACTGATGGAAGAAGGAACACTCAGAGGGGAGGATGCTGACGCTGGGTCACAGCACATTACAGTATATAAAGCCTTTTCCCTACCATTGGTCCTTTGCTGGTCACAACAACCTGGGGACATCAGCCAAGAAGGCACAGTGCTCCCCCTCCACAGATGAAGGCAGGGGGACTCAGAGAGGGCCAGTGGGCTGTTCAGGGATGCATGGAGAAAGGCCCAGGGCCACGGTCCCTGTAGCCTCCCTGCAAAGTGTTTGCTCCTAGAGGATCCTGGGTGAGTGTAGCACCACGGGCTGTGGTGTCTGGGAGACTGGTTTCTCATCCTGACTCTGCCCCGGGTAGGCTATGTGACCTTGGGCAATTTACTTACCTTCTCTGTGACTCAATTTCCTCATCTATAAAATAGGAGTGCATGGTGAGAGTTTAAATGCAACAAGTATGTCTCTGCAGCGGCCTCCACGCTGGCCTCCCTGCTTCCTCCTGCCATCTCCAAATCCTTTCTTCAGAGCTATTTTTCCAAATGGCAAGCCTGGCTGTCCCCTCTGTGCGTAAACCCCTCCGGTGGCCCTGGTGTCTCCAGGACACGGATAGGCTCCCGCAGCATGGTTGAACCCAGCCACCCTCTCCTACCTCACCCTTGCCCTCTCCAGTCCCTCTCCAGGCCATGCTGCATTCTCTGTCACCCCAGAGAGCAGGTCCACGTTTTGCAACTGCTCTTCTTTCTGCCTGGGACTCCTGCTTTCTTCCTGACGGCTTACTCAACCTTCGATTTTTTTAAAGATTTTATTTATTTATTAGAGAGAGAGAGAGAGAGAGAGCACGAGAAGAGAGAGAGAGCACTAGTGGGGGGGGAAGGGGCAGAAGGAGAGGGAGAAGCAGATACCCTGCTGAGCAGGGAGCCCGACGACTCGGGGCTCGATCCCAGGACCCCGGGATCATGACCTGAGCCGAAGGCAGACGCTTCACTGACTGAGCCACCCAGGTGCCCCTCAATTTGTTTTTTAATTCAGTTTTTGAATGAGTATCACATTTAGACGGATCAAAATTCACCAAGATGCAGAAAGACATGCACCATAAAGCTTTCTCTCACTCCTGTCCTCTAGCCTCTCCACACTTCCTCCTCGCAGGCGAACCCTGGGTTCAATTTACATGTGTCCTAGTGGAGACACTTTCTGCAAATATAAGCAAACACTTTAAAAGATTACCCACCTGCTGCCTTTTACATGAATTCCACCATGCAATATATGTTGATGCAATATATCAACATCTCTTTTTCACGTGTTCATTTTATACCGCTGCATAGTATTCCATGGTGTGGACATACCACCATTCCTTCACCTAATCTCCTACTGATGGGTATCTGGGGTGTTCCTAGTGTTTTGTTTTTTTTGCCATTCCTTCAATACTTCATTGAATAACCTTATACATCTCTCTGTATATAGGGGAGAAATTCTACAGCATAAATTCCTAGACCTGAAAATGTCCATTTATTTTATTGACAGACTTTTTAAAAAATTTTTTTTTATTCTTATGTTAATCCCCATACATTACATCATTAGTTCTAGATGAAGTGTTCCATGATTCATTGTTTGTGCATAACACCCAGTGCTCCATGCAGAATGTGCCCTCCTCAATACCCATCACCAGGCTAACCCATCCCCCTCCCCCCCTCCCCTCTAGAACCCTCAGTTTGTTTTTCAGAGTCCATCGTTTATTGACAGACTTTATCTAATTATCCCCCATAGAGGGTCCCAAGGGACACTGTCCCCAGAAGAATGCGAGAGTGGCCTGGCTGACTTGTCCTCATATTTAAGACATGACGACCCTCACCTCCCCCAGGAAGCCTTCCCAGACTTTCCAGCTGTCTCAGGAGCCTCGTCTGGACCCACCCTCTAAGCTGAGCCTTTGACATACTGTACGGCACTGGTCTATTTCCTTTTCTGGGCTTTAGCCCAGGGCTCGGGGGCTCTGGGCTCGGGGCTGAGTAAACACCAGTTCCCTTTCTGCATGTCCCCCCAGGGCAGGGGCCCCCAGGGTGGGCAGCCTCTACTTCCACCTTGCCCCTTGCCCTGGACGATAAAGCCCAGGCGTGGTCTCTGCTCCCAACACCTGCAGGCCACTCCGTGCAGACACTGGGCCCCTTCTCCCAGCCGCTGGGGCCGCCACTCTCTCCCTTGAACAAATAATAATTGTTAGAAAAAGGCTTGTGGATAAATTATTATCGTGACCCTCATTCCAGTGCAAAAAACTTTTGCTAGCTGCCAAGTGAAAAGTCAAAATTTGCATTTAAATAGAAAACGTTAGGCGAGCTGAACAGGGAGGCCAGTGGCCCCAGAGGCCTCTCCCCGGTGGGTGGGGAGAGGCCATCAGCACACCGCGCCCCAGGAACCCAGCTAGAGGCAGGGGGGGTGCGTCGCAGCCTGAGGTGAACTCCTCCTTTCTGTGGTTCATGCCCCTTTGGGGTTCTACAATGTCCAGTCCCTGCCACGGCTCTCTGAGGGCTGTGTGGTCCAGCCACACAGACCTCTCAGATGCCCTCCTTCCAACTCACCTTGAACTTGAGTCTCCCCTCCCCAGCCCCACAGTGAGCAGAGAATCACAAACATTTAGGGTGGGTGGAGACTTCACAGATCACATCAAGCAGAATGTGCAGAGTGCAGTTTTGCAGCTACACAGACAAGGCGGCTAAGGACGTGGCTAGTTGCTAAGTCCCTTAGCCTCGCTGAGCCTCAGTTTCCCTGTTTTATTTATTTATTTATTTAAAAAGACTTTATTTATTTGACAGAGAGAGACGGAACACAAGCAGGGGGAGTGGGAGAGGGAGAAGCAGGCTTCCTACAGAGCACGGAGCCCGACGCGGGGCTCGATCCCAGGACCCCGGGATCATGACCCAAGCCGAAGGCAGACGCTTAACAACTGAGCCACCCAGGCGCCCCGCAGTTTCCCTGTTTTAAATGACAGATAAGAATACCTTCTTAGCTAGGTGTTATTACATAATCAATATAATTTACCATAGTTAATAAAGATAGTTGTTTCTGTTAGCTAGAATGCTGGGATTCTATTCTGGTATCCTTGACAAGTGCTTGGATACTTCCCATGACAGGGTGCTCACTTCCAAACAGACCAGTCTGTTCCATTTGCCTGCACACACACTGCCTTCTCCTTTCCCAGGACTGTCCCTGGAAGGGTGGGAAGACATAAGAGCTGCCTCATCCTATACTCTGATCCCTTTTCTCGGGACACCCCAAACTTCTCTTCACCTGAGAGTCTGATCAAAAGCCCAAGAAGGTCACTCCTCTGGGCCACCAGGAAGCTGACAGCAACTTCCCAATACAGAAAGAAAAGTAGTAAATGAATCAAAACTGATGTGCAGTGAGTAGCCTAGGCTCAGAGGGATTTGAGCCTGGGTCTCATTTCTACCTGGGTCACCTTGGAGAACCCAGCTTGTCTGAGCCTCAGTTTCCTCCCTGAAGAATGAAGAGGCCGGTACCTATCTCATGGGGCTGTCTCAGGATGGACTGATATCATGCACATCCAGGGCTCGGCAGGGTGGCATGCATCAGTCGGCACCCCATGAAAGCTCATGGCCAGCTTGCAGGCTGGCTGAGTAGAATTTGCATAAGGCAAGAACACGGCCTTGCTTTTTCATTTCAGCAGTTGAATCTTGGGCTCCCCCTTTGCCTGGTGCCAGCCTATGGCTTTCTGAGATGGGATTGCATGCGTCTCGGAGAGCACAGGAACCCCTGTCTCCATTGTGACCACAGCCACATGCTGCCTGGCACATAGTAGGCGCCTAATACATGTTTGTGTCCAGAGGAATGAATAAATATATAAGTGCTTTGTCTTTTGCCCCTAGGACAGTGCCTGGCACATGGTAGGTGCTCAGTTGGCCCTTGGCTGGCTTGAAGAGGGAATGCAGGCTCAGAAAGAAAGAGGTGCCCAGACGGGCTGTCGGAAGAGGCATTTGGCCCCACGTGGATCCGCAGGGGACTTGCCTCAGCTGACCCTCCTTGGCTAGCGCCCTGTTCTTGCTCTGTTTCGGGGACGGGGGTGGGAGGGAAGAGTGGAGACCTCTGTACTTAAGGGCTCACGGTGCTGGAGAGAAACCAGACCTGGGGTGGGAGGACTTGAACCCGACAAGAGTGGTCAGTGTCCTAGCTGGAGGGTACTTAAGACTGTGGGTGGGGGAGGAGGGCTGAGGGCTGAATCACAGACATCTTCCTGGAGGAGGAGCTCTCTGAGCTGGTCCCGGGGAAGGCTGTGGTTTATCGCTGACTTCCAGAGCGCCAGGTTTATGTGATCAGCCCATTTCAAATGCCAGCGACCCAGCCAAATAGATGTTTTTATCCTCATTTTACCACAGGAAAAATGGATGCTCAGAGAGGTCAAGAATTGGCCCAGCACCTCACAGCATCAAACCTGGTATCTGCTGGATTTTAAAGCCTGCCCTTAAAAAGATTTAAAAAAAATGTATATACAGTATTTTATGCAGTTAAAATGAAAATAGTAAAACATGTCATACACATAGGATTCAGCAATATAGTTAAGAGGCAGCTAATAATGTCGAAGGAAACGCTGTCCCTGTGGGGCGGCGCTGGGGAGAAGCAGGTGTGGGACAGGGTATCGTTGTTTTGGCTCTAAAGCGTGTTAGTACCATTGGATTTTGTAAAGCCTACGTGCTTGCCTTCCTTTTATGGAAAATCAAAGATTCATTGAAAAAGGGACAACTGCCTATATAATTCACTACGCAAACCGTCTTCAGGGTCCTTGGGCCGAGGCAAGCGCACGTCAGCTCGCATCCTGTGCCGGGCCCTGGAGGTTTGCCTTGTGGGTCTAACAGTCGTGGGACACGCAACCTGGCTGCTTCCTGCCAACAGGTGGAAATAAGCGCCCTATCTGTCGGTGGCGGTCCCTCTGCAGGTAAACACGGCTGCGCCGACGATCGCCAGCAAGCCTAGTGCTTTCCATATTGTCACATCTGCGAGGTCCAGGGTCGGGCTGCCGGGGTGAGGGGTGAGCGCTCGAACTGGGCTCTCTGCCTCGCGGACGGGGTCCCGCCTGTGCACTCCTCCGATCCCACCTGTGATGGGAGTCCCTGAGCACAGAGGCCGGGCCTCTCTGCTCCTGTGCCCAGCTCCTGGCCGGGCGCAGTGACCTTTCCCCAAGGCTGGTTGACCAGGGGCTCCCCGTTGAGTTCAAGGAGATAGATGATTACCCTGGACGTCGGGATGATGGCACAGATGGGAGTGTAGGGCGGAAGCAGGGAGGGGCGAGGCAAGAAGAAGGGCAGGGAGGGGAAGGGAGGTGGGGGTGGGGGGAGGATGGGGAAGGATAGAGGAAGGAAGGCTGGTAGGGAGGACCGGGGCACTTCATCTCAGGAAGACGAAAAGAGGCCCAGGGCCGCACCCCAGCCAGGAGCTCTGGGGGGCTGGAGCCCCCTTTCTGGGCAAGACACAGCACCCCCGGGGGCGGGACAGGCCTTGTTCAAGACACATAAACCAGTCAAGTCCCCTGGAAAGGTTAACGAGGGCCCTGCTGTCCCTCACTAAAGTCACTTCACACATTTACAATGTACCAGTCAAACCAATTAGCTGTGAAAGTGTTGTAGGGGCCGCATTTTATTGGATTCTGGTCAACTCAGAATTGGGTAAATAATGTCTGCTAGGAAACTTGAAAGGACCACACGTGGGGTGGGACGGGGGGTGGGGTGGCTCTGGGCGGTCCCGCACGACAGACAGGGAAACAGGGCGGACTTGGGGGGTGGCTGTAGGAGGTGAGGCGAAGATCATGCCGGGAGGTCTCTGCCCAGAAAGCTGGGAGTGTCCTAATGATCTTTCAGTCCACTGTGGGTCTCAAGGCTACCCCATCACCGGAATCAGGGGGAGCTTTTTGAAAAAATCCAGGCCTGATGCCTAGGACCCTTCCCAGGGCATCTCTTGGAAGAGGGGAGCAGGGAATTGTTCCTTTTTTCCAAGTCCTCTCCCCGGGGATTCTGATGGGCAGCTAGCGGGAAGAACAGACCTGTTCTGTTCCAGTGGTCTCAACTTGGGTTGGGGGCGAGGGATGCCGCCCTCCCCGGGGACATTTGGTGATGTCTGCAGATGTTTTGGGTTGTTATAATTGGAGGGGGCAGCTACTGGCATCTAGTGGATGGAGGCCCAGGATGCTGCTAGACATCCTACAATGTACAGGGCAGACCCTACTACAAAGAATCATCCAGCCGCAAATGTCAATAGTGCCTAGGTTAGGGAATCCTGTCCTGGTCTAATCTGTCCATTTGACAGACAAGCAAACTGAGGCCCAGACTGGCTGATGGGCTCTGTCTGGGGTCATGCAGGGAATGTTTGGAGTCAGGCAAGCAGGACTCATGAACGTCTATCCCTAGACTATATGCCTGGCACTGTGCTAGGCTCTGTGGGTTTAGAGATCATTCTGTCTGATTCCATAGGCCAACCTGGTCCAGTTGAGTTTTGGGGACATAGCCTAACTCGGGCTGCGGTTTTTCTGAGGGTCTGGGGACTGCACGACTTCTCGAAGCTGCTCCTCTTTCCCTGCCGAAAGCCCCGGACAGATCGCCTCTCTTTAGCAGGCTTGCCCCCAAAAGACGGTTCCAGAGAAAGAAAGAGGCCTGTTTCGATGTCACCTGGCGGGGTGGGTCTGAGGGGGTCTCCAGCCCACGAGGCTGGTCTTGGATCATCGAGGGTCTGTCCGTTTGTCCCTCCGTCTGCCCCGTGGCGGTAATCCGAGCTGTGTGCTGGGGGCCGGGGGACCCAGCTAATTGCAGCTCGGGGAAGGCCAAGTGGAGATGAGCCCACCGCGAGGAGCACTGGCAGGCCAGCGTCTGGGGCCAGGACGGTGCCTGATTAGTTAAATTGCCAACACCTGCTTGCTTTTATTGCAAACATAAACACGGCCGCGCCGGCCGATGGCCAGCGAGCCTAATGCTTTCCGTATTTGTCACATCTGCGAGGTCCACGGCCGGGGGGCCGGGAGGCTCGGGCCTGGACAGCCCGGGGAGGCAGAGGGGCTCGGGTGAAAGACGTCGAATTAGGCCCCGGGGGGAGGGAATTTGCACTTGACCAGGCCTCCTCTGTGGCGGGCCCCATGCAAAGCCGTCTGGCCCTCAAAGCCTTCCTGGGAAATATTATTACTTTTCTTATTGAGACTCACAACAGTGAAGCAATGCCCCCCAAGTGACCCAGCCGGGAGGCGGTCAGCGTGGACTCTGAATCCAGGTCTTTCTGCCTCCAAAGCCTCTCCTCTTTTGGCTAACTGGGGGGGAGGGAGCTCTGGGGGTTCCTACGGCGATTTCTTGACTTCTGCATCTCCGGCGTTCGGGAAGGGAAAACACGGTTTCCGACCTGCTAGACAGTGGTAGGTGATCACAGGCCCCCCCTACCCCCGTGCCCTCCTTCTGGGCCTCAGGGTCTACATCTGTTTTTTTTTTTTTTTTTTTAAGATTTTATTTATTTATTTGAGAGAGAGAGCATGAGAGAGAGAGCATGAGGCGGGGGAGGGTCAGAGGGAGAAGCAGACTCCTCGCTGAGCAAGGAGCCCGATGCGGGACTCGATCCAGGGACTCCAGGATCATGACCTGAGCCGAAGGCAGTCGCCTAACCAACTGAGCCACCCAGGTGCCCCACAGGGTCTACATCTGTAAGGGTGGTCAATTGGGCCTCCCGCCTTCTGCTCCCGAACCTTGGGAAAAAGAGGTCGGGAGCGTGGGGGGTTGGCCCTTGAATGTGTCCGCGGTCAAGTCCGGCGCTGGCTGAAATCATCCACTTAAGGCTCCTCGAAGGCCCATGAGTCCGGCTGCCCTGTCACGTGGGCACGAGCCGCGGCCTGCCGGACCCCACCACGCGAGGCGGTATTCACTTCGGCCATCACCTGGCGATTGGCCCACAAGACAAACGGCCTAGGAAACCGTTTCAAATGAACTCTGTTTCCATTACAGGCAGTTTTATGAAGATAAACTATTTGCGGGATGTTTACAGGAGGGAGCCCTTCGGGTGCCGGCAGAAGGTCAGAGGGAGAGTCAGCGGGACCATACAATTGTCATTCGAGAGCCGTTGGTCCTTCTCCTGCATTCAGAGCATTCAAATGTGCGTCTCTCCCCCTCAGTGACAGGTGCTTCTAGCCTGTGACATGCTTTGTCAGAATTTCATTTGTCCGAGCAGCTCTAGCCTTATTCTCGGCAGATGTAGATGATAGGGGACAGAGTGCATTTAAATCCCCTTCTGCGGTTTTTGGAAATGAAGGAGCGGGGGACGGTCCTTCTCAAGCACCGCGTGTCACCTTGAAATGTGCCCTAGAGGTCCGGAGAAGGGCAAATTTATATTCATTAGCCCCATCCTTCCTTCATCCCCTGGTTTACTCATTCAGTGGTTGATTAAATAATTTGTGTCGTCTCTTATTCGGTTCCCTAATCACTTTGGGTTTTTAACTGGAATCCTGACTTCTCGTGTGTTCTTACGTATGTCAGAGGCCTCAGTCTCTGCACCTGGGAAATGGGATGCTGATAGTCCGGAACTATACTAGGACTAACTGGGGTAATTTGAATGAAGCGCTTGCTTCGCGGCAAGCGCCTGCAGGATCGGGCCAGTTCTATAGGGGCGGGTGGTAGACAGTTAGGTCGCCGCTCGTGGTCACTTGGTCACTTGGCGTGTGTGTGAAGCAGGTGGAGTTGAGGCTCAGGGGGTTCTGGTTCCAGAGTCTGTGGTCCTCCCCACCCTGTTCTTCTGCTAAATGTCAGCTCATGTGTCACCTGGGCCTGCTGACCCAGCGCCGGGCCATCAGCCCATGGTGGAGCGGTGTTTGCTGAGCACAGATCCAAACTCAGATTCTTATGTCCTCTCTCGGACTTGTCTACGGTGGGACTGCCTTTCCTGGGACCCCCAACACCCAGTACGGGCCGCCGGTGGTGCTCATTGCCATCTCTGTCGACCAGTGGCACCCAACAAAGGCCCTCCTAGGCCTGAAGGACCACCGTTCTCGTCAACCTTAGGCAAGCCCTTCTCTTCTTTTTGGGTCTCAGCTTTCTCATCTGCAAAATGGGCACTCAGGGGGGCTCTGAAACTATGTGGTTTTTTTGAGAAGAGAGGATAGGTTCCCTACAACTTAAGGACCCCCTTTTGGGAATGTTCTGGGGGCCTTGGCCACACACAATTCACATTAATTAACCAATGCTTGGAAACCCTTCCACCCCCACCTTTCTGCCCCGAAGGAGCCACAGAGCCCTGAGTACTTGGGGTGCCTAGGCCCACCTCTGAGGAGCTCTCAAAACCTGGAGGATCCCCCTGGATGTCTTCCTTCCCTTCCCCAAACTAGCCACTGGCAAACACCAAAGACACTTACTTCCTTTGGGCTTCTCCGAGGATGGCAAACACCTCCACTTCTCCTGCACTGAACTTCTCTCAGCCCAGGGAACCCTGTCAAGCTGGATCACATCTCCTCTGCTGTGGGTAACGTGTCACTCACACGGTCTGGGCACAGGGAGGGTGAGGGAGGGCTGAGGATACTCACGCACCCAGATAGGCCACGGGGAATATGGCTCGGGGCCAGAGCATGGGATGTACCAGGCAGGCAGAGGGAGAGAGGTTTTCCCCATTGAATAGAGGGTGGGTTTCCCTCAGCTTTTCCAGAGCATAGCTGTTCACTTAGAGAGAGCCCAGAGAGGTGGAGAATTCATAGGGTAGTCTTGGCAATGACAAGGTCGACAAGGCTAAAGGAAAGAAAAGAACATTCCAATCCATATATTTAGGAGGCTGGGGAAGGGAAGGGAGATCAAATTAGAGTCTAAGAGTTCGGAGCCTGAGCAGGTCTCTGAGGCCCCCGGGAAATGTTGTGGGATCCAGATGTGAAGGGGGGAGGGGAGGCAGGGTGGGGGGGGCGGGGGAGGTCTGTTCACAATTAGCCTTGATTTTGTGTGATGACGTTGAAATTGTGGGCAAACATGAAAGCAGAGTTGGGAGGACATGTCTGTCCGAGCAGCCCGGGGATTAATTCGACGTGAAGGACACCGGCTGAGGGCTGGTACCACATGGAAGCACTTTGTGTGGGTTTTGATGTCCCGCCAGCTGAAGGGGGCTTCGCCTCTCAGGCTGAATGGGTCCCCTACCCCCACCCCAGCCTCCGCGTGACTGGCTGACTCTGGACGAGAGGTTAAGTCGAGAGCACCAGAAGTTTCTGTCTCCCACAGGATTGCCCTCTGGCCCACCCAGAACTGAAGCCAACATGGCAGCCCCGCGTGTCTGCACAAAGCCGGGCACTGGGGGACACCTTGCCAGCCCCAATGGCCGAGGTGGTGGGGGCTGTGGCGGGGGAGAGTCTGTGAGCTATTTGCAATATTTCTGATATTCCAAGGGCTGGCCTCACCCACATGCTGGGGGGTTGGCGGGCTACGGTTTTGTAATAGGGAATCTTGGAATTTTATGAGGACGCTCAGGGCTGGGAGGGCATGTGGGGAGCCCAGCGGCACCTACCAAGGGCTCTGGCTCAGAAGGAGCCTTTGTTGAGCAAAATCCAGGAAGGAACATTGTTTTGACATCTCCATGCCGTGGTAGATGTTAGAACTAGAGAGAAAGGTGGGGCTCCAGGTCCAGTGCCAGGCACTGCCCTTTACCGGGGGAGGCGGGGAGGTGCCTTTGGGCAAAGGAACCCACCTCCTCTGAGCCTCAGTTTCTCCATCTGTAAAGTGGGGGGAATGTTTGGCCCTTTTTCATAAGAGAGTTGTGAGAATCAGATCCCCGAATGTTTATACAATATTAGCATCTGATAAATATCTAATAAACAGCGATCACACTTTGCAGCTTGATTGGCCTAGTAAGGCACTCAGATATAGCTACTGGGATTGCCAGCATTATCATCAATGTTCCGTTTATTAGTATTCTTGAACAGTTCTGTTGAGGATGCAGAGTGCTACGGAACGTGTCTGTTGCTGAAATCAGGACAAGGATCCCTTTCCGTCGATTCAGGCAGTGGCCCGGCTTCAGTCCCCAGCACGGCCCTTCGTGACCCAGGGCCCCATCACGTGCCGGTGGGCAGCCTGCCAGGCATCTAAAGCTGTCTGGCAGCCCAGAGCCCCACCGATGGGAGTGGAGGAGCGTATTTTACGCAGTCCCTGTGACCCCTGGAGGTCCTTGGGGAGACAGGAAGGAAGGGGCTCTGTTTTGGTGGGGGAGGAGTCAGGGGAGGCTCTTTCGGGGTGGGGTGGGGGGAGGAGTTGATGAAATTTCAGGATGTACTGAGGTCAGCTTCCAGCCGGCTTGTCTAGGTTAGAGAAAAGTGATCGCCACCCAAACACACTTCTTAATGAAGCACAGCCTGTGCTTACAAGTCTTTCCCTTCCTGTCTTTTCCCTCTAGGAGGAAATTCTAAATCCTGAACACAAATGGCTACAGAATTATATTTACATTTATTTATATTTTCTATTCACACATATTTGGGGAGCTGGAAGTAGGGGGAAAAGAGACTGAGGTTTATTCTAAATGGAAGTAATGTTTCATCACTGAGCCTCTGACCATATGGTAAGAGCAGGTGAAGAGAGGTGAATAGTGGTCGACTTTGCCTTATTTGGTGTTTGGGCTTTCAATCAACACAGAACCAAGCCTGCCCTTCTGAGTAGTAGAATTAAATTGTTCAAAGCAGCAAATATGACAAGGTTTTCAAAGGAGATATGGGTGGGAAGAGAGGGATGGGAGGGTGAACTTCATATGGTTGTTAGCGAGGTTTGGTCCAGCTCGGCTGGGGCACAGGGTCCAGGTGTGAGGCCTCTGAGGCTCATTGCCCAACCAAGTCCAATGCTGAAGCTTGCCTTGCTTCAGCTTTGCTGTGAAGGAAGAAGAAGACCCAAGGGAGAAAGCCAGCAAGGTCTGTACCCACGTGGGTAAATCAGAGAAGAGAGAGAAAGCGACACAACTTGCCTATTTCCTTGCAGGATGAGGCCCTGAAGCTTCCAAGAGGAATGGAAGTGGAAATGGACAATCTGGTTGGTTTCCAGTTGGAGCTGTCCTGACCTGCGCCGCTGTGAGCACGCATGTGCACGTCTCCTGGAACACATGGGCCAGGATTCTTCTTGGGTGTATTTCTAGGAGCAGAATTGCTGGGTCAGGGGATATGTGCGTCTTCCACTCGGTCCCACACTGTGGCAAAATCTTTCCCAGGTGGTACATAGGCAGTAGACCACACGCTTTCCCAAGAGGCCTGGAACTGGGCCACAGTAACAGCCACTGCTGTTACAAAACTTGTAAACGTTCCTTACTCCGGATAACCCTCTCAGCTCCCCATGACGTAGGCGGAGTTATAACTCCATTAAAGCAGCCAGGGATGAAGTGATCTGCCCAAGTTCACACAGCCTGCCAAGTTCAGGTCTGTGATCTTCCCAATCACGATAAAATTCATTGCTTGTTCAGTTCTTCCTATGGACCAGGCATGTCTTAAGGGTTTCCCATGTATTAACTCCACTTAATCTTCATAATAATCCTATGGGGCTGGGACTCATTATACTCATTGTATCGATGAAGAAATAGAGGTATGGGTGGAGGGGTAAAGTAACTCACCCAAGATCACCCAGCCAGAAACGGCCAGTGCTGGGATTTGAACCCAGGTGGCCCCCTTGCTGTCTCGTCTGTCCAATCTTCCCCTCAAGGGGTATTCCTACCCTCCTGGTGCACAGCTTGCAAGGGACCCTGCTTTTTCATTTCAATTTGCACTAGGCCTTGCAAATTAGGTAGCTGGTGGGCACCCAGAGCTTGGAGCCCAGCCCCTTGCACCATGGAGCCCGCAGGGATGTGGGGAGCCCGCAGAAGGCACAATCCTATTATGCTATTAGCTTGGGTGTTCTGGGGTTGCGCTCTGTGTCTACTTGACAAAACACAGCCCGTGAGCAGAGCCCTGATCTCTTTAACCAGGCGGAATGGAGCTAGCACTTCAAGTGGCTTCTCCATTATTACTGGCTTCGTGCTGCTGAAGAACCAACAGCAATAAATACGCCACCAATTTGCTCTCTGAATGTTCTTATTTGCAGCATGCCATGCAGAAAAAATATTAACAAAAAACAAACTCGCTCATAACAGGCTGACGAGGGCCTCTTTAGAGTGGCAGTGTTTTTCCTCTATCCCCTCTCCTTTTCTCTTGCTTTCTAAAGAAGCTATAATTTGAGTTAAGCAGCTGCTGGTAGAGCTCCCCTGGGGCACCGAGCTAAGAGAGGCGGTTGGCTTGGATGAAGATGCGCCCAGGAGGAGGACAACGGAATGGAGAATTCCCCTGAGGAAGGCCAGAGGCAGGAGGAATAGGGGAAGTCTGGCAGCTGAATGGGCAGAGCCTGGGACCCAGGCAGTTGTTCTCAAGGGTGAGGAAGATCCCGGGGTCCTGGAGACCAGGAAAGCCACTACCACTCTCTGGGTCTCAATTTCCACATCTGTCAAATGGGTTGACTTGGTGACCTTTTCTAGCTCCAACACTATTTGACAACCTATCTTTCATTCTTCATGATCTTCTGGGACCGATCTAGCAAGGATTTGAGGGGATGCACACTGTTGTGTAATCCTGGGATCACCAAGATCCTTGAGACTCCAGAATTATCCTCTGATGTGAAGATCCAGGCATATATAAGCATGAGATTATAATGAGAACACCAGCAGCTAACATCACCTGCCACCAGCACCAGCTTCACGGGCATGTGACCTGTGCGAGTCACACGCAGAGCCCTGTGCTCAGGTCAGTGCCCGGCTGTGGCTGACTTGAAATGCACAATTTTTGAACAAGGGGCCCTGCATTTTCATTTTGCACTGGGCTTTGCCAGTTGTTTGCAAGTTGTGTAGCCAGTCCTGGGTGTAAGCAATGAAGAGAGAAGACTCTTAAGAGGTTCAAATCCTGGCTCAGCCCCTTCCCAGCTGTGGGACTCCAGGCAAGTCATAGACCCTCTCTGGGCCTTAATATCCTCATCAGGATAGGATCAGTATAAAGAACCCCCAGGGATCCTGCCCTGGCTGTGTTCACCTTGCCTCCACCACCCAAAACTGGACTATCTGGAACAGACATGCTGCTTATCCGAGTCCAGGCTTCTGTGCCTACAGAGGTCTGGGATCTCATGATTCCTCCACTCAAGGAGGTGATGCCTGGGATGATCTGACATTCAGGGAAGGCACGTGGCGACCCCGAAGCCAGAGCAGGCTTTTTCTCAGTCTGAACCAGGCATCGTGTCCGGCTGAGCCATGGAAAACAGAGCACGTGCCATCCACAGGAGCCTGAGATCCTGGTTGGGAAGCAGAGAGCAGCCCCACCTTCACTTTCCGGCAGAGGATGGATGCATTGGTTAGTTGAGATGACCTTAAGCCTTCCCTCTTAAGGGAAGTGGCATGGGGTCCCATTTCCAAGCCAGTTCTAGGAAGAGTATATCCTCAGATTCAAGCACATTGGAGCTCCCAGAATGGTCTTAAAGTTGCCCTTTCTCCCTTCTCTTTCCAGCCCCAAATAGTTTTCTTTTTATCTTAATATTCCTGGATGAAATTATGGAATAGGAATTGGTTTGTAAATGAGCCAGGTTAGGAACTATGGATATTGAAGACTGTGGCCATATTAGTTATCTTTTGCTGGGTAAAAAGTTACCATTGGTTTAGTGGCTTAAAATAACATATGTTTTATTATCTCCCAGTTTCTGCGGGTCAGGAGTCCGGGCCTGGCTTAGCTGGGGCCTCCGCTTGGGTCTCATAAGGCTGCCATCAAAGTGTCTGCTGGGGCTGTGGTCTCATCCGAGGCTCCACTGGGGAGGGATCTAAGGTCACTTAGTCTATTGGCAGAATTCAGTTCCTTGTGGTTGTAGGACTGAGGGCTTCAGTTTTTTTGCTGGCTATTGGTCAGAGGACTTCTTCAGCTCTGACAAACCATCCACATGCCCTTGCCATATGGGCTTCCCAACACAGTAGCCTACACCACGGCAGCTTCCTTCTTCAAAGCCCGTCAGTGAGCTAGAGATTCCTGTAAGATAGATGTTATGATCTTATGTAGTCATCGCGTGCATCCTGTCAACCCTGCCATGGGTTAGAGGCAAGTCATAGGTGCCCCCACACCCAGGGAGAGAGGATTATACAAGAGCATAAACGTCAGGAGGTGAGGATCATGGTGTGGGGGGGGCACCCAGAGTCTGTCTGCCACATGACTCATCCATCCATCCATCCATCCATTCGTTCAACTAGTACTTATTGGTAGCTTGCACTGTACTAGGCATGGAGGCTAAAACAGTGAGTAAGACAGATATATTTCCTGCTCTCAGGATACTAAAGCACTTGAAGGATGGGCCTGTGGTTGAGTCAGGATCCCTGGGGCAAGGGTGGGCCAGGGCAGTCCCAGCTCTGACCCTGTTGTGGGTCTTATGACTTGGCTTTAGCCTTTCTTGCCCCTTGTGGGTCCATCTGTCCAATGCACTATGTGCCATGAAGCCCTCCCAGTGGTGACATGGTGGGGGGGGGGTCCAATCATCACGGGGAGCATCTATTGAGCGTATATGATGTACCATCTGCCATCCTGACTCTCCCTCACCACAGCAGCCTGTCGCAGAGACTTTCAGCCTGCTCTCACGTGTGACCCTGTTCCGCTCTCCTGAGAAAACGTACGCAGATGGCCTCGGGAAAAAGTCAAAGGCCCTGTCGGGCGCCCCGTGTGTGTAAAGAAGAGGCATGTGGAGAGGGGATGAGGGAAAGAGGTGTTTGTGACAGAGATGTGCTCTCTGGGGCTTGACTCCAGCAACCTGAGACTTTGGTCTTGGGTGTGAACGTCTCCGTGTGCCAGTGTATTCATCTCTAAAGTGAAGGGGGTGCTGGTGCTTATCTCAAGGCTTGATGGGATGGCGGACTATGTTGATGACTGCAAAGTCTCAGCACCATGTTGGGAACAGTGACAGCTGCTCAGGGAATGGTGGCTTTCATTTCGAAGCACCTACTATGTGCCATCCTGTGCCGGAATGGTCTGTGCTACGCCCATGCCAGGTGGAGGGTCTGAGATGAGACCGTTGTGTAACGAAGAGGGCTCAACTGTCTGGCTTCTGGGCTTACCCGGGATGGATCTGTAGTAAAGGCAGAGCCTTCTGGTGGCAGCTGGGGAAGGTTCAGGGTTTTTGACGCTCCCCCCCCCCCCAAATCCTCTCATCCATGGGACTCCTGCTTCTGGCACCTGAGCCAGACCTCATTTATGAATGAAGCCTTCTCCAGCCCAAGCGGCCACTCAGGACAGGGGTCTCCAGTCTTCCTAGAGGCTTGCCATCCTCCTCCTGGGATGAGAACTATCCGTGGCTCCCCAGTGCCCTTGACTAAGTGCTAACTTTTGCCCAACCAAGGCCCCACATGAACCAGCTCCTCTGGTCTCTGCAACCTTGTCCTCCACCTCTGTCCCCTTGGCTCTCTCTGCTCCAGAACCCTGAACATCCCTCCTACAGCTGTGGGACCCCTGCCTCCGGGTCCTCACACACCCGTCCCTCCTCCCTTTCCCTGGCTGGCTCTTGTTAACCCTTAAGTGCTGCTTCCATGAGGAAACCTCACCTGACCTGTGCATTTGATTTTGTACTTTACATTCCGGAAGCACCCTCTGCACTTCTTCTTTGCAGCGTGTTGCAGACTTGGACTTATGTAAATGATCATTTGAGATAACTTGTTTGCTGTTTGCCATTACGCTTGAAGATGTCACATGGACGTGTTATTTGCAGCATGCCCAGGCTTGGCACATAGTAAGTGTGCAATAGGCATCCGTGAGGGAGGGGTTTGGCATAGTTAGTGACCAGAAACTACCCCAGTTTTCCCCGCGTGGCAGCCCACCATGTCAAAATGCTCTGAGTCTCAGGATAGAAGGCATCTCAACCCATCCCCTTATCTTCAGATGGGGAAACTGAGGCACTGGGCTGCAAAGTGATACACAAGTTTGGGAGTCAGGCACACAGGCTCTTACCCTTCCGTATCATTTAATCACAGCCCATGCCTGAAAATATCATTTAAATGAAGTTCATTTTTCCCTAATTATACAACTACCATACGATCATAATAGAAAATTTGGAAAAAATACAAAAACTTAATCTAAAAAATATCTGAATCGAAACGTTCCCACAGCCTACAGCTTAAACCTGCCAGCCCAGAAGTCCCTGAGCCAGATTCAGCAGCCCCGACCAAGGCTCATTTTTTTTTTTTTTTTTTGCCTTTTTTGTGCAAGAGCTCCTCATGCCTGGTTTAATGCGCTACTGTTGCCATCTTGCAGTTCTTGAGAATTTCTGAACAAGGGGACCCACATTCCATCTTACACCGGGCCACCAAAATCCCGATTCTATGGCCTTGAGACCTTGGATGAGTCATTCAACCTTCTGGGATTTAACTCCTGATTTAAGAAGAGAGGGGATGGCCTCAGCCTCGCAGCGTGGCTACAACAAAGAAAATCTCATGTACTTAATTGATCATTATAATTTGCACCTATCGAGCATGTGCTTGTTCCTGGCACTGCACCAAGTGCTAAGAACTGAGACATCTCGCTATTGCAGTCATCCCACAAGGCAGGGACGATTGTCGGGTCCATTTTATAGATGAGGAGGCTGAGGCTCAGAGTGGCCAAGTCGCCTGCGGGAGGTCAGTGGTGGATCAGTGAGCACAGCACGATTGGGGGCCCCTCCATGCCAAGCTCAGGCCACTGGCTGCCCACAGGGCCTGTGGAGCCCGGTAGATGCACACCTTCCTTCCTGGCACTCAGATGTCTGCGAGGAACTTTCCTGCCGCGGGGCTGTCTCTCCTCTTTCCTTCCTGAGGCTGGAGCACGAAAGCCTCAGATTTCCAACAGCCGTTGAGAGAACAAACCGTCTCTAAGGAGGAAGGCTTTGTTTTTCTCCATCCTCTTTCCCAGCACTGCCCCCACCCCTCCAGTCCCCCAAAGGCCCCGCGCCAGGACCTGACCGGTTTCAGCTGCTTTGGCTGATCCTGTGGGTTCAGGGTGGGGTGGGAGCCGGGCACTCTCCCCGGAGATTCAGAAAGGAACACCTGGGGCAGGAGGTGGTGGCCGGGGGCCCTGAGATTCGGTCGTGAGGAAGGTGCTGGCAATTGCCCCTGCCCACCTCACCCACTCCCAAGTCCCGCACCCGCCGGTCAGTCGTCTGTGACATTACACAAGCCACTCCCGCTTCACATCTTGGCTCAAATGTCCCCTCCCCCAGACCTACCTCCACCCCCCTATTTAAGACCAGGCTGCTCTACCCACCCTGGCATGCTGTCCCTCAGCTCTGCTCTGCTTACCCCCCTCTCTTTTTTTAAAAAAATAAGCACTTTTCACTTCCTAACTTCTGATATTTTATTTAAAAAACCCCTATTGGAATGTAATTGTCATGAGCATTTAGAAAAGCGCCTGCCCCTTTGGCATTGCTCGGTGGGCTTTGGCAAACCAGACACACCCCTTTAACCAGCATCTAGATGAAGAAAGGAACATCCCAGCCCTCAGGTCCCCATTCACGCTCCCTTCCTGCCAAACTGTACTGTTTGCTTATTTGTCATCTGTATTGTTTGCCCTTGCCTCGTTCCCGTCCCCTCCCCCCCCCATTGTCAGCTCCTGGAGGGTAGGGATCCAGTTTATCTACTTTGTTCAACGCTGTATCCTCAGCACTTAGAACAGAGCCTGGTCGCACTCTTCTATGAGATGGGTCCTAGTATTGCCCCCATTTTATAGATGAGGAACACCAAGGCAAAAAGAGGTGAAGTAAGGAGTGGTGTGAAAACGTGAGGTGCTGCGATCATGTAAGGGTGTGATTAGAAGTGTGACTCCCCTCCTGAGAACATTCTGGAATAACCCAGGAAGGCTGATTCCTGGGAAATGATGCAATGGGGCCCCCACACGAGGCCTTCATGACCTGCAAGGTGGGGGACCACCATCGCTTCTTCCCAGAAAGGCCAGATGGAAGGTGCGGGGAGGTCTGGGTGGTCAAGCGGGAGCAGGGCAGGCTCGAGGAGTGGGGTGCTCTTGCCAACTCAGCCCCCAGGAGAGATGAAGGGAGGGCGGGGGAATTCAGGGGTGAGGAGTGGAGGGATCAGCCAGAATGTGTTATAGATGTAGCTGCAGAGCCAATGATGTCTGCTTTGTGGGGAACCTGAGACCTGTGGTTGGAGCCAGAAGAGGGTGGTTGGGATGGGACCCTCTGGGTGAGGTTGACATGACGCGCCTTATCCAGCAAGGGAGACCGGGCCATTCCTGTCCCCATGGCCACGGTTGCAAAGAGGGGCTTCAGCTGTGCTTGCAGGAAGAATGTTGGAAGTGGGGGCTTTGGCAGGGGAGCAAACCCCACAAGGGGTTCAGATGATCAGGGTGGACCATGCGGGCCCTGGGAGAAATAGGTGAAGATTTTCCATAGACTTCTCACCATTTCCCCAAGGGTTGGCCAAAAAGAAATGGTGAGTACATAGGGTTGGATTCCTCCTGTGTTGGTGATGGGGTTGCTCTGAGATGTTCCTTCGAGTTCCTTCCTTCTGCCAGACCCGCCTTCTGGAAACACTTCTTACGTCGCGTTGTCCCCTAGCCTGTCCCCTCAGTGACTGCCTATTATCCCTACTCGTGTTTTCCAAGTGTAGTGAGCAAAAGAATCACCTGTGGTGCGTGTTAAAATGCACACGCCCAGGTTCCTAGTCCCAGACATTTCCTAACACTTTTTTGAAAAAATAATCTCTACACTGAGTGTGGGGCTTGAACTTTCAACCCCAAGATCAGGAGTTGTAGGTTCCACTGACTGAGTCAGCCAGGAGCCCCCATAACAGCTTTAAGACATAATTCACACACCATGCAACTCACCCATATGAAGTATACAGTTCATAGCATTTGGTATATTCACATTGCCACTATTTTAGAATAGAAGAACCCCCAAAAGAAGCCCCACTCCCTTTAGCCATCACCCCCAACCCCCTACACCTATCCTAGCCCCTGGAAACCCCTACTTTACTCCCTCTGTATATAGATTTGCCTATTTTGGACTTTTTGTAGACACAGAATCACGCAAGAAGTGTTCTTTTGTGCCTGGCTTCTTTCTCTGAACACATTTTCAAAGTTCATCCACGTTGTAGCATAGATGAGAGTGTTGTTCCTTTTCATGACAGAGTAATATTCCTTTTTAGCCATTTATCAATTGATGGACATTTGGGTTTTTTCCTCCTTTTGACTATTGTGAACAGTGCTGCCAGGAACATTGGCATGCAAGTATCTGTTTGAGTCCCTGCTTTCATTTCTTTCGGGTATTTACCTAGGAGCAGAATTGCTGCATCATCTGGTAGCTCCATGTTTTACCTTTTAGGAAACTGTTGGACTGGTCCCAGGCATTTTGACTTAACAGGTCTGGGGTAGGGGTGAGGAATCCAAATTTTCCACCATTCTTCCCTTGCATGGTAGAATAAAGAATAACCTTCTCATCTGGCTTTGAACTCCTTCTATGACATGACCACAAGTTATTATCCCAGCTTCTATCTGTTTTGCTCCATCCACTGAGGCCAGTTGTGATTTCTTTTAACAGAACGCTCATGGTCCCACCTTTGCTCATAATCACTTCTCTTGCTTAGAATGCCTGTCCCCCCCCACCTAACCCCCCTCCCCGCCATCTTACCTCCCTATCCAAAACTTGAATGGTCTCAAGACCCACATCAAAGGCCATGTATTCCAAGAAGCCCTCGCGAAACTCCCAGGCTCTGTGGCACCGTCTTTGTCTGTTTCAACATTTACCACTCATCTTCAACTTGTAATTATTTATGTACAGGTTGTATCCAACTGACTGGATTTTCTAGGATCCCAAGCTGTACCTTCTTCATCTTTGCATTTCTCGGTCTTGACCCTGAGCCTGGTGTGCAAGAAGGGCCCGGTACAAGTGCGTGAAGTGCCGAGGTGCTGAGAATTTCCAAGGCTGAGAAGGAGCTAGCTGGATGGCCAGTTGGATGTGCCATTGCCTGGAGTATAAGCTCCAGGGTACGGTCCATTCCTGGGCTTACTCATTGCTGCCTTCCTGATTTTTAGCATGGAGTCTGGGGTATAGTAGGTGCTCAATGAATATCTGCGAAATGCACGAATGATTCAAAGACCCTCTAGGTTTGACAAAGAGTCCCTTGGCCAATACAGCGGGGGGTATAGAGCAAGAACCCAGCCTGGGGGTCAAGGAACATGGGTTTGAATCCTGGCTCTCCTTCCAGCTCTCACTCTTTGATCTTGGGCAAGTCCGTTTTCCCTGCTGGGCCTCAGTTTCCTTATCTGTAGAATGGGGGTAATGGAGTAGATGAAATGGAGGCCATTTTCGGTTCTACCGAGTCTGAGATTGAGATTGCTTTTGGCGGCACGAGACACTGGCCTTGAAGGGGGGCCCTGGGGAGCCTGTTACTGTCTGTCCCAGGGGATATAATCAAGGCGTTCTCAATTTTCATTTGTGAAATTGCTGGGGACATTTGGGCATGCAGGGAATAGTTATTGTCCCTGGAGCCTGACCTCTGGCTTCTGATCGATCTGGGCATATTTTCAATGCACATTTCACAGCGGAATAGCTCAGAACGCACTGCGCTGGTCCCAGCCCCCCAGCTGCTCCATCCAAAGCTCTCTAAAAGTGTGACCCAGCTGCTTCTGACCCAGGCCAGGCCTGGAGTGGACCATGCAGGTTGGTCCAGTTGGTCGAGAAGACCTCAGAAGGGCCAGGGATCTGGGCTCTGGTGTGTGGAAACTCACCTTGAACTGCAGGCTCCCAAGCAATGGGCCTGGATCTCGGTCCCACTGTGCGTGGCTGGATCCACCATCTGACCACGAGTCTGCTTCCTAGGGAGGCTGTTCCTCTCCTTCATTGTCCACCTCCTGCTAGATGAGAGTTGATAGTAATAGCCAACATGGCTGGAAAGCCTGTGTATGCTCAGTATTTTACACACCCTAACTTGGAAGGTAGGGGTTAAAAGCATGGGACTGTGGTTTCAGAAAGGCTCCGAGTCCAAGTCCCATCTGGAGGCCGTCAGACATCTCTGATAAAGTCCTCACACAGGACTTAGGGACCCAGACCCTGGAACCAAGCAGAACTGCATTCAGACCTCCACCTGTCATTGAGCTCTTTGCTCGTCCTGGAGCCCCAGATGTCACCTCCCTGTGCCCCAGCTTCCTCATCTGTGAAATGAGTACAAGAACTTACAAGGATTCAATGCATATCGAGTGCCTGGCTTGCAAGGAACACTCCAAAACACTCCTTCCACGAGAACATTCTTCCTTTCTCATCGCTGTGCCCCTCCACCAGGTGTAACCACTATCTTGACTTCTAATGTGCCCTGCTCTTGAACTTGACCTGAACGGAGCGTGCGTTCTTTGTGCCTGGCTTCTTTGGCTCCCACCGCATCTTTGAGATTCATCCACGCTTGTTGTGGATATCAGTAATTTGCTGTCTTTCATTGCTGGGGAATTTCCCATTCTGTGAATCTTCCATCGTTTCTGCTTTCACTCATTCTGCTACTGATGGGCACCTGCGTAGGTTCCCGTTCAGGAGTTTGAGGAAGAGCCCATTGCCAGCGCTGTCCCGTGGGGCTCTGCTGCCCGCACACAGCTTCCTGTCGGGTGTCGGCCTCGGGGCGGAGTGGCTGGCTCACATGGGCAGGTGCATGCCCAGCCTCGGCAGACACACTGAGCGGGCTTCCCAGGTAGTGGGCGCGCCAAGGATCCACTTTCATGTTAATTTTTTAAAAAAATTGCAGTGCAATTCGCACAACATGAAATTAACCATTTTAAAACGCACATTGGGCAACCACCCCCTGTATCTAGTTCCAGAACATGCTCATCACCCTAAAAGTGAACCCCACACCCCTTGAACAGTCTGGGAATTAAACTTCACATTGCCCTCACTGTCCCCACCCCAAGCCCAGCCCCTGGCAGCCACCACTCGGCTTTCTGTCTCTGGATTTACCTATTCTGGTGATTTCATACAAATGGACTCATACCATATGTGGCCTTTTGGTTTTGACTGATTTCACTCAGCTTAATGTTTTGGAGGCCCATCCACACGGTGGTACGTTATCAGTACTCCGTTCCTTTTTATGGCCGAATAATATTCCATCATGTGGATAGGTCGCATTCTCTTTATCCATTCATCAGTTAATGGGCACTATTTTAAAAATGTAACACAGATGTCCAAAGCCTATGTATTTTTAGAAAAGAAATGATCATATAGCAGGGAGGGTTTCCGTGTCAAGGCCAAGGTCATCTTCTCTCCCACCCCTTCCCCAGATAACCACGGGCAATGGACTGTTGCCATAAACACACGCATGTCAAACACCTTCACACACGACCTGGTGACACAAACAAGTTCCTCTTTGGGATCGCGTCCTGCAGCTGGCTTTCTTCCTCCCGCTCTGCAGTCGCTCAGTTCCCCCTGGAACTCTGCTGCGATGTGGTGGTTTCATTTATGGCTCCAGCACTAGAGCCTGGAAGATTCTCCCTGTCACCTGTGGCTGGGCCACAGAGGTGTCTCCTGTTGGAGGAGGAGGAGGCCTGGTGGCAGCTGGGGACCGGGTCAGGACCAGGACGGCAGCGGGCGGCGGGGGGCGGTGGGTCTCCTCTCAGGGGGGATTCCTGTGTCCTTCCTCAGGCTGTGCGGGGCTGGACGTTTCAGTTTAAGCCTGATTCTACCCTCAATTCTTTCTGGAAAATTCACTTCATCCTTCCATGACTCTTTAGTGTTGCACCTTCTTGGTCTGTGACTTTTAAAATAATTTTTTCCCCTTTTTACCCAACCGGCTCTTCCCCCTTGCCCACAAAGCTTTCTAAAATGTTTAAGGATGGATGCAGACTTGGGTGGGGAGCAGGGCTGGCAGGTTCTATGGGAGCTGGGCAGGGCAGGCCGAGTTGTTTTTTGGGGGGCTGGATTTGTGGGGGTAGGCTTCTTGTGGTGCCACTCCTCCTAAAGAAAACAAGCCGAATTCCATTCTAACCATTCTAGGTGGCTGCCCCTGGTCCTGGTCCTAGGGTACAGATCAGATCCTTCTTGAAATTTGTCATAGGTTCTTAAACAAGGAGCCCCAGATTTTCATTCTGCCCTGGGCCCGGCATATTATGTAGCTAGTCCTGCCTGGGGACCTAGTCATAACCTAGGCAATGTCACTTTGGCTCTGGCACAGTCCCTCTCCCGACCTCAGTTTTCCCAACTGCAAAATGGGAGGATCCGTTTGCAATTGGCCACATGGAATGACTTTCGGGTGCTACCATCTATACCCCAAATATTGTCTCTCTCTCTTTTTTTTTTTTTGAAATTCTCAAAATGCCCAACAGGCCACCATTCTAGTGAATCTCATCGGAGGGGGTTCCTGGGCCAACAGCATCAGCATCACCTGGAATTTGTTAGAAATGCAAATTCTCAGGTCCACTCAGACCTTCTGAATCAGAAACTCTGAGGGTGGGCCCAGCACTCTGTTGTAACGAGTGCTGCCCGGGGCTTCTGAAGCTTGCTCAAGATTCACTGGTGTAGGCCCTGACAGTCCCTCAACACCACGGAATCCAGGCTTGGGGTCAGAGAGCTGAAGACTCCTTCAGGATCCACTTAACCCGATCTGGGTCTCAGCTTCCTCATCTGTAAAATGGGCGGGTTGGATCTACCTTGCCTGTGGCTTTGAGGGTGACATACTGCTTCGTGCACTGTCCATATAAAGCATCCCAAACATAGATCATTTAAAAAAACAAAACAAACCACTTTTACTATAAGGGAATAAATGACTCTTGCCCCCAAGGTTACCTGGGCAGGCTATCTGCACTGACCTAGGCACCTGCTGGTCACCCCTTCCCTGGTCCCTGGTATAGACTGGCAGCTTCTCCAACCTTGGAAAAAACATTTTTTTTTTTTTTTTTGGCACTGATGAATGATGAGGGTGGCAGAAAGAAAACAGAAATTTTCCATTCTCCTTTTCTTCTTCAAAGAGAAACACAATTGGGTACCTTTTTCAGTGTGCTAAGCCTCAGTTTCCTCATCTATAAAATGGGCAGAGCATCACCCCCTTTCAGAGTTGCAGTGTAGATTAAACGAGAACTATAGAAATGGCCCAGTGCAGGGACTGGGGTGCAAATGGGGATCGATGAAATATTTGTGTGTTACTATTACTAAAAACTCAGGAATCACAGCCTGTCCTTGTCTTGGACGGGCGGGGATTCTAAGAGCCAGAGTCTCTTTCCTCCTGGAAAATGTTAATCTGAGCAAGAAACCCCGCAGGTTGAGCTGTCACAGTGCTGAGACCCCCATGCCCCAGCCCCACCTCCCCCGCCCATGCAGCTGATGAGCACTGTTCCCATCCCAGGGAGACCCCCACCAGGAAGGCCTGAAGGCTGCCATTTCATTTTCCAGGAGGACCACAGGCCCAGAGAGGGGCTGCCATCACCCACGCAGGAAGCGTAGACCCAAGTCTTGGCTGCCGTCCGATTCCTCTGTGGAAGTTCAGTGTGGAGCTCAGTGTGTGCATTTCCAGGGCACCTCCACCCTCAGATCCTCCAAAGATGTCAATAGAGCCAGGTGCTCCCGCAACAGAGTGATGGTCCCCAGCAGGTGGGGGCCCGGGCCTGGGGAAGTAGAGAATGTCTGGGAGGCAGGGGAGCAGGTCAGCTGGTAACCCTCAGATTGGGGATGACAAAGATGGAGGCAGGTGGGGAGGAGTAGGGGAGGCAGAATCCTTAGGACTTGCTAGTGGGGAGGAGAAGGGGAGCCTCACAAAGGGGGCCAGGTCAGCGGGGAGGGGAAGGAGGGAGGAGGGGCATTTTTCTCCCCCTGTGTTTTGAGTCTGGACTGACTCTATTTGCTTTGGAAGGGCCTCCAGTTAACCCCTGCTTGCTTGGCAGGCCGCCCCAGGCTTGCTGGAGCTGGAGGGGCTTGGGAGCTGGAAACAAGGACCCCCAGCATGGCTGGGCCACAATACCTTCTGAAAGCATGTGCCCTGAGGCACCTTGCTGGCCTCCCCCAGGTCTGGCTCTGGTGTCACACCTGCTCAGATGATCCTGCCTCTCTGCTCCCTGCATGTGGTGCGCATGCTCACCCATGCAGACTCACACTGTTAGTAATTCTTCAGGCTCATTTTGTCTACTAGTCTTCACCATGACCCAGGTGGCCAGGTGCCACACCTCCTCGATGACAGGGAAAGTGGGGCTCAGAGAGGTGCAACGACTTGCCCTCCGTCACTCAGTAAGTGCATGCTCTAGAATTCAAACTTGGATCTCCTAAGGGTGTCAGGGGCTGGTTTAAAATCCGCCTCCTTGGAGAGCCTGGGTGGCTCAGTCAGTTAAGTGTCCAACTCTTGATTTCAGCTCAGGTCATGATCTCAGTGTTGTGCAGTCGAGCCCACTTTGGGCTCTGTGTTCAGCGGGGAGTCTGCTTCTCTCTCCTTCTCCCTCTGCTTAACCGCCCCCCCCCCCACCAAATAAATAAATCAATCTTTAAAAAAATAAAATAAAATCCACCTCCTTGTCTACTCTAGGGGGTGGCCCTGGGTCCGGCCTTCACTAGCTGGAGGCCCAGAGGGGATGGGTCCTCACTCCCACCTCCTATCCTCCTATAGTTGGATTCAAGCCACTGCCAAGCCACCCATCTCTTTCAACCACATCTGGCCAGAGGCCATCTGGGATAGTGGCTATTTCGAGCTAAAAATAGACTTGGCAAAGCAGACAAGTAGGGCTTAGAAGAGTGTAGGAAGGGGGTCTCCCACTCCTGGACACCCTTAAGGGGAGGGGGACCCCAAAGCCTCCTCTCAAATGCCTTTGTTGGGGGACCCTGCAAAGCCTGTCTTTTGGTTTCTATCCACATTTGTTAAATTAACAGAATGAAAGGAGGTGACCAATGCCTCAGTGCTGTAACAAGGAGACCTAGTATCTACTGAGTACCTACTGTGCTAGGTCCTCCCATCCCCATTCCACAGATGAGCAAACAGAGGCTCGGCAAGATACAGCCATTCAGCCCAGCTAGTGTGGCCAAGCCAGAGTTCAAACCTAGGATTATCTAAATCATTAGTAGCTCCTAAAGTGGCACCACCCATCTTGGGTTCTCCTGGGGCCTCTGGGGCCTCTTAGCGCTCTGCCCATTGTTCAGGTGGAGTCAAGGTTTGCTGATTGAATCATCACCCAGGAGGGCGTGATGTTCTTCCCTTTTCGGCTGGCTGCTGGAATACCCAACCCACCCCCTACCTGGTTCAGGGTGGGGGCAAGTGTCTGTGGGGTGCGGCCTAGAGAGGAATGTGGCAAAAGGAAGGAAGTGTCTAGACTCTTGGTCATGCATTTCACAGACATGAATCGAGCCCTGTGCTGGCTGCTGGGATAGAGCACTGGCAAGACCCACAGGCGCCCTGCCTCACGGTGCTGATGTCCCTCATCCCCTCTCGGGTTCCTGGCCACTGTGTGATTCTGGACAAGTTACTTTCCCTCTCTGAGCCTCAGCTTCCCTGGTTTCAAAATGAGGAGGCTGGACGCTGATTTCAGAGTTCCTCCCAGCTCTGAATTATGTAGGTGTTACTTCTTCTCAGTGGGCAGAGCCTGTCTTCTTTTTTTTTGTTTTTTTTTTTATTCTTATGTTAATCCCCATACATTACATCATTAGTTTTAGATGTAGTGTTCCATGATTCATTGTTTGTGCATAACACCCAGTGCTCCATGCAGAATGTGCCCTCCTCAATACCCACCACCAGCCTAACCCATCCTCCCACTCCCCTCCCCTCTAGAACCCTCAGTTTGTTTTTCAGAGTCCATCGTCTCTCATGGTTCATCTACCCCTCCAATTTCCCCCGCTTCATTCATCCCCTCCCGCTACCGTCTTCTTCTTCTTCTTCTTTTTTTCTTAACATATATTGCATTATTTGTTTCAGAGGTACAGATCTGAGATTCAGCAGTCTTGCACAATTCACAGCGCTTACCAGAGCACATACCCTCCCCAGTGTCTATCACCCAGTCACCCCATCCCTCCCACCCCCCCCACTCCAGCAACCCTCAGTTTGTTTCCTGCGATTAAGAATTCCTCATATCAGTGAGATCATATGATACATGTCTTTCTCTGTTTGACTTATTTCGCTCAACATAATACCCTCCAGTTCCATCCACGTTGTTGCAAATGGCAAGATCTCATTCCTTTTGATGGCTGCATAATATTCCATTGTATATATATACCACATCTTCTTTATCCATTCATCTGTTGATGGACATCTTGCAGAGCCTGTCTTCTTATTTAATCTTCACAGGAGCTGTGTTGGGCTGACATCAGGGTTATAGGGCTGCCATACTTGGTTGTCTTCTGACTTCTTGGTGTCTGCTTGGTACCAGTGGTGAAGCATCTTGAATTTAACCCTTAAGTGTCTTCATTCCATGCACTCGAAACTCACAGAGGTCTGCGGTGTGCCCAAGGAGCCCCTGCAAGTTTGCTGATATGTGAAGAGGACTGACTGGAGAGGCCAAGAATCTGTTGGGGAGAGACGAATAAGGAGGCTGTTGTGGAAATCCAGGAGCGAGAAATGTGGGCTTAGGATAGGGTGAAGGTGGGAATGGAGATGAGGGAATTGACCCAATTAACAGAATTGGGTCAATAGTGTATCAGTGACCTATCTTCATATAATGCTGCGTAACAAACCATTCCAACATGTAGTCGTATAAATCAATAACATTTACTTCACCCATGAGTCTGCAGGTTGGTGATTTAGACTGGGGTTGGTTGGCCAGTTCTTCCGATCTTGGCTGGGCTAGCTCACAAGTCCAGGGCTTGGGTTGATCTGGGATGGCTTTGGCTGGGGACAACTTGGCTCTCCTTCCTTGTCACTCACCTGACACCCTGGGTACAGGCTCCCCAGGCTTACAGAGGAGTGGAAGAGCTCCTCTGGTGAAATAAACAAGCATGTTTCCAGGCTCTGCTTGCATCATGCTTGCTAACATCTCATTGGCTAAAAGCAAGTCACATGGCCAAGCCCGAAACACAGGGGAAGGGCTCTGTAAGGTCACCTGGCCAACGGCATGCACACTGGGAGGGTGAGAATTGTAGCCATTAATGCAATCCACCACAAGGGAAGAGGAGATGGGAGAAGGCAAAGCTGCCATTCTCTTTCACAAATACAATCACACCACGATGTCCCGCAGTATCATTTTCCCATTCAACAACACACTGGAGACTATTTTCTGTCACTTCATGCGGACCCCCCTCACTCTTCAAAACCTGTCTAGTAACTTCAATCTTCACAGCCACCTGATGTTCCCTGCTAAGGAGATAACACATGGAAAGATGGAGGCTCAGAGAGGTGAAGTGACCTGCCCAAGCCCACACAGCTATTATTGGGAGGCAGAAACTGGATCTGTTCTTGGCCACTGCACTCACATTTTTTCCCACTTCTTCCCAGTGACAGGTTTGGGTGCCTCCAGAGGTCACCAGTGGTTGTTACTGAAGCTCAAGAATGACTGGATTTCAGAGTCAAGTTCTTCCTACCTCGTCTCAACAATCACAGGGCAAAATTTCCCTTGCTTCTGAAAACAGCTCTGAAGGCTTGCTGTTTGCAGAGAGCTGAGCAGGGCTTCCTCAATGCAAAAGAAACCTGGGCTCCCACTCTGTGCTCCTCACCTATGTCTGCGTGGCTTTGGGCAAGTCAATCAAGGCCTCCGGACTTGGGGTTTCCCCACTAATAAATGAGGGACTCTCATTCCAAGGAAACAAAGAAAACATTCTGAAGAGCCTGTTGAAACTTGGAAGAAAGTCCAATTTACTTGCTTAGGAATGTGTCCAAGGATGGATGTTGGGGCTGGGACTGCCCATGTGAGTCTTCCAGACTCTCTGGTCTCATTTTTCCCTCCTTTGCCAATTGGGGGGAGGGCACCCACCCCACCAGCGCTTGTGAGCTAACGGGTGGAGGGGTCCCCGTGCCACCAGTGTCCAAGGAGTCACAGCAGTCAGCTCGATGCTATTCCTCCAGCTGGCCATCCACATGCTGGGGCTGGAAGGTTCTTAGAGTCTTGGTCTCACTTTCTGCTTGGGGAAACTGAGGCTCAGAACAGAGGGAACTTTTCTAGGGTCCAGAGAAATGAGTGACATTCTGGGGTCAGCACACGTGCCTCCTAAATCTCAGCCCCAAACTCTTATTACCCTACCAGGTGGGGCCCCATCCAGTGATGATGAGAAGGATGCCAATTGCCTTTCACACAAGGGCATTCCCACCACTGCAAACTTGGCTGTCTCACTCCAGATTTCATTCAATCCTGGCAACACCCTATGAGGTGGGTGCTGTTGCTCTCACCATTATACAGGGGGATGAAATTGATGTTCGGAGCCCTGAGGAGTGAGACGGATGGCTTGTGGGGTTCATGTCATTCTGCTGCCGGTCAGCCACAAGTCTCTGGCTTTCTCTCCCACTGGATAAAACCCACTGGAAGGCAGATGAGGATGATGTCATTAGAATCCACACTAAATGAAATGAAAAAGGAACCAAGTCACTCTCGAGTGTCAGCACTTCAACTGCTATTGGTAACAAATGGTGCAGGACAGAGTTCACAGCCAAGGTTACCAGGGTGGGCCCTAGTCATCATCTGCTAAAAATTAGAAATTATGCTGACATTCCAGGGCCTCAGAGCCACCCAAGGGACCAAGGTCAGGTAAGTGTGAGAGGGAGCTTTGCAGAAAGATTGGGGTGTATAGCCAGCAATCTAGGCTCCAGAATGGGCTTGCTGTGTGACATCAGGGGAGTCACTTGACTTCCCTGGGTCTCAGTCTCCTTATTTACGAAATGAAAGGGTTTGCATCAAATAATATCTAAGATCCCTTTTGACTGCATTGCCCAGACCAAGGCACCTTATATATTGGTTAAGAGGGTGGGTGTTGGAATCTATGAGATCTGGGTATAAGTCCCAATGAGCTTCTAAGAGCCTCTAAGAGGCTTAAGCAAAACAAAACAAAGCAAAACAAAACAAAACAAAAAAAAAACAAAAACAAAAAACCACACACACACACTCAAAAAAAGGGGGAAGAGTAAGAATACATTGGCTGGAGGAATTGGGATCTGGATTGATCCAGATGATCAAATAAGGTGCACAGGGCTCCAATTCTCTGCCTCACCAGCCTTCTGACATTCTGGCATCATTCATGTCATCTAACTGGTGCATGTTGTGATGGCAAGATGGCTTTGTAGCTCCAAGATGTAACTTCCTCACCTTTTTCAACTCCAGAGAACGGGAAGAGCTCCTGTGAATGTGTCCTGTTGCATTGGCTCTGGTTGGAATTCATGCACCTCCTAGAACCCATTACTGGCTGAGAGGATGGGAGAGACAACTAATCTAAGCCAAAAGGGACCCACCCACTCCACACAGTGGAGAATAGGACAGGCCTTTCCAAAGGGAAAATGGTGATACTGTTGGCTGGAGCAGAGGGGAATGTATGTTCAGGTAAAAATATTCACTGCTGCAAGCGACAGTCTTTCTGAGACTTCATTTTTTTTTCATATATGGAGTGGAGGCGATCCTTACATTTGCATTGTGAGAACAAGATGAGAGGATGTGTATAAACTTTTAGCTCAGTGCCTGGCATAGAGAAAACCCCTTGACTGAAAAGGGATGGTTATACAACCTGCATAGAGTGCTGTCATTCTGAGATCCTATGAATTAAGGCAGGGGCCCTTAAAATGTGTGCCATGATAAAAAGAACTAGGTGTTACAGTCAAATTGCTTGAGAAACATTGGATGTAATAACATTAAAGTGAGTTTCTTTCCTGCAGGACTTGTCAGTGCCTTTAGCACATTGGCTGACTTCGGGAGACCATAAGATGGGGGGACGTGGCAGGCAATGTTTTCCAAATCTAATTTATCCCTAGACCTTTTAAAATTTGCTTTTATTGAAGAGGAGTCTCTTCCAGGGTGGTGTTCTGGTTTTGTGAATCTGGGAAATGTGGAACTCATGGAACATGCCTGGACTGGGCTGGGCCATCCTTCTTCCACCCCTGCCCCTGGCCATGTCTACCAGGTGATCAAGTTGTCCTTATTCAGTGCAGAGAACACCTTTCTTGTGTCATTGGGAAAACAGAAAAAAAATAATCGATGGATGGTTGATCAATGATTAGTAAACTGAAGTGGTTGACCTATGGAAAAGGGGCAAATCCTCCCCGTTTCTACCCTATTTTTTTTTTTTTAACAAACATACCCGCCTGCAAAAATTCAATCAATATGAATGAATATGGAATAAAATTGGGACCATCATGCCCCAACCTATTGATTCTAATGTTATTCCCCTCCTCAGAGATCAATTCATTTAACACCTTGATATGTCCTTCCTGATCTTTTTTTTTTAAGATTTTAAAAATTATTTATTTATTTATTATAGAGAGAGGGAAAGAGCATGAGCTGCGGGAGGAGCAGAGGAAGAAGGAGAGAGAATCTCAAGCAGACTCTTCGCTGAGTGTGGTGCCTGATGAAGGGCTTGATCCCACGACCCTGAGATCATGACCTGAGCCAAAATCAAGAGTCAGATACTTAACCGACTGAGCCACCCAGGCACCCCCTTCCTGATCTTTTCTTAAGGATTTGCCTATATATCACGTACTCCCCAATGTGGTGAACTTTTCACCACTAAGTGAGATTGTACTCTGCATGGGATCATTACATTTGGCAGAGTCATTTACAGCTCACCTGATATGTACATACTCGCCCCAGTTTCCTTGCAATCATGCAGAGCCTGCGCCTTCCAGAGAGTGAGTGATCCAAGCAAGAACAGCCATGTGTTCTTTGTGCCCATTCTTCTGCTGCTGTGGGGATCATGGGGTCATTGTGACACTGTAGAGCTACAGGGCAGACACAGACTGGGATCGCTGGGTCACCGAATGGAGGACAGCTCTCCTGGAGAATTGCTGAGCTCACATCAGATGCCCTGTACCCAAGAAGTAAACCTTTTCTGCAGGAAGCCACAGAGGGTCTGGGGCTTATTTGTTTCTGCAGCATCACCTAAGCTATCCTGACTAATAAGTCATGGGGCTTTCTTAATTGCATGGGCATCTTTCCGTGCCTTGACATGTAGCTCTAACTCACTCTTTTTCATATCTGTGTAATATTCCACACTGTGGCTACACCTTAACTTATCTGACCCATCCCCCTTTAAATAATTCGTAGATTACTTCCAATTTTTCACTATTACAAACAGCAGTGTGTAAACAGTGCTATTATGTCCTTACACATCCATACATATCTCTGTGCACATTGATTCCTAGAGGCACGTTGCTGCGTCAGTGGGCACATGCATTTAACACCTCTGTGGATATTGCCAAATGACCCACCCAAAAAACCCCAACAATACTGGTTTTTACTCCCATCAACAGTTTCTGAGAGTACCTCTTTGCTCCACCCTTGTTAGTGAAGGATATTATTGATCATTTCATTTTTGTCAATGTGATAGACAGAACATAGTGTCTCATTTTAATTCATGTTTCATAGCAAGCTTTTTGTAGGATTGGATTTATCAGCTATCTTGCCAGCTTCCCCCTACTCGTTTGGGAAGGAAATAGATTTCAACCCCCAGAGATAGACATTGGAGACACACGCGCGCATGCACACAGGGACAGGGACAGATGCTGAGACACAGGTATAGAGTCAGATTCATAGTCCTTTGCATGGCAGAGCTGGAGAGACCTGAGCACACAGGGAGAAAAAGAAGGGAGAGAGAGAGAGAGATACCGATCTTCTGCCTCTCAGATTCATGCACCAGCCCCCCGTCAGTTCCACTCAGGAAGCAGGGCTCCATTCCCAAAGTTGGACCCCCATCACCTCTCTGGCCAGTAGCCGGGGGACCAGCCGGCATTTCGGTTGGGATGGGGCTGGGGAGGGCTGTTGGCTCCGTTCCTGTTGGCCTGAAGCCGCACGCCTGGCTTGTTTGTATAGTTCTTCATGCTTCTTCCCCCTATCTTGGTGTTTTTGGCTCCCAACTAGCCCCGTCCCAGCCAGGGAGAGATAACTCCACTTGGTCCAAGCCTCTGGGGCACTGGGAAGGACGTCAGGAAATAGCCAGAGCATTACGCACCTCCCCACCCTCCGCTGTCCGATCTCATTTTCACAGTGTGGAAAAAGGATGGGGCTGCTGAGGGAGGCTTGAACATTTGGAGTTGCTTCCTGTTTTCTTTCAAATCAGTCCTTTTTCCCTGAGACGTCGTCTCTGGGCCTGTAGAACCCTGTCTTCTGGGGGGTGTGTGTCTGCCTGTGTATACACGTCCATGCAGATGTGAGCACACCTGTGTGTTCGTACTCGACGAGCCAATTGACAAACAGACCTGTGAGAAGCCTGGAGGTGGACTCCGTTTCTTTTTAGAGTTTGCTACCCCCTAAGAAAGTCAGCTAGATACCTCTTCTTCCAGGAAACCTTCCCGGATGCCAAAGCAACCTTCTTTGCTTCATTCACATCTGCACCTCCCATGTCGAGTGCAGGATCCAGTTCATAGTAGGGATGAATGAATGAAGACGGGCTACACTTAAATTATGGAATTGAGAACAACTGTGGTCCCGAGAGGACAAGGGACTTGTCCAAAATCACACAGTATGTCAGTAGCCGAGTGAAAAAGGAGAACCCAGTATTTCTAAACCCTAGCACAAGGTTTATTTTAGGCCATCATGTAAAATGCTCAAAGAAACTGACAAAATACTGAGCCATGATTTTGTATTTTTATTTCTTTGGAAGAACCTGTGAAGAAGGTACCATTATTTCTCCTACATGATGGATGGGAGAAACAGGAGCTCCCAGAGAGTCCTGGTGCTGTAGCTGGGAAGAGCCACCAGCCATGGGGGCCGGGGCAGTGAAAAAGGCTTTTTCTGTCTTGGTGTCAACAACAATTTCTCGTTGAGCCCTGGCGAGCCAACATGGTTCCTCTATTGGAAAGCAGATCTTTACAAAAAAAAAAAAAAAAAGGGCGGGGGGTGGAGGGCGCCTGGGTGGCTCAGTCGGTTAAGCGTCTGCCTTCCGCTCAGGTCATGATTCCTGGGATCGAACCCCACCTCGGGCTCCCTGCTCAGCGGGGAGTCTGCTTCTCTCTCTCCCTCTGCCCTTCCTGCTCATGGGTTCTCTTTCTCAAATGAATACATAAAATCTTAAAAAAAAAAAAAAAAAAAGGGAAAGGAGGGGAAATCCCAGAGGGGTGGGGCACCCAGGGCAGCTGCACTGGGGATCATGCTTCTTTGGACCCCCCATCGTCACCTCCCTCCTGTGTGACCCCCCACAACCACAAGCACCCACACCGATCCCCATTCACCTGCACACATCCTGAAAGACCTGTGGGGTCACTTGGTGACCTCTCTGATGCACAGCTACTTTCATCTCTGAAAGGGGTTGAGTTCCTATGGATGCAGTGTGACAGGCCCCGCTGCTCCCTGACATTGGCCAAAGTCACTCTGTGACCATGTCGCTCTGTGCGGCCGCACATTCACCCGGAAGACATCTGAGTGGGTCCAGTTCCTCCTTCCCGGCGGGACCCCAGGAGTCCCTGGCCGACTAATGAGCAGCTCACCCTCGGGTAGATGCCCCTTGCTCTGGCCAATCAGTGTGACGCGCACACGAAGCCTACTGAGGGACGTCAGGTTAATGGGTAAGGGGTCCTCCCAGCAATGGGGGAGGGTGGTCTGGCTCCCTGAATCCAATGGGGAGCAACCAGTGAGGAGTAGAGGACCAAACCCTGTCCTGCCTCCTGTTGGCAGGGTGCCTTTGGATAAGTACCCGGGAGACGCCGTGCCGTGTCATGTGCGAGGTGGCATCCTAATAAATAGTATTTTCCCAGCACCACTGCGCACATCCGGCTGCATAACGCAGACCGGGCTGTCGGCACGGGGGCTGGCGCTAAGTAGGTTTTCAGTCCCGACTTCAGACACTGAGGGGCTTGGACTTCCTCCTCTCAGCCCTTTATCCAAGACAGCTTACCCAATGCTGACAACAGTTTGAACCCAGAGGGCTCATCTAATTTTAAGTCCCAGAGTGCCACCAATTTATTTTAGTCCGTGAACTGTTGCACAGCACCTGTTGGCTCTTGGAATGCAAAGTCCTTCTAATTTTAAGCACCAGCAGGGGCAAGTCTAATTTTAGACGGTTCTTGTGTGCCGGGGTCTCCCGAGAGGATGTAGGCTCTGCCGACTGCAGCGCCTGGGGAGAGGTGGGTGCCGACTGGTGAGACCATGTATTCCAGAGGGACTCACACAGCTTGTACCCTCACATTAACTACGGTTTCTTCAGGACTTTTATTTTGGCAGGTTCCGTACCCAGCCAAGTGCTTTTCCTGTACCATCAGATTTGCTTTTACCTTGAAGTTCCAATCAGCCGAAACTTACTGAGTGTTTAGTATGTGCTAGGCACTGGGGACGCAGAAATGGACTTGGCACACCTGGCCTGCGGAGACCTCATGGTCTACTGCTCACAGGCAGGTCAGGAGCACTTACAGTGCCCCGTGATCAGAGACCCGCACAGTACCTAGCACGTAGCCACCTCTGAAGAAACGTCTGGGAAGTGAATGAAAGCAATGTTCACGATAGAGATAAGATAACATCGCAGCAAGAAGGCACATTCCAGTTCTCCTTGGGGGATTTGGACAAGGTTTTACAGCGGAAGTTACCCTCTGAGCTGGGTCTTGAAGGAGATAAAAAAAGCATTTCTCCACCTGGAGAAGGAAAGAGGGTGTGCATGCATGCACTGGGGCTCTGCCCATATCTCTTGCACTAAGCGTTTCTGGGCAAACCAGCCCCACCCAATGGCCGGCACCAACAGCTCTATGTCTGAGGGTCTGTCTGGCCACCAGAACGTGCTCTTCCCTCAGAGGGGCAGGCAGGAAGGGGATGGGAATTAACACTCCAAGGAAGCCCTCAACCACTAACAGATGGGAGTGGGTGTATCAATACCCCAGCTCCCTCCCTTCTTCAGTGGAATAACTCTGAGGTGAGCGTTCTGTTGAATCTGCTGATGCTTCCCAGTGAGGTTGAGCCCCAGTTGCCCACGATTGTAACTGCCTCGGATAACACATCCTGTAAGGCTGCTTCTTCTCTCGTTGTGCCTCTCCCTGATTAGGCCTTCCTGCACATTCCAAGGAAACCATTCATCTGGAGGACTGCTTCTGGGGGAATCCAAACTAAGAGAGTAGAATAGTTAGTCAAAATTTTCTCTTAAAGCAGAGCAGAGAGAAGCATGGGTCACTAGCATGCTGTGTACCTGACATGTAACAAATGACACACATCAATGGTGAGGGTTGGAATCCATGTGGGTGGCCACCCCCATTCTGGTTTGGACCAACTCCATGGGGAGACATCTTCATTCTCAGTTTGCAAAGACTCAGAGGAGTGCTCAGAGGAGAGAAGTGATTTGCTCAGAAACACACAGCCAGGAGGCTGTGAATGACAGACTGGAGGCCAGACGGCTGTGATTCCAGGCCTGGCATCTTTCCACACCAATCTTGCTGGATATCTTTCAGGGCTCAATGACTCAGTTTGTCTGCTTTTCACTGGGTGGTGCCTTTGAGGGGCGTGGTGCAAGGTCTGAAATCCCTGTGGGCTGTGAGCCTCCTCCATCCCTCAGCCACAAGCCACCTCCTTCCCTTAGAGCAGTTGCCAGGCCTCATGGTTCCCTGGAATGAAGTGAGGGGCTGCCGGGAGGGGGTGTGTGTGGGCACGTGGGGGTGGGGAACCCGTCAGCACTAGTGCTGTTGATTAAATCACTCCAGCCCTGCTGATGGGGCCTGGGTTCTGACTTCTCTGACAAGTTGGCAGTGATGGTTGGTTGAGTGTACTCTGAATGCATGCGGAAGCAAGGCTGGGAAGGGTCCCTGTGGAGGACAGTACGTGACATGTTTGCTGGGAAGGGGAGGCACATCCATGAGTAACAGGTGGAGAGTTTCCCAAGTGGGGACGTAATGGGTATTTGTTTTTCCCTTCTTCCCAGGCCTGTTTGGTGTTACTTCAGGGGTTCCTCCCTTCTTGCATTCACGGCTCCATGGGGGTAGTTTTGAACTCCCCCCTCCACCCCAGGTAGGCCCCTGAGTGGTTTAAACCCATCAGCCTTTCCATCCCCAAGCCATAGTGATCGGTTCAGGGGTAGATTCTGGGGGAGCCCACCAAGAGCCAGTGAGATGCAAGGAGGTGTTTCCTGGAGCTTCCAGAAATGAGGCACTTCCTCTCTGTCCTACTTGAGGTTGAGGAGTGAGGAAGTAATTGCTTGGCAGGAGGTGGCCAGATTTCTACAAGGTCAAGAGACCCTGAAACTTCTGGATGTCTTATTGGGGGGGGGGACTTTGGAGCTGCTGGATGCAGCTGAGAGAGAGAGAGGTGAGAGAGAAGCAGGCACTACAGAAGGCAGAACGGAGAGATGGAGAAACTGGGACCTTGGAGACATTGAGTTGCTGGATCAAGCCGTGCCTGAAAGGAGCAAATGCTGGATACTTCAATATATACGTTAATCAATTTTTTTCTTTTTTAAAAGAAGGGTAATGTTTATTGAGGTAGAACTTACTTACAGCCAAGCTCACGTTCTTTAGGGTATAGTTCTATGAAATTCCACAAGCACATAGAGTCATGTAATGTCTACCACAGTCAGGATATAGTATTGTTCCATCATTCTCCCCACATTCCCTTGTATATTCCTCCTCTGTCCTTTTTTTTTGCTTAAGAACAATTTGAATTTGGTTTTCTGTAATGCCCATAGCAAGAGTGCTACCTGATAAGAGGGGGCTATCCCAAGGACCAAGCCCCCAGAATCACCTTCTCCCTCCTTTCTTGTCACCCCCTCCCCGCAAAGGTTGGTTAAATGCTCACTGTGCTCTTTCCGAGCCACTGGCTCTCAGTCCCACTTCTCTATCCAGCAGCCGCATTGAATATCCTTATCTGGGTTTGGAGGAACCAGTTGCCATACAAATAACAAGGTTTGTGACAGTAGGGCTGTGGGCAGAAATTTGGTCCCTCTCAGTTCCCACTCAACGGGCTTCTGGAGGGTCTGGGGTGTTTCCCAAGCCTGTGAGTGGGGAGCAGGGGCAGATCCACAGCACGGATCATTAAGATCCTGCGGTTGGTGAAAAGTTGATGTTTTGTAGCCACTTCCTTCATGAGGGAGCTGACCTTTCTGTGCTCAATAAGCCAACGGCTGCTAAAGAGGGGGTTCCCTGGTGCCTGGGTACCAAAAGACAAGATGAAGATGGCATTTCTGGTGGGAGGCAGCAGGGGGAGCAGAAGGGAGAGAGGGGATAGAGGCTGGCCAGCCTGGGCTCCCATCCTGACCTGCTCTGTGACTTGGGGCAATCACTCTCTGAAGGTTTCTTTACTTCATGGGCACCTGCTATGTGCCAGGCACCTTGTAGATGGTGTCCGGTTGTTGTCGCCATACAAAAGGACTCATAAATACAAAGGCTTGGGGCTGGAGGAGACTTCTGGGTACTTTGTTCAATCCTCGGGTTGTACCATGGGGGAAACTGAGTCCCAGGGGGAGGGTCACCCCTTTAAGGCTGCCCAGTGGCTGGTCTTTCCACAGAAACCTGTGTGCCACTTGATGGCTTACAAAGCCCTCCCCAATCCACTCTGACCATGATCTCCCTACACCCTGAGATTAGATCTGGAGAGGATGTTTCCTGGACCTATCATCTGGAAAAAATCAAGTTCAACCTTCTCCTGTATCCCTCCTCCCGCAGCACCTGTTCCAGGGGACTGACAGCTCCCTGAACACCTTCCTTCTCCCTGGTGGAGACCTGTTCTTCTCTAACTTCAACTTGTTCATAGAAAGAACCCCAGAGGTCAGGGAGCCAGACAGACCTGGGTTCGAGCCCTAGCTCTGGCACCCATAGGCTGTGGGATCCTGCCCTTCACCTCAAGATAGGGTTAAAGAGCCAGAGATAGGGACTGTGAGGATAAGCCCACGGTGGTCCTGCGTATATGAAGTGCTGTGAGGCCAGAAAGCGAGGGCTCTGGACACTGTCTCCTGGGGGTGCCTGGGAGGTGCGCTGGATGCCTTCTCACTGCTGCCCCTCTGCACTTCTAAGAGTCCTCCTCGCCACACCCTCCCCAACTCCCAAAGCCCAGGAATGAGTCTGGCTGGTGAGCTGAAGGGACCCCGGGAAGAATCTTTCAGGTTTTGCCCTGGCCTCAGTATCAGCAAGGACTGATCAGTTTCCTGCAGCAGGTGGGTCCTAGGGATGCAGGGAGGCCCCCTCTGTGCAGGTGGGGGGAATGGCCATGCCCCCTCCATGTAGGGAGACCCAGAAAAGAGCCCACCAGTGTCCAGCATCTTCTGGCTACGAGGGGAATTCTTCATTTAACCCTGACTGCAGGTTACAAGGTTAGCATTCCTACCTCCATTATACAGAAGAGAAAATAGAGGCTCGGAAAGATTCAACCATCAGGGACCTGGGGAGTGTGAAGGCCTGGGTCCAGTGTCCCTGCTGTCCCTGCTTTCTGGATCAGCTGAGGCAAGCCAGGCTCCCTTCTCTGGAGCTTCCATGGCTTAGAGGCAAAAAGGGAGGCTGGGAGTTAACTAGTCAGTGGCTCTCACAGCCCTGCGAGCGTCAGAATCCCCTGGACGGCTTGCTGAAGCACAGATTGCTGGGCTCACCCCCTGCAGTGAACTGCTGACTGGCTAGGTCAAGGATGGGGCCCACATATGAGCATTTCTAACCAGTCCCAGAGTGAGGCTGATGCTGCTGGTCCGGGGACCACACTTTGAGAACCAAAGAGCTAAGGTGAACCCGGATCCCTTAGAGCAGGGACACTGAGTTGGTTTCCTCGACGTGCTGCTAGGCCTGCTCACTACCCCCAGGATCCACAAGCTCCGGTGAGTTTCGGAGGGGCTAGCAGACCCAGAAGAGGGGCCCAGGCATGGAACCAAGCGCTCTGCAGCCCTGACGTAGGCTTTCAGCAAATTCAAATGCCGCCCAGGTGTGGGGATGACTTAGTGCTTCGGAGATCGATATTCCCATGAAGAACGGGAGGGCAGGGCTCGGGGTGGCGCTGGGGGTCGGGGCAACAGCTCCCCGGAAGCCTCCGGCCCCCCACCAGGCTGCAGGATTCGCAACTGCTCCTGCCAGGCTGCCCTGATCTATCGGCCCTCCCCTGGGAGCCTCCCAACCGGCCATTGGTAAACAAAGCCTTTATTTCCCAGGCCGGTGGGGAAAAATTTCAGGCCTTTATAATTAAGTGTCCCGTTGAAGGGCAGCTGCCGAATTCTGGCGCTGGGTGCCCGTCAGGCGGGTGATGGATGGTAACAACACATCATCCCAGTGGCAGTCGGGCTGTGAGCTATGGGGGTCGTATATCACAGCAGGGCTGTCTGGTCTTCACTGTGCACGGGTGCAGGAAGCTTGGGCTCTGGCTGGCGTGGGGGTGAAGAGGGGCCTGGGCTAGCCTGGGGCAGAGGGGGTGTGGTGCAGATGAGGAAGCCCGGGGACAGAGCCGGCTGGGGTGGGTCCCCACGCCTAGTCTCTCCTGCCTCCCTCACTCTTCCCCTGCAGCACCATTCTGGGAGAAATTCAGAAGCCAAGCTTGATTCTGTCCTATCCTTTACTCCTTCCACATCATCCTTTGGCACCATTGCTGTTGATTCTAACCCTAAGCGGTTCTGGAATTCATTTACTTGTCTCCATCTCATGGGCCACCACCCTTCCCTCTCTTGGGCTGTTCTCCCTGTTGGTGGCAGGTCACTCTCTGCCCCTGAAGCTGGCGACGTGACTTGCTTTGGTCAATAGAACGAAGAAGGGACAGCATGTCGATTCCAAGACCAGGCCTTGGGAAGCCTTGCTGCTTTCTCTTGTGTTTCACCTTTCTATGAGGACGTGTCCACACTAGCTGTCTGGTCCCAGGAGGAGGATGAGGGACATGTAGGGCAAAGCACCTCCAGCCCCCAGCCGACCCCCAGAGTTGTGAACTATAATCATAGATGGTAGTTCTCACATAACATCGAGCTTAGGGGTTGTTTGTTACACAGCAATAACCAGCTGATACATACAGCCCACAGCCACTGCATGCGTTAGGTCCTTCTGACCTCTCCAATCTCATCTCTGCCATCCCCCTCTGTGATCATTGTTCTTCCCTGCCTCAGGGCCTTTGCCCATGGGGTGCCCTCCACCTGCAAAGCTTTGTCACAGTTATTTTCTTCCTGCCCTGAGGTCTCAGCGTAAATGCCACCTCCTTAGAGAGACCTCCTGCGACCACCCCATCAAAAGTAGGGTTTCCCAACTCATTACATTTTCTATTTCAGTCTCTTGTTTACATTCTTCATGAAATCTAGTCTCACAGTGCGTTCTCAATGACACTGGGCTGGGGTCCAGGTCTTTGTGACTTTCCATCAGCCCTTGCTTTTGGCTGGGGGCTTTATATGTGCACTCATGTTCTGTGGTGGGAAGGCTGGGTTTGCTGGTGGCAGCAATCCTAGACAAAGTGGCCGTCAGCTGTGGGCCCCACCAGGCACGGCAGGGACACATGCCTGTCATGTCACCATCTTGACCCAGAATGGTCTTCAACTATTGTTGGATCAGCAGGTGAAAGAAGGTTCTAACTCAGGGCTTAGATGACCTCAAGGAGCTTGTGAACCTTTCAATGGTGAGCCCATGGCAGAGGGCACAGCCCCAGGAGGGGCTATGGCTTGAGAGAGGTACTGGGGAGCACAGAGCCCTCCTGAGCTTCACAAAGTTAATCAGGCCTCTTTCCGGCAGACCTTTTCAGAGCCTTTAATATGCTAATATACGCTGGAGCTCCTGGAGGGGATTAAGAATGTCTTGTGGCCCAGCAGTATTGACCAGGGGACCCTTTAATCAGGGACTATTTTGTGAGATTCCTGGTCTGCAGGACACACTACCCTGGAATAGGGTCACACCTACTGCCTTACTGGCCAAATGCAGTCCTCAGATATTTTTCATTTAGTCATTGTCGGGTTTGAAAAGTCAAAAAAAAAAAAAAAAAGAAAAGAAAAGAAAGAAAGAATCTAAATGTCCAGCTTCTCTCAAAGAACAAACAAAGAAGTGGGCCTTCTGGGTTCATATTCCTGCATGGCGATAACCAGCTGGAGCTGACTAGCCTCCTACAGGCAAGGCTGCTCTCTAGCTTGCCATAGTCCACACTCTTCCCTATTGTCTTACACTCTGTCCTCCTCATGCATTTTCCCTTCCTTGTTGGCCCAGAGCCTCTGGAGTTTGTTACCTGTGGCCCAGAATGTCGTGTGCAGCCCCAGCAAGTGGGCCTTTGCCCTGGAGGGAAATGTGATTGTCTGAATCTCCTTACTGGTTGGCACACTGCCTAGGGAAAGGAGGGAGCCCCAGGGATGGCTTCAGGAAAGGGTCTCCGGGCCTGTCTGGGCCTTGGGGATGGTTCTGATGACAACCCCACCCTGGGCAGGACAAAGGGAAAAAGAGATAAAAGGGACAGCTCAGATTTCTTTTCAGAGGTCTTTGGGCTGTGGGGGAGCAGGAGGTTAAGGGCGACAGTGAGGGGAGAGGGAGGCCGGTGGGAGGGGGCTGGGGCCTGAGACCAGCTCACCTCTCGCCAGCAGCTAATTGTTTTGCCTCCTTCTTGCCTGGGAGGTCAGAGCTGGGGGTGCTAGCAGGCCAGCTGGGGGGTATCCTGGGGGCGGGGTCAGGGGCTGCCACCAGCTAGGGGGCCTGGGGCTGGCAAAACACAAGGGTTGGAATCAAATTCCAGAGTCTGCATGGCCAGAAATTCTAACTGGAAGAGGAATGTTATTACCGCGATTATTTCTGGAATAGCATGAGCAGAGCTGTAATCTTGAGAGAACTGCGCCAGGTTCTGGGCAATCCGTTCAGCCTTGTGCATGCGCTAGGCCCATGGTTCTCAAAGCCCGGGCCCCGGCAAAGGGTAGAGCAGAGGTTCACCCCCAGGAAGCCTGACCCTGCGTCTCCTGCTCCGACCACAGTGCCCCACCGCCTGCCTGAGGAGGGGGCGGTGGCTGTCACCACAGGGAAAACTGTGTCCCCCACCTCCCTCCCACTCAAAGCCACCTGAAGGCCTCAGATGGCCTCGCCTTGACTCCCTCAGTTTCCCCCAGCTAGGAGCACCTTCCTCTTCTCTGTCTGGTGGCCCAACAATCAAGAGCCGGCTCACATGTCCCTTTTGCTCTGCATCCTTCAGTGACCGTCCCCAAAGCTGGGCAAGCTCGTGCTCTCCCAGAGCCCTTCCCTGAGGCCCTTTTTGCAGGGCTCAGTGAAGGAAGTGAATTTTCCTGGATCCTATTCACCTTGTGCCTCTACCTGCCCCTCCCCGCCCGCCCTCCTCCCACCGTGATAGCACATTTCCTTCCGGGCATGAGCTCTACGGGGCACCCGTCAGGTTTGTCCTGTCCCCTTCACCCCCAACGCATAGCCTCCCTGCTGACCAACTACCCCCCCCCGCCCAGGCCCAGGGCTGTGTCTGAGACGGGCTCTGTGTATGGCCGCCCTGTCTGAGAGCCCTGCTGCCCCTCACCCCCCCGGGGCCATGTGCTCATGTCCTGTGCAGGGCTTAGGTAATGGGGTGGTGGTGGTGGAGCAGTGGCTTGGGGGGAGGGACCCCAGCAGGGTTGGCCTGGCCTGGCTGCGGGATGAGCTGACTTTTCCAGGTCCCGCCGAGCCTGATTACTCCCACTGCCTGGCCTAGCTGCCAATGCAAAGGTGGGGTCTCTTCTCTTTAGGGACCTGGCTGTTGAAACTGGGCTCAGGAAGGCACACATAGCATTCCCTCCACCTGGCCTGTGGATTCGGGCCTGAGATGCCATGGAAGGGCAATGAAGGCCGGGTGGCTCAGTTTCCCCGAGAGCTCCACAAAGTAGCTGCGTCCCTGATGATGTCCTAGTGCAAAGATTGGGCTTTTGTGTTTCTCAGGGCATTACTTGTCCCACCTCCTCGCCTGACAGATGGGGAAACTGAGACCCAGAAAAGAGAAGGTGGCCTCTGGAGGGATTCTGTGGGCCCCCGTTTCTACCCTCTTTCTGGCCTGTGTGGAAACAGGGATTTCTAGACACACAGGGCTGCTAGAGACCATCACAGATAGTTCTGTCAGTGGGGAAACTGAGGCCCAGAGAGGAAAAGGGACTTACCCAAGGTTCCCTAGCTGGTTGGGTGCAGGGCTGGGATGACAATGATGATGGTGGGGTTAGAATAGCCAACAGTTCTCGAGCTTGCCATGCGCTGGGGCCCATTCCAAGTGCTTTAAGTTTATCAACTCGTTTAATCTGTACAATGAACTCAGAAGGTAGAAATTCATCAGTATTCCCATTTGACAGAGGAGGGAACAGGCACAGAGAGGTTAAACCACTACCTGAAGGTTGCATAGCTAATCCATAGTGGCTCAAAGATTGGCTCCCTGACAGCCTGGCTCCTGAGCTGGGAGCTTTTCCAGGTGTCTCTGCTTCCTGCCCAGTGTCCTTCTCAGCTTGGTCCTGGTCCTCTCTGACCTCAGGCTCTTCACTGTCCAGTGGGGATAAGAATCCCTGCCGTCTCTGTCTTGCAAAGAAAGAGCCAGGGAGCTCTCACGAAGGGAAAGTGTCTTGTCAATGATGAAGGGCTGTGGACCGGGCTCTGGTTGGCTTTGCCTCTCATTTGCATGCACAGCTGAGGCTGTTTATCCAAGTGTCACCTTCACGCTCTTGCTGGTGTTCTGCCACCACTGGAATCTCCTGGGGGGGGGAGGGAGGGGTGGCCCGTCACACAGTACTGACCCGGAGCCACCCCAGCAGCCAGGCCCACTGTACAGCCACGGAATCCTCCCATCAGCCCTGCGTGTGGAACTGTGGTTGTGGTAGGAGCCGAGAAAGAGCCGATGGCGGAATTTCAGGGGAGAGCAAAGCCCAGGCATCTGGGAAGCATGGACTCCTGGCAGGAGGAGCTTTGGGGCGGGTGGAGGAGGCACAGGCAGGGACGGAGGGGTTTGCCTTGGTCCAGCAGGCCAGTGAGCTGGCTGAGCCAAGAGCACAAGTTTGTCGTGGGGGTTTAGGGACAGTGAGTTTAAGGACCCTGAGGACGGTATGGCTTCCTCTTTCAGCAGTGGGGCTCACCTCTGTCTGGAGAGCCAGGCCGGGTCCCAGGGACAGCGTGGAGAGCAGGGACAAAACACATGCCCTGACTCGTCAGAAGCAACCGCAGGCCGGGGCTCACCCACTGCAGGGCCTTCTGGTGATTTCCAATCTTAAGAATGTCACTGGAGGGAGTAAGATGGCTCATTCATCCTGCGCAGTTTCACGTCCCAGGAGGAGCCGCAGTATTCTTTCCCCCAAGCACACAAACCCGGGTCTTGAGTACTCTTAGGTCGAGGTGGATGTGAAACATCTGATTGTTAGAGGAACTCCGGGCTCGTCTGGTTTTAGGTGAGGTGAGGAGCAGGACGGGGCCTGCGAACAGGTGTCTCCCGGTGCTGAGAAATAGAGGCGGGGACAGAAGATGGTGGTTGCTTTTGCCAGCGAGGTGCTGGCCCGTGAGGATGGCACTCTTTTTATTCATTCATTCATTCATTCATTTATTTATTTATTTATTTATTTATTTATTTATTTATTTATTTATTTATTTATTATGTTAATCCCCATACATTACATCATTAGTTCTAGGTGAAGTTTCCATGATTCATTGTTTGTGCATAACACCCAGTGCTCCATGCAGAATGTGCCCTCCTCTCAATACCCACCACCAGCCTAACCCATCCTCCCACCCCCCTCCCCCCCAGAACCCTCAGTTTGTTTTTCAGAGTCCATCGTGTCTCTTGGTTCGTCTACCCCTCCGATTTCCCCCCCTTCATTCTTCCCCTCCTGCTACCTTCTTCTTCTTCTTCTTCTTTTTTTTTTCCTTAACATATATTGCATTATTTGTTTCAGAGGTACAGATCTGAGATTCAACAGTCTTGCACAATTCACAGCACTTACCAGAGCACATACCCTCCCCAGTGTCCATCACCCAGTCACCCCATCCCTCCCACCCCACCCCCCACTCCAACAACACTCAGTTTGTTTCCTGCAATTAAGAATTGAGGATGGCACTCTTGGTAGACCCAGGGGAACAGGCTTATGAAGGCCAAGGTGGCCTCCATCCCAGTGTGTCCGGGAAGCTCCGGCGGGAAGGCCGAGAAGGAGGGTTCCTGGGACGATGCAGGTGGACAGCCCGACGCAGGGGAGGTGTCTCTCGCACTGACTGCCCGGGGTCCCGCTTGCTTGCCCCTCAGCACGCACCTATGCTTTGCTGCCCCAACCCTAGTGACCCCACAGCCTCACCCCCACGGATTTCTTCTGCATCATGGGTTATTTTTCTGCGTTATTTCTCACACATTCCATCTGCCCCAGCTGAGGCCAAAACACACTGGCCGCGAGTTCTTGTCCTTTGTGGGGAGAAAGGCAAGCTTTCTTTCCCCATTTCTGAATTTTTTAGGGAAACCTTCCTTCCACCTTCTCTATAGGGAAGGATGTACCTGCCCCACCTTTAAAAGGCTGGCCCAAGGCATTTGGCCAAAGAGCCTCCAGGAGAAGGAGATTCCAGAAAACTGTTGGTTGGGGTATTGGATGATGCCGGGAGGCTATTCACTGACTTGGTTTCCCCTCTGGAAAGGGCATTTCGACAAAAGGCTCTCTGAGTTCCTTTCTGTTTGAGTCACTTTATGGTTTAAGGTTACTTTGTCAGCCACCCCTCCTTCCAGGTCAGGGTTGCTCCCTGCCCCCCCGTGGGTACCCAGAGCCCCGCAGCCCCCTGTTAGTCTCCCTGCTGGCCCTCCCCCCACCTCCAGCATCGGCATTCTGAGTACCTGTTCCGTGCCAGTCATCACGCAGGTACTTCTCACCCTTTGTCACATCTGAGTGGACACTCCAACCCCAGGGGGCACGTCCCAGTTGGAGCCAAGGAAACTGAGGCTCAGAGAGGTGAGGACAGCTGTCCAAGGTCCTCCAGCCCTCGATGGCCAAGCCTAGACTCACATGGGGACCCCCCCGCCCCCGTCCATGACTGCTCCCTTTTTGCAGGTGGAAAATCTCCAGTTTTCACCCATTGTTCGTTGGTTCCAGACCCAGTTTCCGGTTTCAGGGCAAAACTCAACTAACCAAACCAACCAAAAAGAAAAAAGAGAATCTTTCGGCTAAACCTCCCCGCTTCTCTCCATTCCTTCCCCAAGACCTGGGGATTCTTTTTTGGCATATCTGCAGGAGGTGGGGGCCCAGCAAGGGAGGAGGGTTCGCCCTTCCACTCTTTGTGGCCAACTCAGGGGAGCGTTTCTGAGGCCGGCTGCTTTGGAGGCCCCGTGCCCCCGCCACGGCCCCCTCCCCTCCCCGGGTCTCCTGGCAGGGCCGAGGGGGGCCTGGGCGCTTGTCAATGCATCTTAGCAATCGGAATGTGCCCTCTGACCCCGCCTTCGCCTCCCCGTGAGTTTCAGAGAAGGTTCTTTTTTCCAAACCGCTGCCCCTCGGCCTTCTGGAAACAAATGGAGTTTGATTCAGTCTGTGTGTGGCTTGAAAAGCCGCTGTTTGGGGGGTTACTTTAAAAAAAAAAGTCTTCGGAACCCCTGCCATGTTTGAAGGACTTTTATTTTTCAGCTGGGAGGATCCAACCGGTGCTGGGAAATGTGCCATGTGTGAGAAGGAAAAGGGGTCTGGCCCGTCAGGGGGACAAGGAGGCCGAGGGCTGAGCGCTCCACCTGATAGCCCCAGATTGGGTTTCTCACCGATTTTTCATTATATGCAGTCTCTGCAAGCGGGGCTCCCTCGGGGGCTGCAAGGCCCTGGTGACTTAGAAGGTCAGAGGCTACATTTTCTGGAACATGCCAAAGCCTTGGAAGGAGCCCTTGAGCTGGAGAGGAAGGAACAGGGGTGGGAGAGTTGCCTGAGAGCTAGCCGGATAGAAAAGTGGGAGCAGCCAAGATCTCCTGGCTCTTCCTCTCCTCAGCTAGATAAGAAGTTTCTTCAGCAGGGAAGGAGCCTTTCTCCATTTCCCCTGCCCTGCCATCAAGGCATACTTGACCTGGGTCCCACCTTGCAGCATACCGTTTCTTGAAAGCTCCACTAGCCAAATGGGTAAGGGGCCAAGTTATGAGGCCTCTGTCCTTATCTCTGCTCTGCCACTGTGTGGCCTCAGCCAAGGGGGGCCCCTCATTTCCATAATGAGAAGCCAGGATCTGACTGCCTTCATTCTACAACAGGGCTCAGCAAACTTCGTAAAGGGCCAGATAGGAAATATTTTCGATTTAGTCTCTGTAACCACTGAGCTCCACCGTCGGAATGTGAGAGGAGTTGCATTCAGAAGGAGCACGGCTGTGTTCCCATAAATGTTTATTTTCAAAAACAAGTGGCGAGCTGGATTTGGCCCATGGTGGGCTGTGGTTTGTCAACCCTAGTGGAGATTCTTGGGGAAAGGTCCTTGGAGTTGCCATGTTATGAGCCCAAAATGAGAGCATGGCTGTGTCAGATATCGGGACAGTCAAGGTGAACGGTTGAAAGCTGAGCTTTGGACTGACAGGTCTGGGTTCTAGTCCTATCTCTGAGGCATGACTGCTGTGTGATCTTGGGTCAGTCACTTCCCCTCTCTGAGCCCTGGTTCCCTCCTTTGTAAGATACAGACAATAATAGTATCTATCTACAGGGTTGGCTGTTGGAGTGACAACTTAGCAATGCTTGGTGCACGGAGAGCCCTCAACAAATAGCAGTCATTGTTTGATCTGGAATAGAAAGACAGCATTCCCCATCCAGCCCCTTGGATCCATGGTGAGCAAGAGGGAGACGGCAAAGTACTTCCTGTTTCTCAACTGAGATTTAAATCCCAGCTCAGACTAAATTGCCGGGTGACTATGGGCAAAACACTTCACCTCTTTCATCTCTAGAATGGGGCTATTCATCCCTAACTTCCTTGCACGAGAAAAGGAGCTAAAAGAAGGAGCTCCCTCCCATTCTACACGCAGCCCCATTTGTTATGGTGGATTCCCTGGGGGTGCCGCCTGGCAGCTCAGTATCCACAGAGCCCAGGCAGAACTCTTGCTTCTCTTCCCTGCCATTAGTCTGCTTCTCCCTCTGTCTTCCTCATCTTGATGAATGGCACACCCTCTGCCCAGTGGCTCAGCCAAACCCCTAGGAGTTGTCCTGAACCTTCCTTCCTCCCATCCATCCACATCCTGCCTGTGCTGGCTGTTGACCAACATGGCCACCATGAATTCCTCCCCGCCTGTCCATGCTTGCCCTGCTCCCATGAGTAGGTGGGATCTGTTTGCCCTGCCCTTGCTGCTGGCTTCAGCCCTGTGAAAACCATCCTCCTAGGACCAAAGAGCTTGAGACAAATCTCAGACCTGCCTAGTCCCTCGACAGACCCCATCCCCTGCACTGGTAACAGAATCCACCCTGGCCCAGACTGCAAGTGCCTCATGACCTGGCCCCTGGGCAGCTCTCTGACCTCAGCCCTCACCAGTCTCAGCCCTGTCCACTTTGCTGTAGCCACATTGACCTTCCTTCTAGTCCTTGGAAACACCCAGCTCTTTCTTACCTCAGGGACTTTGACCCAGCCGTTCCCCCTGCTGGATCCCTCTGCCCTTGGGCTGGGTGTTCATCACTCAGATCTCAGTTTGAGGCTTTCCTGCCTCCCCCAACTAAGGAGTCTCCTGTCCTCGCTGCCCCAGTGTCTCCCATCTCCCTCTTTTATTTTCTTTATGGCCCTAGAGGTCCTTTTTATAAACTCCTACATTACCCTCCTGAGCCCCTTCTGAGATATCCATCTCCATCATAGGCCAGGCTGTGTAATCATCCTGAGATACGGGTGATAGGTGGCAAAGATTTTTGCCTTTTCTTTAAAACAGATAAACACTGTGCCTCTTTCTGACCCTTTGGTATATGCCGGGACTCTGACTGAGCATATGTCCATCCAGGGTTTCGCTCACGTTTCTCAGAGACTCAGCAAGGGAGGTCTAATACCAATCCCATTTCACAGATGAGGGAACGGAGGCTCAGAGGGGGAAGCGGGTTGCCTGGGGTCACACAGCAAGTGAGGAGCAGAGGTGGGATAAGCCGGGGTTGGCGTGGGACCACACGTGGGCTCTTACACCTCGCTGCCTGCACCCCTCCTGTGTGGTCAGCTGAATACAGAGAATGAATCAGGGCTTTGGGGCATTTTGGAGAGAGGTCAACCTTGCCTCCTCTCCCTTCCCATGAACCACATGCCACCTTCTGGTTGACCTTCCTGCTGACTTTTTGTTGGAGACAGGTGTTTTCCCCACCCCCTCTCTCCAAAGCCAACTCAAATTTCCATAGCTTTTCTGGGGAACATGTTAAAAGCACATTACCATTGTTTGTGGCACAAGCCGAGAGCGAGATACTTAGTTCAAAATGGATGGTTTTCGAGAAGGGGGAGTACGTTTATTTTTTTTTCTTTCCTCTATCTACTGCCCCTCAGCCGTGAGGCCTTGGCATTTGTAGTCTCCAGGGAACCGACCACCAACCAGGGCCCCCAGGAAGTCTGTCCAGCTCTCCACACTGTGCAAAGACAGAGTCCACGTGTGGCCACTGTGTGATTGCTCACATCTGTAAAATGGGGACAGGCACAGAGCACAGAACACCTGTCCTGGGAACACCAAGAGGATGTGATGAACGTTGAGCTTGGCACCTGATTTTGTCCACTTGAGGAATACCGATGATGACCCCCGTTCATGGGCCCAGCTACACGGTGGATTCTGCACTACCTCGTGTCTCTCTTGAGCATAAGGAATGAGTGTGAGATGTCAAGGAGAGGTGGTTTATCTCATTTCATGGATGGGGAGACAGGTCCAGAGAAGAGAGGTGACTTGCTCAAGGCCAAGAACAAGAGGGGAAGAAAAAAAGACTTGAAACCAGGTCTGAGCCCATCCTCTCTGACTTGCTAGGATCCCCCATGCTCTCTTCTTCCTGCAGTTGGCAGACATTCAGTAAGCGCCTACTATGTGCATGGTCTGTGCCAGAGCTGTGGGATGACTTTTGTGAGCCCTGGGCCCTTGGCCTTCCTGCGCCCCCTTCCACCATAACCAGCATACAAAATTGTTTTATGACTGCATTATTTTCCTGGCTGGCTTATGGTCATATTTTTCTTCTGGTTTTAAGAGAAATGAAAACATATGTGTGGGACTGTAAACATAGTCAGGGCCCTAGGTACTGTACCTTCAGCACCCGATGGAGACGTCAGCCCTGCCCGCCTGACACAGACCAAAACAATCCTGCAAATAAAACTTAAATGACAACCGTGACAAGCTTTACAAGGGAGAGGTTCTGGGTGTTAGAAGGATTTGTGGCCAGGGTTTGGTCCAACATGGAAGCCTGAAGGCACATCTCTCAGGAAGCTGATCTCAGCTCTGAGGAGATCAAGAAAGAGTCAGTGATGAGTGAGGGAGGGAGTGTCCCAGGCTGATGAGACAGCCAGTGCAAAGGCCCTGTGGCAAGACCAGAGGACACAAGAGGGCGCAGAACACAGAGGCTGGTTTCAGAGCATGGCAGCCTCTGGGCTCGAAGCAGGAGGGTGTCATGATCTCTCTCTGTCTCCAGCATGATTGATGCAAAGGACTTGCAGCGGGTTGGGGGATCCCCAGAACGATAGGTCCACATCCTGACCCTGTGATTGGGAACTTATTTGGAAAAGGAGCGGGTATAATGATTGCAGATGCAATTCAGTTAACGGTCTCGCGGTGAGATCATCCCAAATGATCCAAGTGAGCTCAAATCCAAGGACAGATGTCCTTATAAGGGACACACAGAGGAGAGAAGAGGAGGAGGCCCCATGAGGGTAAGGGCAGAGGCAGACTGGAGGGACGCAGCCAGGAGCCAGAGAGCGCCTGGGGCCACCAGACACTGGAACAGGCGGGGAGGGACCTCTCCCTGGAGACTTTGCGGGGAGCGCCACACCTTCACTTGAGACTCCTGGCTTCCAGCGCTGCAAGCAAGACGTGTTTGCTGATGCAAGCCACCCCGTTGGTGGTATGTGCTGTGGCAGCCACAGACGCCACGGTGGGGCTCCCAGCAGGAGAGGCCATCCGGGCCACACCAGGCCATCCAGGAGCTAGAAACTTCCCCACCCGGGGGAGATGTGGAGTCCGAGGGGGAAGGTGCTCCAGAGCTTTCTGAAATCAAAACTGAGGCCCAGAGAGGAGTGTGCTCGGCCCAGGGAGCCAGCCTGTGATGGCAGGACCTGGGGCCTTGGGCTCCCCCGCCCCCACGCTATCCTCCCATGGCTCCTCTGGGGTTTATGGCCCCCTAGCAGTACCATGTAGCTCCTGGATCATTTATTTATTTGGACACCTCCTTGTCCTGGCCCTTGACCTCCATCAGGATGGCTCCTGGGTGGACGCGAAGTGGGGGGGGCCCTCCGTGCCCCAGGACCCCAAGGCGGGGTCATCCGTCCTCCCACCATCCTGCTGGGGGCACTCCCTTCATGTCAGTGGGGATCCCTCTCAGAGAGCAGACATACCCGAGGGGCTGATGCTGGCTGTTGGACTCCAGTTTCAGCCTGGCTGGCATGATTTTGCTCAAGGCTTTCTTTTTTCTTTCTTTTTTTTTTTTTTTAAAAAGATTTTATTTATTTTTTTGACAGAGAGAGACACAGTCAGAGAGGGAACACAAGCAGGGGGAGTGGGAGAGGGAGAAGCAGGCTTCCCGCCGAGCCAGGAGCCCGATGTGAGACTCGATCCCAGGACCCCGGGATCATGACCTGAGCCGAAGGCAGACGCTTAACCGACGGAGCCACTCAGGCGCCCCATGCTCAAGGCTTTCAAATGGGGACGCTGGCTGCAGGCAAAGGTCAGGGTTGATGGGACGTGGGGTGGATGCCCAGCTCGGAAGATGGGGCCGGAAAGAGCAGATCCAGCCTATGCTGCTTCCTATCTGTGTGCTCCATGGGATGGGCTACTCTCCTGCTTCCATTCCTGTTTCTCATCTATTTTGATTTGGCTGAAAATGTCCGTCCTGCCCTGTCTTTCTACAGAAGGGGAGAAAGAACCTGGCTATCAAGACACCTTGGCATTAATTCCAGATTCCTTCTCAATTTGCTGTGTGGTCTCGGGCACATCCATGACCCTCTCTGAGCTTTGTCTTGAAACTTTTTATTTTGAAATTCTAGACTCACAAGCAGTGGTGAAGCTAACACCGAGTCCTGTGGCCCTTTGCCCAAGGGTGACATCTCACCGAGCTGTCGCACAGCCTCAAAATCACGAAACTGACGCAGGTGGGATGGTGTTCACTAGACCGAAGGACCTTCTCGAGATTCCACACGCCCATGACCACCCCCGCAGCCCAGATGCAGAGCTGCCCCATCATCAAAGAGGAGCTCCCCAGCACCGCTCCTCAATATTTGGGCCCATCGCCCACCTTGTCCCTGTCGCCAGACTACCACTAATCTGTTCTCGGACTCTGCAGTGTTGTCCTTTCAAGAATGAATGCTTTCTAAATTTCCCTCTCTGAACGGTCCATTTCCACTTGAGAAAGTGTTCTCGAATCTTCCTCTTCAAAAATGCCACGATCTTCTGTGAGGCTGTAGGATGCCATCAACTGTGCTTTCATTTCTGTCTACAGAACAGGAGGACGATAAAGTGGATGGGGAAACTGAGGCCCAGCAGGGGAACCCTGCTTGTGTTGGCCCGGGGCCCCAAGGACTCTGGCAGTCCAGTGAAAACATAAACAAACAGCCTGACCAGGTGACAGATCTTCAAACAGCCGCATGGACCTCCCTGTCGCCTAGTTCCTTGGCTGGGTGGCATCTGGCTTCTGGGCTCTCCCCGGCCTGGCGTCTGGGTCCTTCTCTGCTCACCCCCAGCGTCCCAGCAGAGCTGGTAGAGAGGCTGATGCCCCGGTGCTGATTTGAGGAGTGCTGGCCCGTCGGCCCGGCCCCCGTCCAGGTGAGCCAGAGCCAGGGCCACCACCAGCCCTGGGCACAGACAGGCCCCTCAGTCTCAGGACGCTGGGCAGGGGAGCAGACGTGAAAGTCAATAAACTCCGCAGTCGGAGACCTGACCCACGCCCTCGCTGGAATTAAGAGCTTATTCATAACTCTCTCCCTCCACCAAAACACACTTTGCAGAGGGCTAACGTAAACAGTGCCGTTTAACCTGACCTCCTTGGGGCTCGTGGCCCTGCCCAGGCCCTGCCACTCAGAGGGGACATTTGGCACCTTCCCCCCTGGACCACTTGGACCACCCCCAGAGTCTCCACCTTAGAGAAATAATCAGATCATCCCCACGGCCCGGCGAGGGGGGACCAGAGTGGGGGGCGGGTGGTGATGGATGGACTCGCAGAGGAGGTGACAGGCCACTATTGATTGAGGGCACATTGAGGAATCTGGATCCTATTCCAAGAGCAGTGGGGAGCCATGGAAAGGATTTTAAGTGGGGGGATGATGTGAAATGATTTATGTTTTTGAAAATATTCCTCTGACCGCCGTGTGAAGACTTGGCTGTAGAAGGCGGGAATGGAAGTCAGGAGGACTACTGAAGACTCCCAAGAGAGAGGTGACAGTGGCCCGGGCAGGGTGGCAGCTGAGAAGACAGAGGGAGGTCGTCAGACCCGCAGTGGAGTTCGACAGTTTGGGGCGATAGCTCAAGGGGCTGGGGTGGGGGGCGTCCATCTATTGCTAGAGGAAGCTGGGGGATGGGGGGCCTCTGGTGGGGCATGGCGGAACCAAGCCATGGTCCTGAGGGGACGTGTTGGGTCTGAGATGGCCAGCGATCTTCCAGACATAGTTTAATAGGCTATGGGCTCCAGGATCCCCATGTGAGGTAGGACGGGGCGTCTGGCAGAGGAGACCCATCACGAGGTGCCTCAAGCCTGGGAAGCATGATCGAGAGAGAAGAAGAAGCCCACGTTACCCAACCACTCTGAGGCACCCAGTGGGATGAGCTCTGGAAAGACCCAATGGAATTCAACAACATGACCGGCATTGGTGACCCCGAACCGGAGTACATGTAGAGGGGCAGTGGGGGCAGGAAGACCACGAGCATGACAACAATCACGAAGGCGCCCAGAAGCAGGCTTGTGTGCCTATGAAAACTTCACACCTGGTGGAGGAGGCACTGGTAGGGAGCAGAGAAGGGGCGGGCCATCCCCAGGAGCTTGCTGGTGGGTATTGCTCAGCACTGAGACAAGATGAGCTATCAGGTCATGAATACGCGTGGAGGAAGCTTAAGAGCATGGTACCAAGTGCAAGAAGCCAATCGGAAAAGGCCACATCCTGTATGTTCCCAACGGTAAGACATTCTGGAAAAGACAAATCTATGGAGACAGTAAAAAGATTAGTGGTTGCCAGGAACTGGGGGAGGGTGGGATGAACAGGCAGAGCGCAGGGGAGTTGTAGGGCAGTGAAAATACTCTGTATGATACCATAATGATGGATACATGTCATTATACATTTGTCCAAACAGCAGAACTTACACCACCAAGATTGAAGCTGAAAGTAAACTGTGGACGGTCGGTTACAATGACGTGTCAGCAGTGTCGTAGGTTCATCAATTTGTAACAGATGGACCACTCTGGTGTGGGAGGTTGGCCATGAGGGAGGCTGTGTGTGTGTGGGAGGGAGGGCACCGTGACATGGGAATCTGTGTACTTTCCTTTAAGTTTTCTTGTGAACCTAATCTGCTCCAAAAATACAAAATCTTAAAAAAAAAAACCAAAAACAAAAAGAGGATGATCTAAGTGACAATGTGACAGTTTTTGAGATGGCCCTTCTGATTCTACCTCTTGACGTTCAGGGTTTTGTGTCTTCCCTCCCTCTTGAGTGTGGGCAGGGCTGGTGGCTTACTTCAAACCAATAGAATATGGCAAAGTGGATGAAATGTCCACCCTTAATTACCTTACATTGTATAAAACTCTGCCTTACTCAGAGTTTCTCTCTCTCTCTCTCTCTCTCTCTCTCCCCTCCCCCCATTGCTAGGCATTGAAGTAAAAAGCTCCCATGAATCCTATGGCTGCAGAGAAATGAGTTCTGTGAACAACTTGAGGACCTTGAAAGTGGATCCTTCCCCAGTTAAGCCTCTGATGAGAAGCCAACGCCAGCGAACACCTTGACCGTAGCATTGGTAAACACCAAACAGAGGCTCCAACTAAGTGAGGCCCAGACTTCTGATGCACAGAAACTGTGAGATAATAAACGTATGTTGTTTTAAACAATAACTTTGTCGTGCAGTATAGACAACTAATATAAACTATATTATATTAGATTCCAAACTCACATAGCACACATATGCACAAACAAATAAATTCAAGATGCGTTAGCGATCTGAATATAAAAAGGGAACATTTTAAAGTCCTAGATGGAAATTATAAATTGTCTTTATAATCCTGGGCTAAAGGAAGATTTCTTAATCACAGTACAAAAAAAAAAAAACCCTAAAGAAAAAGATTGCTAAGTTTGACTACCTTAAAATTAAAGACTTCTTTTCAATCAAAGTCATCCTAAATAAGTTAAACAAGAAGACAAAACTAGAAAAAGATATCTGAACACATATAATTGAGTGCGGCTTGAATCCCTCATATATAAAGAGTGCTTACAAATCAATAGGAACAATACTCACCATATAGAAGAAAAATAGGCAGTGAGCACCACTAGACAGTTCGAAAAAGAGAAAACCCAAATTACTGATAGTCATGAAAGATATTTAGCCTCACTAGTGATCGGGGAATATAAATTGAAACAACTACAAGATACCACCCATCTGCTTAACAGAAATTTTAAAACTTGAGAATACCAAGTGTCAATGAGGGTGTGGGGAAGCAGCTTTCCTCTGCAGCTGCTGGAAGGGCAAGTTGGCAGAACCATGTTGGAGAGCCATCTGGGAGCATCTGAGACAGCTACAGCTAACTTTTACCAACCTAACCATTGCTTCTCAGCGAATGTCCTCTAGAAATGTTAGCCCATTGCCCAGAGGGATACATTCCAAGATGTTCACCACCATGTTGTTAGTAACAGATGTTCCTCAAAACAAGCATGAGAAAGATATGGAAGTGTGCTGTGCTGGAATACTATACATTGGTGAACATGAACGAGTGTGTCACTTGGAAAACAAGACTGAGCAAAAACCAAAAAACAAAACAAACAAACAAACAAAAAACCCCAAACAAGTTGCAGGTAATGCATAGAATGGGTTACCATGTATATAAGGTTTTAAAAAGTGAAAAATTTTGCTATATACTGCTTGTGGATTCATCCACATATGATAACAGCCTAAAGACGTGAAAGGGAAAGATAAATACCAAGACATAAATATTCAAGACACTGATTAACTCTGCAGAGGAAAAAGGGTGATCGATTCATAACAATGAATGACTTAAAAAATTCTGAAGCAAGGTATGACAAAATCTGGACATTTGATCAAGCTGACGAGTGGTGGGTTTTGCAGGTATTCATTATACTATTCTCTAGAGCCCAGGGGTTCAATGTGGTAGCCATTAGCCAAATGTGCTTAACTTAAATTTAAAGGTAAATTAACTAAAAATAAATACTACTAAAATTTTGGTTCCTCAGTCACATGGGCCACAGTTCAAGAGCTCAAGAGCTACCTATAGCTAGTGGCTCCTGGAAGAGACAGTACAGATACAGACCATTTCCATTATTGCAGAAAGTTCTTTGGGGTGCTGTTGTTCTAGAAGTTTCCATATGCTCTTCACATTTCATAATGAGTTTTTAAAAGCAGGGACTGGAAGGTGAACAAAGGAAGTAGTCAGGGTGAAGGCTTCTTTTAAAGAGTGGGTTTGGAGGAGAAAGGGAAGATGGGAGAGGGGCTGCAGGGGGGAGGGGTCCAAGGGAGGAGCTAGTGGAGAAGGGGCTCTGGGGAGGTCTTCATTGGTCATGGTGAGAGGTGTCCTTGAATGCCGATGGGAACGGTCAGTAGTGGGGAAGTTGAAGGTGGAGGAGACAAGGGACAATGGAAGGCACGAGGCCCGAGCAGGGAGGAGGAGGACACGGTCCCCAGCAGCCCCCGAGGCCCCCACCTGGTGCCCCCTCTGAGTGACTCCCGGCCCTCACCCTTTCAGGCTCCTGCCGTGGAGATAAATATTGCCTGCCATGCCTGTCACAGATATTTGAAAAACATATTAATCACTTTAACAAATATTAGCTCAGAACAGCAATAAACAGTCTCGCGAATCTCCTCTTTGCGGGTGTATTACAATGAAAAATATGCTAATATGGGCGCCTAATTGATTGTGTTTGAATAACTTCCTTTATGACAATAAGTGTTTGAGGTGGCATCACTCAGAGTCATAACCGACGTCTCCCAAACCCTGGAACGCCTCCGGCTGTGCCTGCAGACTTACCTTTTGGGGCAAAATTCTCCAAACGAACAAAGTGGTAGGCCTTGAGGCTCCCCATCTAGAGAGACTTTTGGGGGGCTTGCGCGGGGGCTGGTGTTTGGGCTGTGGCTCCTTTGGGCTGACACGTCACACATAAATGCCTCTCATCTCCCCAGCACTTCTGCAAGATCAGGAGATCTTGCTGGTGAGGTTCTGGGTGTCCAGGCACTCCCAAGCCTGGCTGGGGAGAGCGCAATGCCCCCCACCCCACGGCGAAGCAAAGCTAAGGCACATCTCCCATGACCCAGTGATACCGTAGGTGAGCACGTGCCCACCGCACGTTCTCCAACTCGTGTGCAAAGACCTGTGTGCGAGACAGTTATTTCAGTGTCATCTGGAGTAGCAGAGAAGACTGGACCGACACAAATACGGCCGGACTAGGTGAGTAAAGGAAGCTGCCATGCAGTCACCGAGCAGAAGGAAAACACGGTCCTTGAGCTGATCTGGAATGATCTCTTGGGGTGTTGTACGGGGAAAGAAAAAAAAAGTGGATATTGAATACTGCCCTTTGTACATGAAAAAGGAACACGCATGCACAGGCACACGCTTTCAGATGTAAGCAAGGAGAACTTTCTGGACACGCACACAAAAGCCCTTGACGTGGCTGTGCGCTTGGGGTGGGAGGGTGAATACATAACCCCTTGGGGCTGTTTCATTGCCTTTCTTGGGGCATGTGTCTGGTGACTTTACAATCGCGAATAGAAGATTAGGGAAAGATATCAGGGGGATGGCTTCCCAGACACTGAGTATCTATTAAGCCCCCAATATTTCCCAGCCCCCCCTGGCGAATCATCTGGCCCATTCCAGGGCAGGTCCTGGAGAACTGGAGACTGCCCAGCTGCTCTGCAGACCCTGCGAGCCCCTTGCTGGTCCGAGGGGCACAGCGAGGAGGGCTGCGAGCCGGAACAATGGGCAGGACAAAGGACCCTTTGTGCTTTTCCTCTGGCCCCAGCAGAGCTCCCAGACCAGCCTCTCTAGTTACAGCCCCTGCGGGCTTCCCCCACCCCCCATCAGCCATGGAGCCCCAGGGTAAAAGTTCTTCCAGGATCACCTGTCAGACCCGGGGGAGGGTCCCCTTGGTGCCAGACGTGCCGCAGCCCCCGTTTCTCATCTCAGCCTCCAAAACGTCAGCCCCCTGGTGGTGTGGTTCTGGGCCAGGCAGTTCAGTTGGAATCCTGGGACTCGGGCTGAGGGACCTGGGCCGAGGGACCTGGGCCAGGGGCTCCACCTCTCCTGAGCCTCAGTTTCTTCATCTGGAAGATGGGTGCGTTTGACCACAGGGGAGAACGGGAATGGACACGTGCATCCCCTTTGGAAAACAGTCTAGCTGTTTCTCAAACCTAGAGTTAGCGTGTCCCCCAGCAACTCCACTGCGAGATATTTACCCGAGAGAAAGGAAAATGCATGTCCGCACAAGGACGGGCACACAGATGTTCACAGCAGCATCATTTACAGGAGCCAAAAGGAGGTGGAAATGACTCGCATGCCCATCAGCGGATGAATGGAGAAACCAAATTGTGCTCCGTCCAGATAATGGAATATTATTCAGAGGTGAAAAGGAGGGATGAAATACTAACAGAACATGGATGAACCTTGAAATCACTAGCTAATTGGAAGAAGCCACAAAAGACCATGTACTATATCATTCTATTTATATAAAATGTCCAGAATAGGGAAATCTATAGAGACAGAAAGTCAGTTAGTGGTTGTCAGGGGCCAGAGGTAGTGGTAGGAAGAGGGGTGGGGGGTGATAGAGAGAGGATACAGAGTTCCTTTTTTTTTAAGATTTTATTTATTTAGGGGCGCCTGAGTGGCTCAGTCGTTAAGCATCTGCCTTCGGCTCAGGTCATGATCCCGGGGTCCTGGGATCGAGTCCCGCATCGGGCTCCTTGCTCCGCGGGAAGCCTGCTTCTCCCTCTCCCACTCTCCCTGCTTGTGTTCCCTCTCTGACTGTGTGTCTCTCTGTCAAAAAAATAAATAAAATCTTTAAAAAAGATTTTATTTATTTATTTGAGAGAGAGAGAGAGAAAGCACAAGGAAGGGCAGGGACAGAGAGAGAAATTGGCTCTCCGCCAAGCAGGGAGCCCGATGTGGGACTCGATCCCAGGACCCTGGGATCATGACCTGAGCCGAAGGCAGACGCTTAACAACTGAGCCACCCACGTGTCCCCAGAGTTTCTTTCCAGGGTGGTAAAAATGTTCTAAAATTGACCGTGGTGAGGGTTGCACATATCTGTAAATACACTACAAAGTACCACACGGTGCACTGTAAGTGGGTGCATTGCGTGGTATGTGAATTAGATCTCAACAAAGCTGCCTTTGTTTCCTTCTAAATAGATTTTTAGTTTTAGGATAGTTTAAGATTTACAGAAAAGTTGCAAATAGAGTGTGAAGAGTTCAGCATACACTCCACCTGCTTTCCCTGCTTTAACCTCTTATGCTAAAAGGGCACATTCATGGCAACGAATGAACCAATACGGACATATTATTCTTTTTTTTTTTTTAAGATTTTATTTATTTATTTGAGAGAGAGAGTGAGAGAGAGTGAGAGCACAAGAGGGGGGAGCGGGAGAGGGAGAAGCAGACTCCCTGCCGAGCAGGGAGCCCGATGTGGGACTCGATCCAGGGACTCCAGGATCATGACCTGAGCCGAAGGCAGTCGCTTAACCAACTGAGCCACCCAGGTGCCCCGGACATATTATTCTTAACCGCAGTTCAGACTTATTTTGAACTTCACTGGGTTCCCCCAATATCCTTTCTGTGTTCCAGGATCCCCTCTAGGACACCACAGTGATCATCATCATGTCTCCTTAGTCTCTCCTGGGGTGTGACAGTTTCTCAGACCTGCCCTGTCCTTGATGATCTTGACGCCTTTGAAGAGCATTGGTCAGGTGTTTTGCAAAATGCCTCTCAATTTGGGTTTGTCTGATATTTTTCTCCTGCTTAGATGAGGGTCGTGGGTTTTGGGGAGAAAGGCTACAGCAGTGAAGTGGCATTCTCCAAACATAGTATCCAGGACACCTGCTATCACCGTGCCATATGACTGATGGTGCAAACTTGGCTAAAGAACAGGGCCAAGGTTCTCCACTGGATTCTCTCCCCCTGCCACACTGTACTCTTTGAAAGCAAGTCACTCAGCATCACCCACAATGAAGGAATGGAGAGTTATGCTCCACCTCCTTGAGGGTAGAGTCGCTTCATAAATTATTTGGAGTTCTTCTGTACAGGAGATTTGTCTCATCTCTCTCATTTATTTCTTTGTGCAATCATCAATAAAGCTGGTTCTTTAAAAAGGCTTTCTAAAGAAGCTGTCATCTAAAAAACAAAACTTGGGGAGAGGATCCAGACAGACAAGACCAGAGGAGTGTAAGCGAAGGAAAACCAAGGGCGGGGGGTGGAGAGAGAGAGAGAGAGAGAGAGAGAGAGAGAGAGAGGAGATAGACGGAAGTGGGGGTGGGGTGCCCCTTAAGATGCTCAGCTTCGCTCCCGAGTGAGAGAGTGGACTAAATCATCACCTCATCACTGAACGTCAGGTGTGAAACTGGCGATGGAGGTCTGTGTGCTTGACACATAGTAGGTGCTTATTAAAGATAAGAAATGGAGAGAGAGAGAGAATATTTCACTGCCTTTATTTGGACCGCATTGATTTCCTTTTACCCCCTGATTCCACCCATAGTTTAAAGTGGAAAGGAGGAATGAGAGGGGCAGAAGGCCACAGGTCACAGGGTGGCATCCAGGACAACAGAGTGCCAGTGGGGGAGGGGCAGATGGGAGGGAGGCTTTTTCTTTTTTCAGCAGCTTTATTGAGGTGTAACTCACATACCATGTAATTCACCGATGTAAAGTGTACAATCCCATGGGTTTAAACATACAGAGTTGTGCACCCAGGAGGGGGACTTTCCAATGTGTATCCTTTTGTATCTTTTAAAGGAGGAACAAACAGTAGTGTATCAATTACTACAGAAGAAAGAAAGGAAGGAAGGAAGGAAGGAAGGAAGGAAAGAAGGAAGGAAGGAAGGAAGGAAGGAAGAAAGGAAGGAAAAGAAAGGAAGGAAGGAAGGAAGGAGAGAGAAGGAGGGAAGGAAGGAAGGAAGAAAGGAAGGAAGAAAGGAAGGAAGAAAGAAGGCAGGAGAGAGAATGCAGAAAGGCAGGCAGGAAGGAAAATAACCAAGAGGAAGGAATGGGAGGGAAAATCTGAGAATCAGATAAGCTGAATTCCTGGCTGTCACCTACCCTCCTTGAGCCTCAGTTTACCCTTCTGTCGATCTTTTCCTCCCCTCCTCCTCCTCCATCTCTCCAGGGGCCTGGTGGGCCATTGCAGGCTCTGGGGCTCCTGCCTGCCTTCCTCGCTGTTGCCCGGGGAACACGGTGCCTCATCACCAGCCCTGGGCTCAGGTGGAGAGGACCTCACGGGTCAGCAAGGCATCTGGCCATGAGTGGTGTCCTTGCTTCACCTTGGCATCTGGCGGGGGCCGGGGCGGTCCCATCCCGGGAAAATCCACCCACCCCAGGCAAAGCGCCGTAAATGGAGGAATCCTCACTGCCTACCCCCCGATAAGGCTGCAAAGAGACCCAAAGCAAAACAACCCAACACAAGCAGGCTAAGTTATTTTGAATGTTCTTACTCTGTGGACATGTGTTTTGGAACAACCTCTCAAAGGTGTTTTTCTTTGCTGGAGCCACTTCCAGCCCGAGAAGCAGTCCACACTCGCTCTGTCCCAGGTTGATCTGCTGAGAAGCCTCCGACCCGGCTCGCGAGTTCCAAGTCCCTCCTGCGCTCGTTGGAGAGAGGGGGTAACCAGGCAGGTGGATCTCTCTGCGGGTCAGACAAGGACGATGGCTCCAGGGGCATCCCAGAGAGTGGGGGGCTAGGTATGTGCATCTCCAAAAAAGCACCTTCCCACCATTATTTATATTTTTACCAGGCCTGGATTCAGTGTGCGGGTCTGTTGACTTTGCTGGCCTCAGTTTCTCTCTCTCAGCAGGAGCTGATGGCAGAGCCTGTCCTGGAGGAGAGGGGTCTGCATGTCCGGGGAAGGAAGGAACACGTGGGGCCCAAAGAGGTCTGTGATGCCAAGGGAAGGGGACAGGCCAGTGGGCCACCGTCTGCCCACCTCGCCCCCTTGGAGCTTCACGATGGCTTTTCAAGAGGGGCTGAGCCTGTCCCCACATTGCAGATAATGATGCTGAGGCTAAAGGAAAGGTGGAGTCTATGGCTCAGCATCCTGAAGCCCAGAAGAGGCTGATCAGGATTCAAACCCAGGCCCTGGGCTAACTCTGGAGCGGCTCTCTTGGATTTAGGGCTCAAAGACCTGGATGTGTGGCCCCCTTTTGCCTCTTCTTGGTGAGGCGTTTCCCTGGCTGGGGCCTCAACTTCCTCACTTGTAATAGGACCAGTGCACCACCCCCTCACCCACAGATTAGACAGAGGCCCCCCCCGCCCCCCCAGGCGGGGAGGCAGTCAGAAGAGCAGCGATGTGAGTGCCGTGGCCGGCGGGATCAGGCCGAGCTCATGTGGCCAACGTTCCAGGAAGCTAACGTGCATGTCCTGCATGCTTGAGTCCGGGCCAAGAGATTCTTGATGTGATTGGGAGAGAAGCTTGTTTTCCTGACTCACTGACAAAGAACTCCCCCACCTGCACCCCCAACCTCCTTCTCTCTGAGCTTCCCCCCACCTGGCCCTGAGTCACCTCACTCCTTCCGGCCTGGAGGCCCCAGGATATTTTCCGAAGGGGCCCAGCCCGTGGGGGGCAGGAGACACCCGAGGGGAGCACCTGGCTCCAGGGTGGTGTCTTCTTCAGTCACATGTTGGGGTTGGCCTGGGGTGGGGGGAGAAGGGAGGGCTGGTGACAGGGGGAGCTGGGGACAGGCTGGGGGGCTGGGGGAGGCGCTCTCTGCTGGGGCCTGTTCAGCCACCCTCCGCCGCGTGACCCTAGGGAAGTCACGGCCTCTCTCTGGGCTCCGTCTCCATGAAGTGAAGGGCTTAAGGCTGGTCTTCTATCTCCCATTCTGGAAGCTCTTTGAGACCGGGGCAGCTGGACTTCCGGTGTCATAAGGAGACAAGCCTTTTCCCTTTCTCTCTCCCTTCCTCCTGCTGTCTGTCCCTCTGTTCCTTCATTCATTCCCTCCCACTTCAGGCCTAGCCTTGCATGGGGCGCTGAGGACACAATGAGCAACACCAGCCCAGTCTGGCAGCAGATGGGCATTTAACAACCAGCTACAAGAGAAGGAGGGACCGGGCACCTCTTAATGGTTGGTGTCTCTTCCAGAGCCCTTCCTGTGTGCCAGGCCCCCGGCTCACCTGACTACACTAAAAATCCAGAACCTTCCCAGAGTCAGGTCCCCGGTCTTCTGTTCTCCAGGGTAAGAACCTGAGGAGCAAGCCATGAGGGGCAGCTAGCTAGGAAGGGAGGATTGGGATTGGGGTTTGAACCAGGCTCCATGCCTACCCTCGGAATCCTCGGAATCCTCGTTTTATTCCAAGTTAGAAGAGGAGTGGGCATTTGAGGAGCCAAGGGCGAAGGGTCCTAACCCGGTCAGTGCTGGGGCGGCCAGGGGCAAGGGCATGGGTCTCTGCTTCCCCAGGATCCCAAACTTTTTTAGTTTCATTGCCTCTCCTGCCCAGCAGTGAGACTCAGCTCGGGGAGTCAACATGTGCCACAATAATGTAACAGTAATACTAGTTAACATTTGTTGATAATGGCCCTCCTGAGCTCTGATTGGTTGGCTTGAGTCAAGGGTTTGAGCCTCACCATTGAACGGACTCTGCTGATTGGCTAGTTGGGAACGTGTCCATGTCACCTGGACCTGCCTCAAGGTGGGGGGTGGGGCGTGCCATCCAATCCATGTGGAGAGTCAGGGAGGGCCTTGCGAATCAAGATGCTTAGCCGAGAAGGTCAGAACAGAAACATCCCCTAATCCAGGGTTTTAAGGAAATCAGCTCATTACTTGCCCCCCTAATGACCGTTAGGCACAGAAAGGCTAAGACACTTGCCCAAGGTCACATAGCTCCTTAAGAGACTGTGCTGGAATTTGAACCCTGAACATCTAGCTCCAGAGTCAGTGTTTTTTTTTTTTAAGATTTTATTTATTTGACAGAGAGAGGGAACACAAGCAGGGGGAGTGGGAGAGGGAGAAGCAGGCTTCCCGCGGAGCAGGGAGCCCGATGCGGGACTCGATCCCAGGACCCTGGGATCATGACCTGAGCCGAAGGCAGATGCTTAACAACTGAGCCACCCAGGCGCCCCTAGAGTCAGTGTTTTTAACTGCAGTGCTAGGCTGCCTCTCAGGATGAAGCACAGAGCTTAAATCAATAGATCCTCTTTGGAAGTGGAGTCTGGGAGGAAGGAGGGGGACAGTGATGCTTTATCTTCGTCTAAACTGTGCAAAGGTGGCAAAGCCTGGCTTTGCCCGTGCGGACCTCGGCTCTGTGGTTACCAGCGGTGGGACGGCCACCGGGTCTGAAGAAACACACTATCATCATGCCACTTGCAGCCCCAGCTGCTGCTCATCACTCTGCATGGGGGACCCGTTTGGTGCAATGTCTGTGACAAGTTCAAGTGCCTTTTTGAGGACACATCTTACTGATGGACCTTGGGGTCAATAACCCAGGCTTCCTGATTCTCTGTGTGGGGGTTGGGAGTATGTGATGGTTTAGCGTCCACCAATCTACCATCATTAGCGTTCTTTGTCCTGAAAGACTTCTCGTGCTTTCATGTCATTTTATTGTAGCTTAAATTTCCAGTGAGATGTCCCTAAACCAGCACTTTTAAGCCCAAATACCCTTTGGGTGGCCTTGGTTAAGTACATTCTGGAAATAACTCCAGAACCAACCTTCCTTGTTTATTTCTCTTCTTTCCTCTCTCTTCTCCCTCTCCTTCCACCATCTGGCCTTGAATAAGGCTGTATTTTGCATTTTCTGTTTGTCAGGCCCTGTGTTAACATTCCCAGGAGAGAAAATGAACAGGACTTGTCCTTGCCGTAACGGAGCTCCCAGTCTTTTAGAGGAGACAGATGAACCATCATCACATAGTGGGGGCCCTCGGGGGCAGGAGGAAGGGAGGTCATCCCTGCTGGGAGGGCTTTGCCACACAGACCTCAGAGGTTGGGGGTGGGGTGGGGAAGTCATCTGAAGCAGAGGGCCCAGCACAGGCAAATGCAGAGATGTGGAGAAGACCATGTCCCTGACCCATAGCTGGTTTGGTTGTACATATGTTGAGTCACGGGGGTTGGGACAGGAGGCATGGGCAGAACTCATGCAGACCACTGAGGGTTTGTCATGGCAGAAGGAGGACGCGTGAGTGGGACGGGGCCAAGAGAGCACTGGACTGGGAGTCCGGAGAGATGGTCCAGACTCCAACAATTTGAGGCTGACTTAGGGAGTCATCATTCCTCTCTGAGCCTGTGTCTTATCTGTGAGAGCAGAGGCTTGTTTTGTTGGCCTTTAAGGCACTTTCTGACTCAAACATTTGATGTTTTTCAGTGACATTCCTTCCCTTGTCCTCCCTGGAATCCCTCCCCAACTCTACAGTCCTGTGAAAATGTTGACCCCCAGACCCTAGCTGGCTCAGAGATGAACTGATCTTCGTGATCCTGGTGGGTCTATCCACGGAAGCTTTGAGGGGGCACTCCTGGGGTGTCATTGCACACCACCTAATTGATTTTGATTTTATTTTCACAGCCATGGTGTAATTATGAAAGCCTGCTGTAATTATCAAAACATAACTTCAAGTATTTCATTATTAAAATACCCTTATGGCATATTATTAATTCATTAGATAAATTTGGATTATATCACTCAATAATTAATGTGCAGGCATGGACCTGGGGAACTTGGCCACTTTGAGTCACGTGGGAAGCAATAGGAGGCTGGGCGACTGACGAGGGTGGACGTGGAAGGAAATGGAACAAACGAGGAAAAGCAGGTGCTCCTGGAGTGTTGATGACCAGCTGCTCTGACATCTGTTGAACCATCCAATTCAATAAATATCTATTGCCGGATTGCTACAAACTCAGAACTTTGAGTACCTTACCATCCAAAGATGATTGCTGGGGTTTTCTTTCATCTGTTTATACATCCATCCACTATCCCATCCATCCATCCATCCATCCATCCATCCATCCATCCATCCAT
>NW_023270436.1:20418871-20482857 GCF_011800145.1 Mirounga leonina | reverse complement strand
ATCCATCCATCCATCCATCCATCCATCCATCCATCCATCCATTCATCCATCCACCCTTCTATCCATCCATCCACCATCCCATCCATTCACCCATCTGTTATCCACTCATCCACACATCTACCTATCCACTATTCATCCATCTATTTATTAAGCACTTTCTATGTTCCAAGCATGGAGAGTACAACAAGGAACAAAATATGTCTTCTGCTCTCAGGAAGCTCCCCTTCATTGTGAGGACAGAGGACAGACATGCAGACCAGTGCTTTATAATACTGTGATACATGTCTTGATGGGGAAGGACAGGAGGCTGTTGGAGCCCAGGAGGAGCTCAATTTTGCTTTGAAGGGAGGGGTGGTTGGGAAAGTTTCCAGAAGAAGAGCTATTTAGCTGAGGCAGATGTGGGTAGACTAGGAGTTGGGGCAGCCAAACCAGAAGAAACAGCTTATGGAGCCCAAGACTTAGCATGTCATTGGGTACTTGGGGATGTGGAGACATGCCTGGTGAGGTCACCGGGGTCAGATATGGAGGCTTCTCAGCCTTGATAGCTTTTTAGATTTTGTTTTGGGAATGAGTGTGAAGCAAAGAGTGAAGTGGTTAAATTTGTGTTTTTAACATGTTTCTCCAGCTGGAGTTTGGAGAACTGACTGGAAGGGGCATGGCTGGAGGCTGAGAGGCTGGGGAGAAGATGGAGCAGGCATCTGTGTAAGCAGGAATGGTGGCCTTTGTTGGAGTGCTGGTAGGGGACAGGGAGAAGGAGCTGGATTGAGGAGTTAGCATCCTGGCTAAGGGGGTGAAGAAGAGGGAGTGTCAAGGATGAAGCCCAGCATGGCCTATGCTGGACAGTTCAGATCAGCAAGAGAATGCCCATGTGCTAGGACGTGTCTGGGGAACCAGTGCTCCTTAACTTGACAATTCAAGGGTGTACAGAGATCTAACTGCAGGCAGTCTGGAGGGCATAAGCACCAAGTGCAAGGGGGCAAGATGGGTGCTGAGGCTGCGGAGGTCAGCATAGGTCATATCAACGAAGGTCTCGATGGTCAGGCCAAGGAGATGAGATGCTTCTTGAGAGCACTGGGAGCCATGGAGGGATTTGCAGCCAGAAACTGGCATGACTAGAGGTCAGATTAAGTGAGGTGGGTAGTTCTGGTTACTATACTAAGGATGGGCTGGGAGAGTCAGCCCAGAGGCTGGGCCTATTGAGGAAACAGGTATTGGCACATAGTGGGGAGATTGAATGGGCCTCTTGGGAAAGTGTGGCTCCTCCACTTACTTGCTGTGTGACCTGGAACAAGTTGCCTAACCTCTCTGTGCCTCTGGAAAATAGGGATCATAATAGTTCCCATCCTACACGGCTGTCATGAGGATTAGATGAGTTGACACGGGAAAAGTGCTTGGAACAGGGCCTAATGCATAACAGCTTGTTTGGGGTGGTGATGACCTTTGCCCTCTCTGGACTCAGTTTCCTCGCCTGGAAAATAGATATTGCAGCTATGCCTGCTTCAAAGGGTCGTCTGGGACAAAATGATTTGACGCGCGCAACGCGCTAGAATAGGGACTGGTTGGGATGGCTACGGAATTCTTGGGGCCAGGTGCAAAATGAAAATGCAGATCCTCTTGTTCAAAACCAATTAAGAATTTCAAGATGGCAGCAGTAGAGCATGAAACCAAGCCCAGGCTCCTTCATGTCAACCCGACAGGTTGGGAAGAGGGGGAAATTCCAGGCAAAGGTAACAGCTTTGTACGAAGGCTTCCAAGGAGCCTGGAGCAGAAAATCTGCAACGGGGAGCGGGGAGCGTCTCCAAGATCCCAAACCTGCAGCTGCCAGATCCCAGGACATTTGCAGGGCGCCTCAGACACAGAGCCCTCGCCTTGAGGATCCTCCACCCCCAACCTTGGGTGGGGGCCCAGTTGGCCCAGATGTGGCCCTTTCCAGGCCAAAGACCCGGACTGCTCTTCCAAGGACACGCAGCTTGCGGGGGGCAGAGCCTGAGCCCAAGCCAGCGCTCAGGACTCCGCTGGGACCCCCGCCTGACTTGGGGAGCTCCCCAGATGACGGCCAGTGGAAACAATTCAAAGGAGCTTAAAAACAAACAAACAAACAAGCTGGCTGGTCATTTCTGCCACTGTCATGCTGTAGAAAGTATCTATCGGGGGCAATTAGAGAGGAATAGGTCGATAAAATCCGGCATTTCCCTGTTAGCTTTTAAAAGTTTTGCACAACATATTTTCTGTGTGTTTATAGGAAAAAAAAAAAAAGATCCCAGACCCAAATTGATTGAAAAAATGTGTTGTTATTGAAAGGGCTGAGTTGCATTCTCCATAGAGTGTAGTGCTCGGCGAGACTTGGACGGGAAAGATTTCACATAAATAGTTGTGCCGAGTTGTTATGGCAACTGAAATTTGAAAAGTAAATAGGTTTGGGGGAAATATTTTTCCTTGTCTCTGGAGGAGTCTTCTGTCAGGGATCATTTGCAAAAGGAGGAGTTAATTCAGTACCCAGTGGGCTCGGTGTATGGTGTTGAAGGACGGAAATGGGGTGTTCCCTCTGCTGGGGGACTCTGTGAGGACGGAGCAGGTTCTTTCTTTCCCCTGAATGGGGGTTGCAAGTGGGATGACGTGATCTGGGTCTGGCATGCTGTGTGGCCCTGGGCCAGTGACATGCCCTCTCTGGGCCTCTGCTTTGCTGTCTATTGAATAGTTTGTTTGAAACGAATAATCATGTAGTCTAGTAGCTGTTGTTTTGGGGATAGACACGTACTTGTGGTTTCTACCCTCACAGCAGCCTGGCTGAGGTTGGCAGGCTTTATGTCCATTGGACAGATGAGGAAACTGAGGCCTGGGAAAGCATGGAGGCTTGCTGGCGATTGCACAGGAGTGAATGGTAACCCCGGAAATCCGCTTGAGTTCGTGGCCTAGAGTATTTTTTTCTGTCACATTCCTGTGCACTGTGGCTATGCGTGCTGGGGGCAAGCCCGGCTCGGTGAGGTCCCCGCAACCTCCCATCCCAGCATCTGGGGGCGCCACTGGCCATTCACCTGTGGGAGGGCAGCTCAGCCTTATGAGGGTTGGAGACCCTCATGAGTGGGCATAGAGTAGCTGTCACTCCAAGCACAGAAGCCCCGTGACTCTGTGGGTCCCCTGCTTCTCCCGTCTCTGTGCTGGGAACATGGCTCTAGACAGGGAAGGGCCTGCTGGCTTTGGATGAGGCTGTGATGAGGAATAATTACTCTCATGGGTTGGCCTCTTCGGGGAAAAGCTGTCTGTGCCCGATGGTGTTTGAGCCTCATAGTGGCGAAGACCAGGTTGGTGATGGGTACTACAACCCCGCTCATGGCTGTATAAACTGAGGCACGGAGAGGTGAAGGGGCTTTCTTTGAGCCACATGGTTGGCAAGAGAGGATCCTTCTGATGTCATGACCTGCCCGGCACTGGGGTGGATGCCCAGGAATGTAATGAGCTCCCTGCCCCCGGGGGCATTCAAGTTCATAGGCTATGCTTGGGAGAAGGTTCTGTAAAGTGGACGTTGAGCTGGATGACTCCACGATACCCCCAGAGACCTCCATGTGGGGGTCTGAAGAGGGAGGGTTGGATCAGAGAATCAGATCTTGGGCACTGACTTTGTAAGGGGCTCCTTGCTCTTCCCCCCCGGCCTCCATGGAGTCTCCAGCGTGGGGCGGGCCCCAGAAAGAAATGCCTGGAAACTGTCCCCTGCCCCGTACTGAGGTCAGAGAGATCTTGGAACATAGAGAGTGTGCACGTGTGTGTGCGTGGGTGTGCCTGTGTGTGCAAGCACGCGTGTGTTTGCATCTCTGTGTGTGCACGCCTGGGTGTGTGCACGTGTGCAGAAAGGTGCATATGCTTGTGTGTGTGCATTGTGTGTAGGTGGGTGTGTTTTCAGGCGTCCACATGCACGCCTCGCTGTGCGAAAGCGACCCCTTCTGTCTCCTGTTCTGTCCAGATCACCTGGGCCTTTGCTGGGACCTCAGGCCAAGGACCCAGCAACTCCCTGGCTTGGGGCTGGGATGGGACTGTGAGGAGGATACTGGTTAAGAGCCAGAACCCTGGAGCCACCCTGGTCCAAATCCTGACTTCGCCCCTCTCTGTTAGGGTTCAAGCTAGCGGTTCCAGCTAGGGGGCCCCTAAACCTCGGTTCCTCACTAGTGAGATGGGGTGTTATCAGTGTGCACCTGCCAGGCTGTGGCCAAAGTGCGGCGATGTCTGTCTACAGGGGCTCCCCGCCCTTCTCCCCAGGCTGGCGTCCTAAAGACGTTTGCCTCCACAGGCCCTGATGGCTGCAGGGAGGGCAGCCTAGCACCAGATGCTCGGGGCAGGTGCGGACACGCTCCTCAAAGCCTGGAGACATCCGGTTCCCCGCTCCTCCCAGCAGAGCCCTGGCCCCACGCCAAGCCGTCCCGCGCCTGTCACCCTGTTGTAAGCACACGGCACCAGGCCTTCCTTGGTGGGGACCGGGAGACATGGACTCGGTGGGGTTCTATTTGGGGGGGAGGAAGCAGGGGTGCCTGGGCTGATTCAGAGCACCCCGTTTGGAAGGGTGAGCCTTGGTAAGTTGAAGTTTTGAGTTGTTTTTCAAGAGGAGAGGCAGAAAGGAGGGAGAGAGAGACATGTAGACATAGAGAGATAAGCATATTTATATGGAGGTAGAGGGGAGAGAGAAACGGGCAGAGGAACGGAGAGAAGGAACATATTCTCAACAGCTCAAGGTGAGCTATATGGCAAAGTGGCCTGAGCATGGTGTCCCCTGGCCAGCTGGGGGTCCGCGGGGGGGTTCTCTCCTCTGAACCTGGCCTCTCCATCTCCTTCACAGTATGAGCATGGAAGGATGGGAGGGCGCCTGGCATGCCACAGAGCACCGTCTGAATGCGTGGGTTCCTCCCTCACCGGGTCTGGTGGATTTGGGACCACCCCCCAAATCATGGGGGCAGCAGAGACCATGAGTGGCTTGGCCCTGACTGTGTTTGCTCCTTCTTACTAATGAAACTCCCATTTTTTTTGCTGGGTCCATAGCCTCCCCAAATAAAGACTATCTTTCTCAACCTCACTTGTAGCTAGGTGTGGCCGGGTGACTAAATTTTGGTCAATGAGGTGTAAGCAAAGTGTTGTGGAACAGCTTTAAGGAAACCTCTTTAAAACACAGTTGGTGGGCACTCCTTTGCCTCTTCTTCCTCCTTGCTGTCTCCCTGCTGGCTGGAAGATGGACATGATGGCTGGTGCTCAAGCAGCTATGTTGGACCATGAGGAAAAAAAGTTCCATATAGAAAGTGGACTGCCTTCCTTTGGATTTCTGTTATGTCAGTGAGAAACAACCTTCAATCTTGCTGAAGCTACTATTATTTGACCTCTCTCTGTCAGTCTTAATCCAGGCAGATAAGGTAGGGAAAAGGTAATTTCTCTGATCTGGTCTTCCCTTCTAGAAGAGAAACTGAGCTGCTCAGAGTTGGCAGAGACATGGGAAAGTCTACTTCCCTTGAAACAGTTAGTCTGGCAGAAGAATACCATCAACAATAATGCCAATACTATAATCATAGTAATGGCAATAACAGCAATATTATTTATTGAGCCCTTGCTATGACCCAAAGCTGTACAGCTTGCAAGAGGTCACTTTGGTGCATCTCTGCCTCCCTCACCGGACTCTCTGCTCCTTGAGGGTGGACAGAAGCCCTTGTTCATGTATGTTGCTAGCCCAGAGCCTGGCACATAATGTGTGCCCTGGGAAGGTCCTATAATGTATTGAGGGTCTCATACCCAGCTGGAGGGGAACAAGGCATGATTCAGAGTGGGTCCCAGTCTGCAGCTCTGACCACGTTCTCTGAGCATCCAGGTCAGTGAGCATCTCTGAGAGACCCATGTCCATTTGATCGTTATAGAACCTGGAGGTCAAGGATCTGAACTGAACTTGGTGCAAATCCTGGTTCTGCTGCTCCTGGCCCCTGACCTTGGGCAACTGACCCCTCTGTGAGCCTCAGTTTCCTCATTTGTCACAGGACATGGTGCGTGTCCTTAAAGAAGCGAGCCCTCCGCAGACCAGCACTTCTCAGACTCCCGTGAGCATACCCACTGCTGGCGAATGCGTTAAAGGCCCGCTCTGACACCGGGGGGCCAGGCTGGCGCCTGAGGTTCTGCATTTCTAACAAGCTCCCCGGGCCCACTGATGTCGCGGGCCCCTGGACTTCACCTTGAGAAGCAAGGCAGCGCAGGTGGGGGTTTGCAAACCACAGCTCTCGGGCCGGACCGAACCCTGCCCACCGCCCGTCTCTGTCAATAAAGTTCTATTAGAACACAGCCGCACGTTTATTTACGTGTTGTCTCGGGCCTCGACAGAGACCGTGTGGCTCCCAGAGCTGAAAATAGGTACTCTCTGGCCCTTTATAGCACGAGTTTGCTGGCCTCAGAGGGGATTTGGGGAAGATGGAAGAAGGGATGGATGGAAGGCCTCTGAGCCCCTGAGCATCTGAGCTGTGGACATAGCACAGATGGTTCTAGCTGCTGAGCTGGCCTGTGTGGGCATCTCCTCCTCACCCAGGAAGGCCAGGCTGGGCCGAAAGCCTCTGGAAGAAGAGGAAGCAAGAAGAGAGTCACCAGGGAGAATCCTTCGCGGCCAGCCCCGGGGCGGGGGGGGGGGGGGGGGGGGGGAAGGGTTGGAGGGGGGTGGAGCCTAGCCTGCCCGGCCTCCCTCCCCCGATGCTGCCCTCGCAGCCTCCGCTCCAAGAAGCTCATCAGAGGGGGGAATGTCAGGTTGCATCCAATTTCCCCGGCCTCTTCATCGAAATGAGAAATCTGAGGCCCGGGCAGCCATGGAGAGCTGATAACACTCTCAGGTGAACTTCGTCACTTATCACCACTGGGGTTCACCTCTGTCTCGAAAGACCTGTTTTCCTTAAAAAAAAAAAGAAAAAAGAAAAAAAAAATTGCCTGGGATGTGTGATGGGGTTGGCCGTGATAGGAAAAAGAGAGGGAAAAAAATAGGAAACCAGAGGAACACTATTTTTTTCAGACTTGGGGGAGGGTCGGGGAGTTCTGCACCCCCTCCCAGCCTCTCCTCCACCCCCCCCCCCCCCCCCCCCCGGAGGATGGAGCCGCTCAGGTTCTCCCCAGGCTGCCAAGAGCCAGCAGGAGGAGGGAAAATGTGGAATTATTTAGATCGGGGTGTCTCTCCACATGGCAACAGTTGCCACATGAAAGGGATCCCAGCCCAGACTCCGCCCAGGTTTGTTTGGCCAACAAAGCCCGTGTTTGTGCAGGAAGGAACAGCCAGGGCGAGGAGGCAGCAGGGGTGGAGGCGACCGCAAGGCCCTGTCCCGCTGTGGTCCTTGGCCCTCTCCCCTCCGGCCGGGCCTCTGAGTCGCTGGCCTCCCTCCAGGGTCCCCGCGAGTCTTCGGAGTCTCTGTTGGCTGTTTTTCTCTCCCTGTGGCTCTTTGTCTGCCTTCCCTTGTCCACGGCTCTCTGCCTCGGTCTCTCTCTGTGCCCCCTCTCCGTTCCTGTCCTTTGTCCCCGGTGGTGGTAGTGTGTGTCCCTCTCCCACATCCATCCTCCCCACACCACTCTCTCTCCTGTCCCTGGGGGTCTCCCACCCGTCACCCCGTGCTGAGGGGCCTGAGGAGTACCATAGAGTGTCAGAAGAGCCACCTCCAGGATGCCCCACCCCAGGGCTCTGACAAATGTGACAAATGGGACCAGAGACCCTGGGAGTGAGGGTGGGCCTCGCGGGGAGGTGGGGCGCGGGGGAAGACTGAGGGCTTTTGGTGGCATTCGAGCTTATCAGTCAGGTAATCTCGTTAATCTTTCATCTGCAAAATGGAGATCACAGCAAAACGAGTCTCAGCGGTCAATGTGAAGATCAAATTATTTAAATTCTGTAATGCCCTGAGAATACCGCCTGGAACATAGAAGGCGTTCAGTAAAGATTAGCTCTTCTTATTATCATAGGGGGCTCACAAGACATGAGAGCTCCCACATGTTCCCTGAAGTCAGAGGGGGAAAGGATATTTTAGTTGGGATCTTGAGGGTTGAGTAGGAGCTTGCAAAGCTTACAAAGGACCCTCCAGGTTGATGGTACAGCGTGAGTCAATGTCATTTCATAGAGGAAGAGAAAGCCATCCAGGGAGGGGAAATAGGCCTTAGTCATAATTATAAGTCCCAAAGAAGGTATAAGGTCAAAGAAGGTCAAGCCTATAGGTTGTCAACCCTCACTCTGGTCTTGACCCTGAGACTTTAGGACCAAAGTGGGGAATGCGATTACTCCGTCCTTATGTGAACACAATTTTTTGTGTCTCCCTAGTCTCCAGCCAGTCGGCTCTTGTTCCCTGACTGGCACACGGTTAACCCTCCCAAAGGCCACGTCGGGGATGTTTCTGGAAAAGCTGGAGTAGCCAGCCGCTGGCTAGTCTACACAGCCCTTTCTCCAGTTGGAGCATTCTTGGCTATAAGCAGCTCGTAGATGCTGGAAGAAATGAGGAAAATATTCCCCGGATCAGCTGATGGGTATTTACATATTTCTCCAGAACCTAAAGGCGCAGCCACTTGCCAGCCCCCACGGCTCGAAAAGGCTGCACGTTTGCTTGGTCTGCAGGGCTCTCTGGAGGGGGGAGGGAGTTGGTACCTTCCAGTTTTTCTATCCCCCTCACTGTGTCAATGCAGCAAGGAGAGCTCAGGTGATGAGTAATAGTTTTTCCTTCTCCTTGGGGCCTGAGGTCTGTCCCTAAACCCCTCCTTCAGAGAGATCGCATGGAACTGGGAAAAACCCCATGGCCTGGGTTTGAATCCTGGGTTCAAATCCTTCCACTAGGGTGACCAATGCACCCACCTTCTGACGTGGCTCCCAAGGGTCCCCGCCTTCTGGTATTTGGACCCTGGAATATCCTCCCATTGAGTGTGAGCTGCACCCAGAGCCTCACTTTTCAAGAAGAGAATAGTGGCCCGGTGATAAGGTGTCACTCCTGAGCTTCGGCTCCAGGAGGCTACGGCTTCCTTCTTGCCTACTCTGCCCTCTCTCTGGCCTTCTCAGCTTGCACACCTTGACGAAGCAAGCTGCCATGTTGGAGATGCCCACAATGCAAGGAGCTGATGGTGGCCAGGGAAACCTGGCTTTCTGACCTATGGGAACTGTAAGATAAGCAACGTCGCAAGCCGCTCTGCTTTGGGGCAGTTTGTTACACATCATAGATGACTAGTACAGTGACCTTGGGAATGTGAGCTCAGCTCTGCCAGATCCTTATACATCCATCTGTAAGGTGGGCTCAATGAGGCCTGAGGACTCAGTGCAGGATCTAGGGCCCAAGAACTCAAGAAATGAGCCTTTTATGCCTCAGTCAACAGATCTCTCCAGGACCAACCCAGAGCCTGGTGGCAGGTGCTGGGGACAAGGGGAGGGTAGGGGTGGATGGTACAACAGTGGTGCCCGGCCTCATGGGGCTCACAGCTCAGTCCCCACCCCCGCCCCCATGCCACCAACTATCGTTTTGGTCATCAGCCTGATGTTTGTCACACTGGACCCCTTGTGGGCCCCCTGGACATTCCTCCCTGGGGTGCCCTTCCTGTCTTCTCCAGGAGCCAGCTCCAGGATCCTGAGTTTCAAGGTATCACCTGGGTTCAAATGCCCCACCTAGATTTGTCCCCAGGCACCCTCAGGAGCCCCTCACGTTTCTCAGCCTTCCTGGTAACTTCTACCCAAATCAGCATGGGGACGAGGATCAGTGAGTTCATCCGCTCCTAAAAGCAATCTAATGCCAAATCCTGCCACCCTGTGAAGTTGTTGGGGGTACAGTAGGGGCCCCAGTGGAAGTGGGCCCAGCCTCACAGAGCGCATGCATGTCCAGGGGGCATGTGGTGAATTCTTCCAGAAAGCTGTGGATGTTGGAGACAGAAGAGGCCTGTACAGAGGGTACGTGTTGATGCTATTACAGGGAAGGCCCTGGAATGGCCTCAGGGAGCTGCAGGAAGAGGATGGACACACTCAGCCCCGCCTCTGTCCCTCCAGCCCCAGTCACCCCTCATCCCCACGTGGTGTCAGTCTGCAGACAGGCTCTCTGCCGGTGGCGGGCAGGGTGGCTGCCGGAGGTCCCCCCACGGCACCCCCTTCTATTGCTGGATCACAAACCGCCCCCAAACTGAGTGGCCTAAAACAACACTGTTTATTTTGTTCCCAAATCTGCCAACTGGGACGGCTTGTCCCTGCTCCACTTGGCATCTCCTACAGCAGCCCAGGGGCTGGGGATTGGAACTATTTGAAGCTTCCTTTGCTCCCGCGCCAGAATGCTCAGGCTGGTTCGTGGCTGGGACCTCGGCGGGGACTGGAGCAGCGACCATGGTGCCTTGCCCTGGGCCTTGGGGCTTCCTCACAACATGGCGGCCAGGCTCTGAGGATGAGTGCCCCGGGAGAGAGCCAGGTAGCTGCAGTGTTACCCTCTGTAACCTAGCCTTAGAGGTCATGCAGAGTCTTCCAGAACATTCTGTTCACTGTAGCCATCGCAAAAGGCTATCCACACTCAAGGGGAGACTTGGATTCCATCTTTTGCGGAGAGTAAGCAGTATAAAGAATTGGCTGACATGTCGTAAAACCATCGTACGCCCTCTGTTCTGAGGAAGCTGACTGTCCTTGTTCGGGCCCCCTGTGTGTGCCCTGGGTCCGTCCCTGTTTTAGGGGGATGGGATGTTTGGTCATCCAGGCCTGGGTCAGACTTCCTTTCCTGGGGCCTGCGTGCATGTGGGAGAGGCGAGGGGGCCGAGTCGGCGACTGGAGCCCAGCCGCAACCACGTGCAAGGACAGCCTGAGCTTTCTCCAAAGAAGGGGGCAGGCAGGAAGACAAACACAACATATGTCCTCTCCAGATAGTAAACAAATAAACAAACACTCAAGCACATAATTACCCATGGTGATAAATGTTCTGTTGGCAAAGGGCAAGGTGTTTGTAGGAGTGGCTAATGGGCGGCAGGGGATGGAGCCTTGAACTCAGTGATCAGAATGGTCTTCAGAGGAAGCCATTTATACTGAGGCTCGAAGGACAGAGAGGGAGCCAGCCGGGGGAGGGCACTTCGGGCAAAGAGGTTAGCCTGTGCAAAGGCCCTGTGGTACAAAAGCAGGGCATGCTTAAGGATTTGCAGGGCCATGTGGCTGGAGCAGAGTGAGTGGGATGGGGGTGTGGCAGAGCTGAGGCTCGATCACACGGTGTCTCAAAGGCCATGGTCAAGAGTTTGGATTGGAATCTCTGAGCTGGGAAGCCACTGGTGAGATCTAGCTCAAGTTTATGCACATCACACCCCAAAGGCCTGGCATGGAAGTATTTTACTCATGCTGCATTTTCAGTCGGTTAGTTCCTTTCTCCTTTACCTTTCAGCCCTTCATCCCAACTCTCTTCCAAATTCACTACCAGCTTGGATATGGATCTGACGTCTGCCTCCATCCCCTATTTCACCTCATCTTTCCCGTGACTCCCTCTTACCCCAGTTCCCTGCAGCTGCTCTGCCTACTCCAGCTGGCCAAACGTCACCAGCTTCTGACTGCCTGCCCCAGCTGCCGTAAGTCACCAGGCCACGTCCCACTGAATCTGAGACATGCATGCATGACATCAACAAGTGGCAGCACGAAGGCGACATTTTCTTTGCCCAGCCACCACCCATGCTGCCAGCCCATCCATCGCTCCTTGGGGCACCCAATCCATCCAATTTAAATAAACAAATCCCCCAAACAGGGCCCAGTAATGGAAACGCTGACAGACCCTTATCTACGGCAGTTGGGGTGTGCGCAGGCCTGTAATAATTTGGGCCTCACCGAGGCAGAGGAGTTATTGTAATTGTGCCATGTCTATGACAGTTTAATCAGATCTTGAAAATCAGGGGCATTACATTGTGCACCTGCTCATGGGGACAAAAAGGGAAAAAAAAATGGCTGGTGGAGTTTTCTATCTCGGGCTTTTTTTTTTTTTTTTCTATACCCAGGCAGGACCTCCCGAGGATATAATTCATTGCATGTGTGTATGGGAGGGTAGTGAGTGGGGGAAGTAGGAGCCAGAATTAGACAGAATGGTGACTACACCAGAGTGAGAGAGGGCCTCCACCAAGGGGCTTCTTTGGTCTACACCACCTGTATCTGGGGAGGAGGCGACATGTCTGGGATATGAAACAGGACACACCTGGGCTCAAGACCAGCAAGCTCTTCCTCCCTTTCTCTCTCTGTCCCTCCTTCTGGGCCTCCATTCTCTCCTTCCCTATCCCTCCTCTCCTCCCTTCCTGCCCCCCTTCCCTCCCTTCCCTTCCCTTCTTTGCCCTCTCTTCCGTCCAAGAATATTTGTTGGCCCCCATACTAGGCACTGGGATTCTGTAATGACCCAAATGTGTCCGAGCTCTGCCTTCAAGGAACAGGCAAGTGTAACCAGGGAGAAAAAGCTAGACCACAACATGTCTTAGTTTTGGGCCCCATGAGAACAGGACCTGAGGCCCAGACTTCGGGGCCGGATGTTTATTTGGCGGTGATTGCCGGAAGCAGCAGTGAGGGCTCAGAGACAGGGCATCAGGGAAGGAAGACGATCCCAGTGAAGGGGGTGACATCGGTCTGGTTACCACTGTGGGCCACTGGGGTGCAACACCGCTGGGGAGCTTCTGAGGGGCAGTGTGGAATACGTCTCAGCTTTGAGAAAACCCTGACGCAGGAAAGCGGGGAGATACCCACTTACGGGATGTGGCCGCCAGCAAGGTAATGTCCACTCGGATGGGCTGAAATCAGTGGGTCAAGAGGCTGTGGCATGGCGCCCCCTGAAGGGCTCCTACACGTGTCCAGCGGGGGAGCCAGCGCATCTGGGTGGTTAGGGTGGGCTTCCTGGAGGAAGTGACGCATGAGATAAAATCGGAGTGCTGGGAAGCAGTTAAATAGGCAATAGGGTGGCGGTGGAGTGGGGTGAAAAGGGCATTCCAGGAAGGGGTGAACAGCAGATGCAAAGGCCCAGAGGAAGGAGGGAGTGTGGTGCTTTTGAGGACGGACAGAAGCCCCATGGCTGGGAACTGCGGACTCCCCTCAGTACCTGGACCAAGTGACTTCTCGTTCTAGATCCCCGGTCTCCTCACAGCCTCATGGTCAACACTCCCCAGAGCTGTCCTGAGGAGTAAAGACGATCACATCTGTGGTGGCAGCTAGGAGAGCCCTTAACACCGGCGGCCCGCAGAGCTCTTTGCTGCTTCCTTCCTCTTCCTCTTTCCCCGACTTTGGTCTTCAGAGGCCCGTTTCTGCCAGGCCCAAGGTATTTCTGGGCGGAAGGGCTTCGCGCATGTGTTACTGATCCGTGGCAATAGCAGAAGGACAGCTGCGGGCCTTGGCTTTGGGACTGTCCCCTCACTGCAGGAGGGGATGCTGGAGTGCATCCCGGCGCACTGTATAAACTGGTGAGTGCTGTGCGCAGGAGCACAAGCTGGAGACAGCTGTGCCCGACCCAAGACAGCGGACTCCTGACCCTGCAGCCCTCTTCCAAACCAGTTGTTGGGCAAAGGAGACTCTCCAGAGTCTACCCCCCCAACTCCATTATGTCACCCCCACTGAGATCTTGTCTCAAATTCTTCCTTAATTAGGTTTCTCCTTCTGAAATCCAAGAGGGCTCTGCCAGAGAGGCCCTGGGGTTCAGCAGCTTTCATTTTCAAGGGAAAACAGCCCAGGGGTTAGGAGGACTCAGTCATTCACACCTTGGTGTGAACTAGGTTGCAGGGCTGTGAATGTGCTAAATGTTTCAGGCGAGTGGCCAAGCAGCCTGTGAGCTGGGCTACCCCCCTGTGAGTCTGGAAGGCAGAAGGATGCTGGAGGTGAGGGGTGGGGGGACCAGAGACCCGGCTTCTTTTCCCTCTCCTAAACTCCTTCCCCATGTTGTATAACTGGCAAGTTGAACTATGGGCCCCTAAGAACATCTTGGGGTTCCAAATGGGATTTCTGTGGCACCCAGCACCAAAGTACAATACCTGGCGTGTAGCAGACACCAAGTGAACATCAGATGGATGGATGGATGGATGGATGGATGGATGGATGGATGGATGGTTGGATGGTTGGTTGGACGGATGAGAGATTGAAAGAGTCAATGGTTGCAAGAGTAGCTACATGAAGAGCATCACTGATCAGACTTGGTGAGACCTATTTGGGTTGGTGGTTTACATCCCACAACCCAGGGCCAGGCTGTTTGTGTTTGCAGCCTGTTTCCCAGGAGGGTTCCCCAGGCCCAGGTTCTGTAGAATACCTCTGTTTTGCCTCTGAAGTGCCTGAGAGAACCCCCTGTAGATTGTTCTTTGTCCCAGCCGCTGTCTTCAATGGTTGTGAGTGCTATGACAGAGAGGCAGGTCATCAGGCACAGGGGGTGTGACAGGGGCTTCCTGTCCCATTGGACCGTGGGGATGGGAATGGGAGATGTAAAAGGTGGTGGGAAGCCAGGCCTGTTCATGCTTCAGCCATCTGTGGAATCCCCCAGAGAAGTGCTGGGGCTCAAGAGACATTGATTGATTTGGAGAGAAGATGGAGTTCTCTCTCACCAGCAAATCCTTGAAGCATTCATTCATTCACTTAGCAGTTTCTTTGATCTCCCCTCTACCATTACCTCACTCACCTGTTTGTTTTTTCACCTACCCATTGTTTACCCACCTACCCATCCAACTATCCATCCACCCATCCTCCTGACTCTCCACCCACCCATTCATCCACTCACCCATTCATCCATCCATCTATGCATCTATCCATGCATCTATCCATACATCTTTCTGACTCCCCACCCACTCATCCCCACACCTATCTATCTCCTCATCCCCCCACCCATCCATCTACTCATCCCCAACCACTCATCCCCCAACCATCCACCCATTCATCCCTTCACCCATCTCCCTTCTCATTCCCCTATTCATCCCCATCCACTCATCCCTCCACCCATTCCTCCACCCATTCCCCCATCTTCCCCCCACTCATCCACCCACTCATCCATGCATCCATCCATCCCACATATCCATACCCCATTTACCTAACCAATCTATCAAGTAGTTTGTGCCAGGATTTGTTCCACACACTGGGCACACCGAGGTGGCTAAAATAAGGTCGATGCATTCAAGAAGCTCCCAGTCCATGGGGATGATCATGATACAAACAGTTATAATCCAGATAGATCACTGTGAATGGGGCAACACAGGAGGCTGGGTGAGCCCAAGGAAGACATTACCCCCTCTGTTTCCATGGAGCCTTTGCAGATGCTGTTCTCCCTGCCTTCTCCTCCGCTCTTCCTTCTCCTTGTCATCTGGACCGCTCCCACTCATCACTTAAGTCTTAGCCTGGTGCCCCTTCTCTGGAAAGCTGCCCCAACTTCCTTCCTCTTTTCTATGAATTGCAATTTTCCACCTACTTTTGGAAGGCTGGGTTTAGATTTCATTCATTCCTGGCCTGGCCCATAGTGGATGCAGTGTGAATGTTTGAGGAACACATAAATGCAGGGAGGGTGTCTAGGATAACCTCCCCATCTCTTCGGACCCTTCACCTAATCATATTTGCAGATTCCCTTTGCTGTGTAATGTCGTGTATTCACAGGTGTGGGATTAAGGCATGGAAATCTATGGGATGCCCTTATTCTGCCACCCATACCCTCTGAGGAACAGATACCAAGATGGGCTTAGAAAGAGGAGGGAGCCGAGGGAGGAGGCTGGGAGGGCCACCAGGTGGTGAAGTGGGTCTGTCCTCCCGTGCAGGAAGGTGGAAAGGAGGGAGGATTGGGTAGGAAGGGTCTCAGATGGCTGCACAGTTCTAGAGAATTTTTAGCCAGACCAACTGGGACTCCTTGAGCCAAAGTCATTCAACAGAGACTTCCCAAGTCTCTCAGGAATGGTCCTGCCTCAGTGGCCCTGCCAGGATGAATTCTCAATTCGTGGAAAGCATGACTCCAACAAGCATGGGGACACAGCATGGTGCATTCTTTTTTTTTTTTTTTTTAAGATTTTATTTATTTGTCAGAGAGAGAGAGAGAGAGAGAGCACAAGCAGGGGGAAGGGCAGGCAGAGGGAGAAGCAGGTTCCATGCCAAGCAAGGAGCTGGATGCAGGACTCGATCCCAGGACCCTGAGATCATGACCTGAGCCGAAGGCAGATGCTTAACTGACTGAGCTCCTCAGGTGCCCCACAGTATGGTGCATTCTTATGACAAGAAAAGAGGGTTTCAGTGACTCCAGTGTTGGGTTGAAGTCAGGGAAGGGAAGAGGCTGTGGGCCCAGGTGAGGGTGCTGTCTCTGGGCCCTGGGGGTGGAAAACTTCCAAGGTCTGGACCTGAGGGGACACCAAGGGGCCTCAGGAGTTCTTTGAGATTTCTGGGGGAAGCCCCACAGCCCATCACCTACAGAGGCTTTGTTGGGGAATGTGTTCCTTGGCCACTATGTGGCCATTTGCAAGGGAAAAGGAGCTACTCCCATCTATGGTCTTATAAATGGACTTGAGTTGGGATTTTTCTTTCTCAACCTGAGCCAGATAATATAAGCTAAAGTTAGATTATCTTCTTTATTTAACCCCATTTCTCCCTTCCTCTTTTTTACTGCATCATTTCTAGGGGTCTTCCCTAGAAGTGTGAAATCAGGCTGGTGGGGTGTCTGCCTCCAAGGGCACATACCCATGGAGTATTTCCCATTGCGGGCTCTGACCTTGGGCACCAGCGAGACAGCTGTGTGACATCTGTACTTGTGCTTTCTTTTCTGTGATCCTTGCAGACATCACTAATTGATCCCAGAATTCTTTCTACTGAGCTGGACGTGGTCTCAAAAATAGAGTGAGCATATCATGTACGGTGCAAACCAGAACGCTTTCGAGAATGAAAATGTGCACGATTAAGAATGACCGCTGAACAGCAGCCGTAAGCCAAGATAGTCCTGGGAAGACCAGGGTGTTTGGACATCCTGCTTCAAAACCTAGCTCAACCCAGTGTTCCCGGTAGACATTACCAATCGATCACCAAAATTTGCATGTGAGATGAACCTTCTTTGCTTTTCCTGGTCTCCCCGTGTATGACAGAGCACCTGTCCTTTCTTGTATGGGATTCTTCTGGGTCTGGCCAGACATTGGGGCTAATTCCAATCTTTTTCATCCAACTGGATCCTTTTCCTCCCCATCCAGTCCCATCTGAAACATCTATGAAATGGGTACCATAAAAGTTGTATCTCTGTGAGTAAAACACATCTTTTCTATCCAATGGAAGCTGGTAATTTCCTTCAATAAAGAAAAAAATGCTTGACTTGAGCATAAAAGGATGAAAATGAGCATTTATCCAGCTCCTGCTGTATGCCAGGATGGCTTCCATGCTCACTTAATAATGAGTGGTCCTTCTTTATGTTCCCCAAATGCTATGAGGTAGGGAAGTGCTGTGCATTTCCCAGATGGGGAAGGAGGCTCAGAGAAGTTAGTTGAGTTTATACAGCTGGAGTGGCAGGGCTGGGACGTGAAGCCAGGTCTGGCTGGGTCTGGAGACCACATTCTTTCCATTTCTCCCCCTGTTCCAAGCTGCTCAGCCTGGGGCTCCCCCAAATACCACTGAGTCTCTGAATGAGGTGCGCTATAAATACAGTGGATAAATAGAGTGTTGTCATGGGTCTGGGGACTGGAGCAGTGTTTCGCAGCCTCCTGATTCCATAATAAGCACAACACACCTCCTCTATCTTGAGAGCTCTTCTCAGCCCTGCACAACCAGGGTTTCTGCACCAGTGATTACCCTGATAGTTCTTTTGCAGATGAGGACACTGAGGCTCGGGGAGGGGAGGCCACACAGCAAGGAGGAGGTGAAGGCAGGATCTGAACCTACTCCCCGGCTTCCCCTGTGCTCTTGCCAGACAACCTCGGTGAGGACACCCTGTTCCCTGGGGCCATAAAGAACAGTGTTCACCTGGGCCCTAATTCTTCCCTTACTGAGATCCAGGAGGGCTGCGGTGGGAGGCAGCTGGGAAGGGATGTGCTGAGACTGCAGAGTGCCATCGCTCGGGCTCCCCGATGCTAATAACCCTGCAGGCACGTGGAACAGGCTCAGAAGATGGCTGGCATCTCTGGCCCCCCCACCACGCCCAGCCTTGTCTCTGACCTCCCTCGGGGAATGGGGCCCTTGCCAGGGGGCTGCCTCTGGCTCCTCAGCCATATCCGGAGAAAGCACGCCAATGCCGGGGCACCCTGTCTTCGGCCAGCCCCTTCTCCGCATTGTCCATCGAGGAAACTGAGTCCCGGCTAAACGGGCAGGGCCTTACCCGAGTGCAAACATCAGCTCAGAGGCACCTTCCTGATCCAGATTTTACATGATCCCATTTTACAGATGGGAAAGCCGAGGCTCAGTCCCGTAAGTATTTACTCGAGGGTTCAAGATTGCAAGCGGTGGGGTCGGGATTCGAACCCAGGCCCAACTGAGAGCGGGCGGGGTGGAGGCTTTGGTACTTTCATTTTCCACCCTATGCTGTCTCTCTCCCACTGACCTCCTTGACCTTGAACTCTGTGTTCCAAGAGGAGCTCAGAGCCTGCACAGCAGGGTGAGTGTTTCTAGATAAAGCAGTAATACCGGCAGTGACCCTTTGCTGAGCACTTACCTGTGCCAGGTAATCAGCAGCAGCATCTGATCTGAATTGTCCCCAAGCTGCAGTTAAGAGAATGGAGGTGAGCCCTGTCCTGCCAAGGCCACATCTCAGAGGAGAACAGGGTCAGACCACCCAGCGTCCCAGAGAAGCACATGCTTTTTCCTGCGTTCATTTACGTTTTCTTCCTTTTTGTGTGTGGGCAGACCCTGGCTTGGGCGTCCTGGGGGAGACCAGACAGAGGAGGTCTGAAGGGGCTTCTCTCCCCAAGGCCCATCTATGGTTCTAGAAGCAGGCAGCCCAAATGTTTGGTGTCCATGGAGCAGGCTCCAGCTGTGGCCCTGGACACTGAGGATCTCTTTGGCTGACCCCATGGGGCTGAGAGGGGCACTCTTACAGCAGGGTTCAGTTCAAGGTCGAGTGTGGGCTGGGGAATCACTCGTGTAGGGGTGAAGGTTTGCGGGAACCTTCTGGATCCATCCTCCTGGGTTGGAGGAGATCTCACCAACCCCAGCTCTCCAGTCCCCTGACACCCATGCATGTTGGGGTCATCCTGGGGCTGATTTCCTTAGGACAAATAGGAGGCTCCATCTGGCTGGCTGTGTGATCAGGGGAGGTCGCTCACCCTCTCTGGGTGATCTCAACTGCCTGATCAGTCAGGAGGGGTCAGACAGGCTGGATCATCTGTCTCCCACAGCTCATCTGGCCCTGAAAGGCCTGGAAACCAGCCCGGAAAGAGAAACCAGTCCCTACCTCAGCCTCTCCCAGTCCTTCCCAGCCTGCAGACCTGGAGCAAGGTATTTCCCCTCTTTGTGCCTTAGTGTCTGTACCTGTAAAATGGATTTACGTCCAGTGCCCCCGTCGTGGGTTATGCAAAGCTTTTGGCAGGGACCTTGGCCCGTGGTCCACACTGACAACATGGAAATGCCACATCATAGGCAACCTGCCTACTGAGGGTCTTTGGCTGGGCAGCCAGGCAGGAGGCCAAGTCCCCGCAGTGCTGGTTTCCAGCAGATGGCCTCAGTTTCCAGCTCTGCGGAGTGGGGCCAGAATAACTCACGGATTCTGTGAGGAAGTGGAAATATGGCAGAATAGCAGTTTACGTTTATAGAACACCTTCCTCTTTCTCCCCCCTTCTTCCCCTCCTTCCTCTTCTCTTGCTCCTTCTTCTCCCTTCACCTCCCCCTCCCCTGCCCCCTTTCACTGTCCCCATCTCCCCCTCCCTAGTAGTGCCCAGACACCTGGGGAAGAGGAAGGAGATGACTTCAGCACTTTCTTGGTCCTAAGGGTGGGCTGCACAATGCAGAGGGCTTCTGAGAAGAGCTGCCTGAGTTACCCCTGCCCCCACAAGCTCCTCTGACCCCTTCCCACTCCAAGCACCCACTTTCTAACAGACAGAGATGCCCCTCACCAAGGGTTGGTGACTCACCTGTCACCACAGGCTTCACCATGAGGAACCAAGGAGGTCCGGGGTCACACCTGGGGCCTGTCCTTTGACCTGTCTGGGCCTCTGTTTTCCCACCTGAGAAATGAGGATAGTGAAATTTGCCTTGGCCGGGGGTGGGGAGGGCTGTTGTCACGTGTGACTGAGATCGAGTTGGGTGTAAGGGGGCCCCCCAGGGATCCCGGGCCTGTAGGGGGGACCCTGAGATTCAGTTGGCACAGGGGCTTATCAGAGGTGGGGGGCAGTGTTGAGGGTGATGTTTCAGGGGCTGGGGGGTGGGGAGCCACAGGGTGACAACATTTTCATCTCGAAAGCTTTTTCCAGCCTGAAGCCCCTAGTTATTTATTTAAACTCTTCTATTGAGGCAAACTTAATCTCCCAAAGCCATATGCAACCCTTGGCAGCCCCAAAGACCAGAGGGCAGGCACGGCCGTGACCCAGCCCCGGGGGGCCAAGGGCGTCTGAGCCGCCTGGCTCTTTTCTCCCAAAGGAGAGAGGGTGGGTGGCCTCCGTTGTTTCTCTTGTGATTCTCGGACAGTGAAGGCATTGGCCGGCCCTCCGAACCGGGGGGCCACTTGTTCAACGTCCGAGTTCAACGTCCGAGTTCCCAGGAGTCTCCCGGGCACCGAGTTGAAATTCAGATTCTGAGTCAGCAGGCCTGGCTCTGGGGATTTGCAGGACCCAGTGCAAGATGACAACGCGGGGCCCCGTGTTCAAAAACAGTTCAGAAGAATCTCAAGACATCGGCAGGAGAGCATTGAACCAAGCGTGGCGCCCTTCTGGGCTCGGGGCCCCGCGGGGCTGCCCGGGTCCTGCGCCCATGAAGCTGGCTTGAGGCTCTGCATTTCTAATAAACTCTAGGTGGGGCTGATGGTGGTGGCCCTGGGCCACACTTTGAAGAGGTGGGTTTGGGGTTTCAGTGGCAACCGTGGGAAGCATTAAATGCTCCGCCGGTGTTAGGAGACACGGCTCAGTGTCCTCTGCCCTGTGAACTTGGACAACCACCTTGTTGGCCTCTCTGGGCCTCGGGCTCCCCAGCTGGAAGGTGAGGGGGCGGGTCAGACCAGATGGCCTCTTAGACACCTCTCCGCTGGCACCCTGTCCCCCCACTGAGCCCACCCCCGACCCCCGCTGCCGTGAAGCCCCCAACTTGTGGCCTCCAAACCCCTGGCCAGGATCAAATTGCCAAAGTGGCCTCGTCCACCCAGCCCGGCTGGAAGTGATTTTTAAACAAAGCCCACATTCCTTCTGAGCCTGTCGATTTCGCCTGTTCCCAAGCCCACCGCCCCGCCTGCAATTTCCTTGCCAAGCTGACTCCTCTGGATAAACAAATGGCGAAACCCGGCAAGCAAATAAATAAGCAAATCCCCATCACACTCCACCACGTCCCACCTCGCTCGGGCGTCTTTTCAGAACAAGTGTCCTGGTGACAATGTCGAGACATCAGGGGCCCTGCCGGGGAGGAGAGGGGGTACTGGGAGGGGAGTTGAGAAGGACAATTGGAATAAAATGGAGGTCAGACCCCCAAGAAGGGCTGTCGGACTTTAATCCCATAATGGAAATCGGGGAGGATTTTGCCTTCGAAGGTTCCCAGTGGACTTTTGTCGTGAAGACAACAAGCGCTGTACACGGATAAAGTGGCTTTAAGAACTATCAGAAAGTGGGTGTGCTGGGAATGGGGAGGAGGGGATGCCCAGGATGGGAAAATTAAAATTCTGCTCCTGCTGAACGTTTCTGGGCTCCAGCTCACCGCGCGAGCATCGATCTGTTCCAGCATTTGACTTTCAACCATGACAAAACTGTGGGCAAATTAATTGTTCTCCAGGATATTAAGCATCAGACTCCATTAATCCTTTCTGAGCGAGATGCTCGCTGAATACTAATTGGGAGGGTTCTGGGCTGCCATGGGGTGGTTTTTCCTGCCCACGGAGACCCCACTGGGTCCCTGCCTTTCTCTGTCTCCCCTGGGTGTGGGTGCTCAGGGCTGAGCCACCCTTCCCCCCCCCCACCTTTGTGCTACCTTTATGGCCGAGGACAGAGAAGGGACAGGTGGGCCCAACCTGAACCTCTCCTCCCCCGCCTGGGCATCTTCTTCCAGGGAAGCCATGGGACTGGTAGCAAGATTGTTTTATGCAAATTCCAGTATCTGTATGCAGGCACGGCCGTGAGGATGAACGCAAGAAATAATTACCAAATTATGCACGTTGAGTTGGTTTTCCTGCATCCTGACCCCTTAAAAGGAAAAGCAAAAACATAGCGACGAGAGTGGATCAAACAGACAAACGACCTGATGGCTTTGGTCACCTGGGGGGAGGCCAGAGAGCGCTGCTTTGGCTGGGGGTCTCAGTGCAGAGTTTTGACAGGGGTAGAAGAGGAGGGTCCTGGGCAGGAATCAAAGCTTCTGGGCTTCAGGCTGCCAGCAGACTGCCAGGTGTCCTTGAGCAAGTCATTTCTCTTCTTGGAGCCTCAGGTTCCCCAACTACAGAAGGGGATCTGGAAAGAGGGCTAATAATGCTGTGTCTTAAAACGTGGCTGGAGGTGTGGTCGGGGAGCCCACTGAACCGTAGGTAGGACTGATCGTGATCAGATGCGCACAGCAGGGCTCTGAGGGGACAGGGAGGACCTCTGGGGGCATCCCCTTGCTTTGCAGATTCTGTCCCATCGTTGAGGGCAACAGCCCTCTTATTTCCATAGGGTTTTGGGGCCATCAGCTCATCTCTGGATGGCCTGAAATTATCATCCCATTTCACAGATTGTCGCTCAGAGCAGGAGAGGCACCAAGCCAAAATCATGTCCTGCGGGAGACAGTAGGAGGACTAGATGGCGTATGTGTACCCTCTTCCTGGGACATTTCTACCCCTTCCCCACCCTGAGCTACTTCTCCCTGGTTACCTCTCCCATGTGGACAGCTCAGTGCTGCACGGAGCAGGATGAAGATCTCCCTTCCTTTGGTCTAAGCTCCGCCTGGAGCATCCTGAACACAGAGAACCCACTGGCATCAGACCCCAGTTTAGAGCATTTCCAGATCTTAACATGAAAGGAGGCTAGAATCACCTTCACCACCGTGGCCACCATCATCCCCAAATACCACGAAGCACTGTATACTTTCCAGGCATCAGCCTTCCATGTGGGCCTCTCACAACGGCTCCCTAATTTGGGTTCCATCATCTTCACTGTTTTCCAGATAAGACAGTTGAGGCTCACAAGATGTCCATCGACAGATGAATGGATAAAGAAGATGTGGTATATATATACAATGGAATATTATGCAGCCATCAAAAGGAATGAGATCTTGCCATTTGCAACGACGTGGATGGAACTGGAGGGTGTTAGGCTGAGCGAAATAAGTCAAACAGAGAAAGACGTGTATCATATGACCTCACTGATATGAGGAATTCTTGATCTCAGGAAACAAACTGAGGGTTGCTGGAGTGGGGGGTGGGGTGGGAGGGATGGGGTGACTGGGTGATGGACACTGGGGAGGGTATGTGCTCTGGTAAGCACTGTGAATTGTGCAAGACTGTTGAATCTCAGATCTGTACCTCTGAAACAAATAATGCAATATATGTTAAGAAAGAAAAAAAAGAAGAAGAAGAAGAAGAATGTAGCAGGAGGGGAAGAATGAAGGGGGGGAAATCGGAGGGGGAGACGAACCATGAGAGACGATGGACTCTGAAAAACAAACTGAGGGTTCTAGAGGGGAGGGGGGTGGGAGGATGGGTTAGCCTGGTGGTGGGTATTGAGGAGGGCACATTCTGCATGGAGCACTGGGTGTTATGCACAAACAATGAATCATGGAACACTTCATCTAAAACTAATGATGTAATGTATGGGGATTAACATAAGAATAAAAAATTAAAAAAAAAAAAAAAGACAGTTGAGGCTCAGAGATACCAAGCCAATTGTCCAAGGCCACACAGCAAGTCAGAACCAGGGCTGGGATTCACATCTGCACGACCTCATAGCCTTCCATCTATACTATTATATATGTAGCTTACCTTCAGTTCCCCATCCCCCGCCCAGTCCTGAGGGGTGGGGGAGGTTTTCCTCACCCTCTGCAGCAGCCCCTGTACCCCCTGCTGGATCCACGACTCCCCGTTTCCCCCCAAGATGCCTTCTCAGACCACCGTGGGCAGAGAGAGGATCATGCCAGCCACTTGCTAACTCAGCGAATATTTATGCCTGTGCAAACATGCCTTCTGCATGATTTGGAGCTCAATGCAGTGTTACTTAATTAATGCACATGTAACACTTGAGCATATTACACCTATTAGAACTCACAGACAGTTAACACTCTGGGCCTCTGCTGCCACCATGTCCCGCAGACAAAGGCTCCAGGATCACCCCTGTGTTGAATCCATTGTCCAGGGAAACGCCTCTCTCCACGGTGTTCTGTCCACCTGTCTCTTTCCCTTGAGCCTCCTTCCTTCCTTCCTTCCTTCCTTCCTTCCTTCCTTCCTTCCTTCCTTCCTTCCTTTCTTCCTTCCTTCTTCCCTCCCCTCCTTCCTTATTTATATTTTACTTATTTTATTTTCTCCAGCCTTACTGAGATATAACATCGTGTAAGATTATGTACAACACAATAGTTTCATGTATGTCTAGATTGCAAAATGATTGCCATGATAAGCTTAGTTAACACATCCATCACCTCACCTAGTTATAATTTTGTTTCTTGTGCTCTCTTTCCCATTTGATTTTTGACTGTTCTCTATCTAATCTCCCAGCTTGGGTAATCTGGAGTCACGACATAGTCAAACTTATTACGTATAAAACGTAATGTTACATATTAAAAATTTCTGTTTTGGAGGTGTCTTGTACATAAAAGTTTTTAAGTGACATGCTCCAGGGGCTAGTGGGTCATCAAATGTTTTTAATTTCTTACCTCCCCAAATCTCCAGGGACTGATTTTCTTTCTTGTTTGACTATTTATAAGAGAAGGGGGAAAAGTCACTTCTTCTAGGGAGCACGCCCGGATTGCTCCAGCCCTTTTGGATACTCTTCTTCACTGACATCCTCTAGCATTTAAGATATTACAAGCCCTACAAGGGCGGGGACCCCACTTGTCCCTATCCTCTGGGGTGTCCCAGTGGGCCTCAGGTCTCAGAGCTGTGAAATGAGGTCCAGAAAACTTTTTCCACGTGCTCTTTGGGGCTACAGGCAGGATGGAGCAAGATATGGGTGTTGTGCAAGTCTGCAGCTGAGTTTAATGCAGCATCTTTGTGCATTCATCTTTCCATCCGTCAAATGGGCATGCCAATACCTTCCTCGAAAGCTTGGCCCGAGTGTTGAAGGACCTGTCATCACATGTAAACAGCCCCACCTGGTGCCAAGTACTGGGGTAAATGACCCAGGACCAGGAATATTACACAAACCAGGCATCCCCTACCCATTGCAAAAACATTTATTGAACACCTACTTTGTGCAAGGGCTATACTGGGCATTAAGATAGACATGACCCCCTGCTTCAGGAGCCTTCCAGCCCAGTGGGGGGTGATGAGCAATAAAGGCACAAACAATGACGTGGATAATCCTGGCTCATGATATATACCAGGAAAGAAGTAATTGGATGACAAAATGGTGATGGGTAAGGTTTCTTTCTTGGGATGGTCCAGGGAGGGCTTCCTGAAGGAGGCGTCCTTTGAGTAGGTGACAAGGAGGATAAGCAGCCTCATGGGGTTGGTGCCTGCCCATATGCCCCTCGCAAGATGGCCTGATGGCTTCCGGCACGTGTTTGGTCTGAATGTGGGGCAGGGGAGAAGTGCTGGGGAATTAGAGCCCCTCCCCTGGGGGGGAGTCCTTATCCAATGACAGATGTGTGCTGGGGTATAACTCCTCCGCCTCCCTTGCCTGTTGGGTGCATGACCCTGAGATGCACGTTCTCCATGGTGTCCCAGAGATCCTGGCACATCTGAGCCTCAGGGGCCCCCAATGGAACCTGCTCACTTGTGCAGCCTGAGTTGGCCGCTATCCCCTTCCGGCTGCATTTCTTTAGTCCCCCTGGGGGTGCTCCCTGGGATCTGCTCCCAGATAAACCGGCCTCGGAGTGCTTATCCAAGGTCTGCTGCTAACATCTCCCAAGCAAAGACACCTCGGTGGGTGGAGTCAAGGGGTGCAGGTCACTCTGGGCCCCCAGCTTGGGGTATCCCTCCTTGGTCCCAGGGGTGGGGAGGGCTCCTCCCCAGGCCAGGGAGCAGAGGATTAGCGCTGTTCCTAGAGCTGCCCGGTAGATCCCTCCCCAGACGCTGTTTCCAAAAAGGATTGAATAAATACATCGTCCAGCGGGAGGGGGAGCCCTGGCTTTCACTGCCCGCTGGCGGGAAATTAAATAATGTTCATTTCTGCTGCTGTGAGCCGGAACAAGGCTGGCCGAGCTGCAGGCCGGGCCGGGAGGCGGCTGCGATTGGCAGCTCGTGGCAAGCCCTAAATCAGAGCAGCCGATGAAATTTCTAATAGCAGGAGCGCGACTGGCATCGGCGTATAAATAAAGTTCCCCTCTTGAAAGGCAGCCTATTCCAGTCTGGCCGCCAAGGATATTAAGCCCGGAGGACTGGCGGCTGCGGCCAGGCTGGACCCCGGCCAGAAGCCAGCTGGGTCCCGGAGGCGTGAGTCCTTCCTCAGCAGAGGCCCCAGCTGCCCCCTGAGAATGGTCCTCTGGGTTGAGTTGCTGGGTGTGCCCAGCTCCGAGCTATCTGGGTGCGTGTCTGCAACGTGAGGGCGTTAATTTGCAGGGCAGATTTCCTTATTCCCACTGCCCAGATGAGCAGACCGAGGCTCAGAGGGGTGAGGTGTCCCACCCAAGGTCAGACAGCCGGTGAATGGCCCCTTGTGTGGGTAGGGTGGGAGAGAGGGGGGAATTGGAGCCAGGTGTAACCACAAGTCCTCAAAGCTATAAAACGGGCCCAAACCACCCCATGGAGCATCTGGAGCTACTTCCCAGGCTGCTCCTTGAAGAGATGAGCCAGCCCTGGCCCCTGCTCCCGGGCACCCACAGGCCAGTGAAGGTGGGGGAGAAACAGGTCTGCCCTCATGATCTCTTCGTGTTGGCTCCAGTCTAGCTGAGTGATTGAGTCCATGGATTCTGAAACCAGACTGCCTGGGACCGAATCACATATCTACCACCGTGGCTGTGTGGCCTTGGACAAGTTACCTAACCTCTCTGGGCTTCGGCTTCCTCCTCTGCAAAATGGGGATCGTAACAGCACCTGCCTCCTAGGGTTAATGTGAGAATCAAAAGAGGGAATTCATGTAGAGGGCTTGGCATAGACCTGGCATGGGTGCCTTGTGAGCATGTACTTTAATCTCTCCGCCCATGCATCTCCTGCAGGGCCCGCGGGTGAGGGGAAGGACCGTGGAGGAGGGAAAACTGCGTGCGCAATGGCTGTGAAGCGGCGGGGGAGGGGGGACCCGCAGGGGTCGGTCTTGGGATCAGCCCCTCCTCTGCAGGCCAGGTTCCAGAGCAGATCAGGAACTTCGGAAGATCTGAGAGGGCTCGGGGCCCACCTGCCCATTTTGCAGACGGGCAAGCAGAGACCCCAAGGTCACCTGGCACAAAGACAAGAGTGGGAGCCAGATGGATCCTGGGTTTGCCGCCACTGGGCCTGAGTCTCTCCTCAGAGGATGATGAGCTCACTCCAGCCCAGAAATGGTCTCAGCCCAGAGAATTCTCTCAGCCGCCCCAGGAGCGAGGCCCCGGGTCCCTTTAACAGAGGACAAAGCTGGGACTGGGTGGGTCTATGGCAGCTGTCCATGGAGGTGTTGGGATTCGGACCAGGAGCCAGATGCTGGAATCTGGGTTCATGCCCCCGGCCTCTCCCACCTGCGGCAGGGTGGGGGGGTGGCGGTGGGAGAGGGTGCTGAAGGCATGGCCGGCCAGAGCGGCTCCTTCAGGCAGGGGGTTCCCCTCTGTCCTTCTGGGGCCTGGGACAGACGCCCTGGTCCCTCTCCCCCTCTCTTTCTTCCTGCCCCATTGTCTCTGGATTCTGGTTCCATTTCAGAGTCTGACTTCACACAGCCTGGCCCTTTTGTGCAAACTGCAAAGCCCTTTTCTTTGTGATTATAATTTTTTTTTTTTTGAATCCAAAATCTCTTGACAGGAAAATCGGTGCTTGAGGTTGGAGAAGTTTGTTTCCTCCTCCATGCGAAAGCCATTACCGGGCTGTCCGGGAGGGAGCCCACGCATGTGTGCGCCCAGACGGTCCAACTCCCTTCCCTGCACCCTGGAAAAGTGTGTCCAGCTGTCAGCCTGGAGCCGGCCCGGCCGGAGGTAATGCAAACCAGGCTGCGCGGGAAGCACATTCTTTAATCAGGGCTCATGTCCGCCCAGCCCCAAGCCGCCTTCCATCAAGCTGCTCTTTCCTTTGGGGTGGGGGCTCCTTCACAGCTACAGATGTACTGTCTGGTGGGGAGGGGGCTTCCTGGCTGCTCCAGGCCCCTCTGCTGGGCCTGGGCCTTGGAGCTAGGGCTGCAGGACCTCGCAGAGCCTCTGCCGAGGGTGGGGCTGGGGGGGACAGAGAGACAGAAGGGCCCCCTCTGAAGGCCACTGTGGGGAGGGGTGGGCCTGCAAGAGGGTGCAGGGGAGAGGAGTGGGGGGGGTCTCAGGAGACAAAGGGAGGACAGGGAGAGAGGTGAGGGGATGGAGGGGAGTGGAAGGGGAGAGGAGGTAGAGAAAGGGGAAAGTCAAACAGACGGACAGACAGGTAAGGAGAGGGAGAGGAAAAGAAGAGACGCAGGAGAGGGCATGAGCAGAGGAAGGACTGAAGGAGAAAATAAAAACACGCAGATAAACAAAGACAGAAGAGAAATAAGGCCAAGAGAGGAAAGAAAAGTAGAAAAGACCCTGAGCTCATTTTCCACAGGTCTAATGGGAGGGGGGCCTGGCCTCGGTCCGCTGGTGCTGGCCCGACTCCCTTCCCAGCTGTGTGACCTTGGGCAGGTCCCCTCCCTGCCCAGCCTTCAGTCCCCGCATTGCAGAGTGCGAGCATGCCAGTGGTCCCGGAGGCTTCTCCAGGGAATGCCGAGGAGGGAGAGGAACGGGTGGGCAGAAGGCTGGCTGCGCAAGAACGCGCCACGTTTGCAAACTAAAGCGCGTGATTCTGTCACGGAGCCGTGGTCGGCATCTTTCAGGGCCCATGAAATGGAAGGAGTTCCCCGCCCCACAGGAGCGTGTTGCAAGTGCCTTTGAGAGAAATTTGATTTCTGGATTTGCTTTGGGTCTGTCCTGACATCTAGCAGCTACAGATGGGGTGCTTCCAAGACCAATGAGATTGCGTGTGTGAGTGGGTGCACGCTCACCATGAGTGACAGCGCCGTCCCAAGACTCCGTGGCACCCGGGGTCCCCCATCATCCCAGGGGACTGTGTTCAGGCCCTCTCCAGCGTCTCAAGGCTCCTGGGGACCCTGGTTGGTGCTGGTGGCAACAGGGACAGCCTCCAGGACATAAAGAATCCAAGTCAAGGTCCCGGGGATGCAGAGGGCAGGGAGACAGTGGAGAAGGGAGTCCAAGGTCTGGGCCCGGTGCCCATCCCAGCTGTGGGCTGCTTTTCCTCATCTGCGGAATGGGCCTAGCCGTGCCCCATGGGCTGCCACACGAAGGCATATTGCCCTTCTCTGGCCCCACGTGCCTGGGTCCCCTTTTCACTGCCCTACCCACTGCGGTGACCTGCTGGTGTCTCCCACCTCGGGCTCTGAGCCCCAAACGGGTGGGCCCACGCCTGTCTTGGAACCCGTGCACATGGTAGGCACCCATTTCTGCAGCACCACGTTCCCCCTCGGCACATCAGGATCCAGGGGTGCCCGGGTCTACCCTGATGTGGAGGCGCGAGGCTGGCCTGTAGTCCAGTCCCTCCGCTGTCCGTCTGTGGCTGTGGGAGTGCAGCCCCTGGGGCCTCAGTTTCTCCCATGTAAACGGGGTCTAGGCGTGCCTGGGTTGCCGGTCTTTCTGGATTGTAGACGGGATAAGGGAAAGGTGGAACTCCAACTGAGGGCAGGGGAGCTTGTGCTTGGTGCTCAGAGGAGCACTGGATCAGGAGTCTGGAGGTCGGGGGCTCTGCCTGGATTGGCCACTGAGGGTCAGCGGGTTGCCGGGCCGGCTGGTTTCCCATTTGTGACTGGACCATCTCACCGTCTCCCACTGGCTCCCGATGCTGGCCCCAGCATCCCAGCACGTCTTTTATGTTCTTATCTCCTCCCTTGTCGGGCAGCCTTGTCTCTGCCTCACGCCGCCCCCATTCATCCCTTGGCAGAGGTCACGGGGGGGGGGGGCCTCCCCTGCCCGCCTGGTGGAGCTTTGTCTGTAATCTAACTCCAGCCCCGGGGACAAGGGTCGGGGCACCGCTGGAATGAAACAGGAGGCGAGCAAATCGGGAAAGACAGAGGTGGGGGAAGGGGACCGTGTTGGGGTGGAAGGGAAGAGTCTGGGGCCCCTCCCTCTTGGCTCTCCGAAGACCCCTTGGGAGCACTCTAACTCTACATCTGTCTGCACCCAAATCGTGTGGCTTTGGGCAAATCATTTGGCCTCTTGAACTCTCAGTTTTCTCCTCTGCACAGTGGGATCAGGGGAGGATCCAATGAGCCCTTGTTTTCCATGCGAGGCTAGATGGGTCCTCAGTTCTCACATTTCACTAGCAACTCTGGTGACTGCTGAGACCCCGCCAACTGAAGAGGGTGAATTATCTCCCACTCACAGGAGGGGGGGCTCTCCTCTGGGCTGCTGCACCTTTTCCTGGGGCAGCTTGCAACTTTCTGGAGGAGGTGGTACTTGAGATCATTTATGAAGGAGTTCTATAGAAATTACCAACGTGAGAGAGGTGGGGGGAAAAGCATTTTGGGCAGTGGGAACAGCATAGGCAAAGGCACAGAATCATGAGAGACAATGGTGTTTGCAGAGAAGGGTGTGGTAGTTTTGTGTGCTGGAGGGAAAATAGAATAGGGAGTAGAATAGGAGTCTGTGTCTGGGAGGCCAGGCTGGAGTGCATTTCTGGCTGTTGGTGGATGGTTTTTAGTAGGTTCCCTTTTAGAAAATTCTTCCTTTTTTTTTTTTCCTTCCTGGGGGCTGGATGGATACATAATTGGCAAGGATAAGTCTGGATGGGGGAGACTAGTTCAGAGGTGGGTCACTATGGAAATTATCTGAGTGTGAGAGCCAGGTGTTCAGGAGAGAGGAGTCCAAGTCCAGAGGGGTTCAGGGGTGGAATTTAGGGCCCAGCACCCATATGTGGGAAGGTTAGGGAGAGGGAAAAGTTGAGGGTAATGCCCAGATTTCTGGCGTGGGCTGCTGGGTAGAAGGTAGGGGCATTCAGTGAGAGGGGCTCCGGGGGGGCAGTTGGGGGACAAAGAAAGTGAGTTTAGGGTGGGCACATGTCAAGTCTGAGGAGTTGACAAGTGTATTGGTTATCTACAACCACACCCACACTGCGTAACAAGCAGCCCCTAAGGCTCAGTGGACGTCTGTGATCAACATTTACACAGCTCACGTGCTCAAGGGGTTCAGCTGTCTTGGGCTAGACTGATCTTGGCTGGGCTTGCTCAGTGTCCTAAAGTGGGCTGGTGTCATCTGGACTGACTAGGGAGCTTGGCTCAGTTCCACACACCCTGTCCTCCAGAAGGCTGGCCCGAGTGAGCATTCATGGCCTCAACAGAGGTGTGAAATTGAGAGCAAGCCCAGTCACACACGTGCTTTAAAAGCCACTGCTTACATTTAAAACCTCAATGGTTAGAATGGCTAAAATTAACAAGTCAGGAAAAGACAGATGTTGGTGAGGATGCAGAGAAAGGGGACCCCTCCTACACTGTTGGTGGGAATGCAAGCTGGTGTAGCCACTCTGGAAAACAGCATGGAGGGTCCTCAAAAAGTTGAAAATAGAGCTACCATATGACCCAGCAATAGCTCTACTGGGATTTTACCCCAAAGATACAAATGTAGGGATCCGAAGGGGTACGTGCACCCCAATGTTTATAGCAGCAATGTCCACAATAACCAAACTGTGGAAAGAGCCTAGATGTCCATCCACAGATGAATGGATAAAGAAAATGTGGCATATATATACAATGGAATATTATGCAGCCATCAAAAAATGAAATCTTGCCATTTGCAGCAATGTGGATGGAACTAGAGGGTATTATGCTAAGCAAAATAAGTCAATCAGAGATAGAGAAGTATTATATGATCTCACTGATATGAGGAATTTGAGAAACAAGACAGAAGATCATAGGGGAAGGGAGGGAAAAATGAAACAAGATGAAACCAGAGAGGGAGACAAACTGTAAGAGACTCAATCTCAGGAAACAAACTGAGGGTTGCTGGAGGGGAGGGGGGGTGGGAGGGATGGGATGGCTGCATGATGGACATTGGGGAGGGTACGTGCTATGGTGAGCGCTGTGAATTGTGTAAGACTGATGAATCACAGACCTGTACCCCTGAAACAAATAATACATTATATGTTAATAAAAAAATAAATAAAAATAAAATAAAATAAAAGCCACTGCTTGCATCACATTATAGGCATCCCGTTGGCCAAACAAGTAGCTGAGCCTAGAATCAGAGGGAGAGGGCACTGGGAGGTCACTTGGTCAAGGGCGTGGCTCTAGGGAGGGGGGAACAATTGGGAGTGGCAGATCAGGCATGTGGACGAGCCGGTGGGCTGTTGGGTATCCAGGATTGGAGATTGGAGGCTGCTGACCAGGGACAGTCCCAAAAGCCATAGACGGGGAGGTGGTCTCCAGGCCAGTGGTGTGGCTGAGGAGCCGGACATCTGGTCCACCCTGTCCTTCCCCCTTCACTTCCCAGCCTTCCTCTGCCATCTTGAGAGAGAGAAAACCCTAGAGCTCAGAGGGCAGATGGAGGCCTAGCCTGGCATGCACACAGTAGGCGTTCAACAAAATGCTGGTGGCAGGAACACAGCGAGACAGGCTGGGTGTTCACCCTTTGGGGATCAGCAGGTGAACTCTGGTGCCAGGGTGCACTGTGAAAGTCCGCAGAAAGTGGTAGGACCCACCGAGGAGATGCCCACCCCAGGCCCTGCTTTGAACAAAAATGGCGGTACATTTGCAGACCCAGAATGGCATGTGACCCGGATGAGCTCACTACTTGTCTCCATGGTTCTAGACCCTTCTGGTAGATCTCATTCCATTGTCCCAGTGGCCCGAGGAGAATGGACATTGTCCCCCATTTTGTGGATGGGGAGCCTGGAGGTGCAGCAAAGCCCAAGGCCCCATGGCCAGTAACATGGTGGAGCTTAGAGCCCAGTCCAACATGCCCAGACCCTGGCTTGCCCATCCCAGCCCCCGGCCCCCGCTCTGGGTGGTTTCCTCCTTTGTTTTGCAGCAGACAACAGGTTTGGGGGTTTGGGGGAGTGTTTAGTCAGGTGGTATGCCTGGATGATGACCCCCCACAGAGCCACCTAGCTCTCCCCCTCAGCCAAGACTGATTCCCCTTGGAGGGTATTTTTTTTTTTTTTAAGGCAAGAAACAGCAGGAAAATCTCTCTCCCACTGTTTCTCGTATTTCTTTTAGAGTTCCCTTTGTTCTATATTTAATTTTTTGTTTTAAATCCAGTTGAAGAGAGATGGGCGAATCCCCGATGGTTATTGATTTATTATTTATGGTGAATCATACATTGCTTTAATCGTGTCTTCTGTCCCTTTCCTATTCTACATAGTTGAAGGACAACCCAAGGAAATCATCTGAGGTGGCAGAGGCTCTTGGCGATGTTTCTATTTATTTCTGCTTTGCAACCTGTTGGAATCAGGCGAGGCTCACTTTTGGGGGAGTGCGGGCTCTAGCTGCTTCCTCAAGGGCGGAGATGTGAGCCGGGCCTGGGCGGAGGGAGTGGAAGGGAGCCTGGCGTGACCGCTCCCTGGTGATGTGATGTGGCCCTCGGGCGTCACTGGGGGCATCATGAGGCTGCCTGGCAGCCTCATGGCTAAATGGCCCCTGACCTCCGAGTTTTTTGGTTACTCCGGCTTCTTCCCTGTCCACCTTGCACGGATGCGAGAGCTTGCTCTCAGGAGCACCTGCCCGCCACACTTCCACAACGCTCACTGCAAAGTCGCAGCCATCTTCCCAAATAATAATACACATAGTAATCGGAATTCACTGCTCCTAAGAGCTGACATTTATTGAGAGCTTTGCAGTAGACAAATGCCAAGTGCCTTAAATGAATCATCTTATTTGGACGCAGCCCCTGGAGGTGGGTTCTTTGAGGCCAAGTGGTGGTGAGGACCTTGCCTGAGGATGTGGTGGAGCCAGGCTGGGGCTGACTCTAGAGCCCGAGTGCTTCTGCAGGAGTCCATGCTGTCCGCTTGGAGGACCAGAGCAGGCAAAGGAGGGAGTCGGGGGGGTGCACAGTTTCATTCTGTATATGCCCATTACCCGGATGTGGGGCTAAGGGGCCAGGAGGGCGTCCTTCCTGGCTCCCGGCACCGGGGATGGTCAGTCATCGCGTCCACTCTCTCTCTGCAGTGCTGTTGGCCACCACGTCGTGTGCTGGGCACTGTGAGACTTCTGACTCAGGCAGAGGATGCTTCTGGAAGCCACAGACTGTGTGGTATGTGAACGCGGGTGTGAATGTGTGTGAACGTGTGTGTGGGAGCTTGTGTGAAGCTGTGAGTCCCATGTCTCTTTGTGTACAGATGTGAGTGTGTCTGCGTGCTAAGATGTGTCAGAGGGTGTGTGAACACGGGCTGAGCATGTGGGTGGGCATGGATGCGTGTGTTTGTGTGCAGATTGGACACGTGAGGACGAGCCTGTAAGTGTGTGGGGCTGTTTGTCGCGTGTGCATATAGGCACGAGGGTGTGAGTGTGTATGAGTGTGTGTGAGTGTGCACGTGTGGGCGTGTGGTTTGGGGGGAGCACTGCTTTTCCTGTCATTGTCGTTCCCATTCCTAAGCCACAGTGGCACAAGGTTGGTGCCCCTCCCTTGGCCCCCAAAGGCCCTTGGCCATGTGAGTGGACACCACACAGTCCCCGCGACCTACGACCTGGGTGACTTAGGGCAGGTCACCCTCCCCTGGGCCTCAGCTTCCTCTTCTGTAACACAGGCTTCCCCCTGTGGCCCGCTCGTGGTGGGTGGTGGCGAGCCGGGAGACAGCAGGCACCCTTCAGATGGTGACCTCAGCCACGCGCCAGCTCCCGGCTGCCCTACGGGCCGCTTCTGTGCGGGTTCGGACATGGTCAGAGCTCCCCGGGGTGCACGGAGCACAAGTCCGCTTGCTGCGCGAACCAGGCGGACAAGGCTTTCTTCTAACGCATCCGGGCTCCCGGGGTCAGGGATGGCGGTGGTGGAGAGGGACCCAGTGTCCGACGGGTCACCTGACCCTCAGTCCCAGTGTTCCCAGCTGCTCGCGGAGCAGAAGGACCCACTCCGCAGCTGTCCCTGCTGAAACGATACAGCTCCCACCCAGTCGCTGCAGCCTTTCACGGATCCACACTGAGCTGCAGGTAGACACCCCCCTGAAGGCAGTGTGTGCTTTGGGTAGCCGTACTGGCAGGGCCGTCTGGAGATCAGGGGGTCCAGGATGTCTGAGCAAGGTCCTCCGAGTGCTGGTGCAAGGTGAGGGCAGAGCCGGTGGCTGCGGTCGATGCGGGCACTGTAGGTGGTGGCGGCCTGATGATGGTAATGCCTGCTGCATTGGTCTTCCCTCCCCCCTTCTTTCCCTCCAACAAGCATTTATGGAGTCTTGGTGCCAGGCTGTGTGCTCAGCAGGAGGGGACATGGCAGGAAACATGAACTCTGAGTCTCCAGGGGAGACAGGATTATACTTCAGTCATGACATAATTGCACAGTTCTAAACTGTGATCCATGCTGTAAGGGAGGGCCACGGACTGGTGGAGAGAGAACATTTGACAAAGGAACCAGTTTGCTCTGGCAGTCAGGGAGGCCTTCCTGGAGGAGGTGATGCTTCATGATGAGGAGGTAACCAGATTGAGGTGGGCAAAAGAGCATCCCAGGCAGAGGAAATTGTGTGTGCAAAGGCCCTGGGGCAGGAGGAGTGGAGGCATGTTGTAGGAATAAAACAGACTGGAGTAGAGTCCCTTCTGGGGCGGAGCTAGTGGTGAGACAGGCTGTGCCTGACGTCATGAGGCCTTAGAAAGCTTGGTGAGGGTATTAGAGGTGGTCACAGCTGGCGGGTGGTGACCACATGATTAGATTCACACATGCAGAATCTCCAGGGGCAGGCATGGAGCTAAGCCCTTCCATCTTGTTCTCACAGGTATTTTTAAGAGGGTAGGTTAGGGGATGTGCTGGGGCAAAGATACTGGCAAATTATTTGCCCGTCCTGCCATCACGAGATGGGATCCGTGTGCCTCCTTTTGATTCTGGGCTGGACTTACAACTTGCCTAAAAAAGTTTGGAAAGTAGTGTTCTGGAACTTTTGGAGCTAGGTCATAAAGTTAGGGAGCCTGCACCTGGGTCTCATGAAACTCTTGCTCTGGGAGCTGAGCAGCCATGTTGTAAGGAAGCCCCAGCAACAAGGAAAGCCTGGAGGAGGAGAAACCTGTTGGGGGGGGGGTGCGTCTAGGCCTGAGGGGCACCTGGTTATTTAAAGAGGCACCCCGCACACAGGATGAGTCCAGCAGATATTGGATGAATGGGGGGGGGGGGGAAATCCCTATTCTCCCCTGCTGCACCATCAGCTTCAGGAGGTCAGGAACTTGTTGGAAAAGGAAAAGCCTAGAAGCTGGAATCGGTAGACTTATCTGGAATTCTGGATCCCCCTAGTAGCTGTGGGTCCCTGAGCAAAATACGCTCTCTACACCATTCTTCCTGTATCTGGAAAATGGCAGTAATTATACTTCCCTAGGTGATTGCAAAATACCTGGTTCCCACTGATGAGAAGAGCCCATGGGCCAAGGGTGCCTTACACAGAACAATGAGAAAAGTTTCCATTGCAAGGTCTGTGCCTCTTAGAACTGATGAGGCCATGGGCCCCCCTCGCCGGGATTAGTTTGCACATGTGCTGGGGAGAAACCGGTGTTGAATATGGTGATTACAGGCAACCAATCAATCAGCCCATGTTGGGGAATCTGATCCTAACAGTCAATCGGTGATTGCCAATCTGCATATTTATTCAGTATCATTAATTAGGCATCATGCAGCACTAATCCCCATAATATGCATGTGTGCACGCTGCGGAACAAGGCTTTGGGTACTGTCTGGGGAGGATGCCTGAAGAAGCCACTGGAGTGGTGTGTGTGTGTGTTGGGGGGGGTGCGTGGGAGGTGCACACCTCACATGGTTGCTGCCAATTGGCATTGAGCTTGAGTTTGTGCTGCCATTGTATTGGCCACAGAAGCTGGGTCTGGTCTGGTCCTTTATTTAAACTTGAGGTTGCAAACTGGTGGAAAGCAGGGCTGATCCAGCCTGCTGAAGCATTTTATTTGGCCTCAACCATGACTTGGAAAGACAAAAATGGATATATTGTACTTAGTCCACTTTGCCACAGTCCCCACCCCTCCTTATTGCCTCCCACACCACCACCTACTTCACTCCCTAAGTTTCCAGCCTGGCCCCTGTGCTCATTTGAATTGGTGACCTATAGATCAGCCTTTTAAAAATTATCAGCCCCCTAAGGAACCCTGTTAGGCATGTTTTTCTTACCTTCCCCCAGCTCCACCTGCGAAATTTTCATACCACAGATATATTGGATATCTGCGTATGGACCATATGTATAACTAAGATATTTTGGCCCCCAAGGAACAAACTTCACACCCTGCCATCACGAGATGGGATCCGTGTGCCTCCTTTTGCTCTAGGTTATAAGGTTTCTGCCTGTCTCTGGTGGTTCCCATGGTGGGGTAGGGATAGGAATGGGGTTGGCAATGTATAAGCATTTGTCTTTTCTTTCTTTCTTTTTATTTTTTAAAAAATATTTATTTATTTATTTATTTATTTATTTATTTATTTATTTGAGAGAGAGAGAGAGAGAGAGAGAGACAGAGAGAGTCATAGAGGGAGAGGGAGACAAGCAGACTCCCCACTCTGCAGGGAGCTGGATGCAGGGCTTAATCCCAGGACCCTGAGATCATGACCTGAGCTAAAATCAAGAGTCAGACGCTTAACCGACTGAGCCACCCAGATATCCCAGCATTTGTCTTTTATATTCTGCTGCATGTACCCTCTGTATCAGCCACAGTGGTCCTTACTTTCCCTTAAACTAGCTCTAGGCATTCCAGATTGCACTCATGTGTATGCTGTCCTTCCTTCTCTCCCCTCTGCCAGGAAGGCGTAAACCCTCAAGACTCAGGTCAAATGTCCTCCCCTCCCCAAATCTTCCAGGATGAAAACAACTGTATATGAGTACTGTAGTGTCAGAGGGGGAAGCCTCTTAGGCAGCCACAATTCTTCATCTTGCATTTTGCAGATGAGCAAACGGAAGCCCAGAGAGGGCAAGGGACTTGGCCAAGCCTGCATAGCAAGTCAGGAAGAGGTAGAAACCACAACCAGATTTTGAGGCTAATACTTTCCAACCACCCCACTTACTCCCTAGGGCAGGTTTATTCACCCTTGCCTCATCTGGGCCTGACACAGTGGTAGTGCTTGTGAAGAGTCACAGGGCACATCAGGGCATTAAAACATGAAAGGTCCTGACAAGTCCTGTAGGAAAACAAGCAATTTTAGCATTGTGTAGTACAGCTTTTCTTGAACTTGTGTTTGATTACAGAACCTGCTATGTGCCATGCATTGGGACACCAGAAGATAAGATTATTTATAGCCTTAAAATAGCCCCAAACTGGAAATGACCCCAAATTCATCAGTAGTAAAATAAAGGAACACTGACATGTTCACACCATGGAATATTATATAGCAGTGAAAATGAATACGCTATAGATCCTTGCAACAACATGGGGGTATCTCACCAAACAATGTTGAAGGGAAGAAGCCAGACACAAAATAATAATTATTATTACTGGGGTTGGGTCTGTCTGTGGATAATTAATATTATTACTATTATTATTCCGTTTCTATAAAATCCAGGAAGAGGCAAAATTAAACCATGTTGTTTTCAGGTCTAAAGAAAACCAAGGGAAATGACAATCACCAACAAGGGAAGAGTGAAGAAATCTCCTGGTGTGTGGGGGAGGAGGGGGCAAGTACAGGATTCAAGAGGGGCTTCGTGGGTAATTTGCGTCCCCCCCCCCACCTCCAGCCCCCAGCATGCTCATTGATGTGTTTGGCCTCTTGGCTTTTAACCACACCCTCTGGGGCTTCGCCATAATCCTTGGTCATGAGAAGGGGAGGCCAGATGGGCATAACTGAGGGTGCCTGGCAGGGGAGAGGATGTGCAGAGCATCAGAGAATCCCCTGGAAAGGCAGCCAGGACAAGAGACAGGGGAATTGAGCGGACAGAAGAGAGTGGCGAAGAGGCTGTCCCTCCAAGCTGTCAGCATGGGGGACCCAGGCGCCCAGCGTTGCATTGGCCCTTTCTTGGGACCGTTTTCTTGGGCAGTGTGCACAGGTGGGGTGGTGGGCCGGCCGGGCTGGCCTGTGCAGACGTGGTCGAAGTCGGGGGCAGTGCTCCGCAGACAGACCCGACCCCAGCCCCCGGGCCCCTGCTGGCCTTCATTTTCTAGCACTTTCTCTCACGCCTCCCGGGGATGGCTGCGGTGTTTTCTGTCTGGCCGGCCCTGCCTGGCCGTGCTCGGGAACACAGGCCCCTTCAGAGGTGCCCCCCGAGTCGGTCGAGCCGCCGGAGCCCCTGACAAACTCTTGAGGGGAACGGGCGTCTCGGCCCAGCTGTGTAAATGTTTTTGGTTTTCCTGCTGAGGCTGGGGGTTGAGTCGGTGCCAAAGCAAGCCTTGCCTGAGTTTTCTTTGGCAGGGCGGCCGGGCTCAGGAATGTCAGGAGAACTTTCCAAATGGGATGGTCTGTCAGGGCGACCTCGGGCTAAAAGCTGGGCCCTGGGTACATGGTGCCATCGTCATCATCTCATTCCTGGGTCCCCAGCTATAGTCAAGAAGAGGCGGCCCGGCCCGGTTGGGTCTCCCTGCTCACCCTCCTCTTTCCTGGAGGGCTGAGGCTACTCGGGGGGCTCTCTGTGGGTGCCTCGAGTGGGCCTGGGTGGGAGGGAGGCTTTCAGCATCCAGAGGGTCTCGGAGCTTTGGCGGAGGTGGGGAGCTGTGTGAACTCCATTCCGGGCCCCGGCTGAGAGGTTGGGAGAAGAGCCTGTGTTACCACTGTGAGGTGTGTGTTTTTCTTCTGGTTGAACTCTTCTTGGTTCTTTTGGACCTTTCTCGGTGGATCTCACAGAAGAGAAAATCTAGAGCAGGGCTTTTAAATGCGAAATTCCCCCAGTGGCCGGGAGACTAACTCAGTGAGTCCCAGGAGGGAGGCGACAGGGAGGGGTGGGGACTGGGGCAGACCGGGGACACCGTGCCTCAGATGGAGAGGTGGATGCTTCTCGGCTCCAGCTGACCTTGGCTCCGGGTGAAGGTCATTCTGATGTGGCCTGAACTTCTAAAGATCCAAGAGAGACCAAAACTCTGTGAGATCTCCCAATATTTAGATGTTGGCAACTAATTCAATTAAAAAAAAAATGGACAAAGCACGACATTAGCCAAATAAAACACATCTGGAAGTCGGATGAGGTCTCCCGACCACGCATGTGTGACCTCTGGTCTCTAATTTCCTAACCCATGACTGTGAGCTGAGTGGACAGCTGGAAGCAACAGCATCTAGAACAACAAAAGCAATAACACAAACCTCTGTCTGGGCTCCAGGCTGACCTGGGCATGGTGCCAAGCACTTCATACACAGAGCTTCGTGGAATCCTCACATCAGCCCACTTTACAGATGGGAAAACTCAAGTCTCAGAGAAGGGACGCAACTTGGCCACGGTCACAGGGTTACTAAGGGGCAGAACAGGGATTTGACCCCAGCTCTCTCCGACTCCTAGCACGGGGTTGAAGTCAAGATATTTGCTTCTGTTCCAGTGGTTTAATTAACTCATTCCTTTACGCACATTTATTGAGCTCTTTCCATGTGCCGGGCACTGCGCTAAGCGAGTTGCAAGGATTCAATGAGGGAACATGGGTGACATGCCCAGAGCGCGGAGTAGGTGTTTAGTTCGTTGGCTCCTGTTACTATGATGGTATTATTCCCAACATGCACCTACCAACGTGGCCTGCGTCCTGCAGGGGCCGTGGAGAGGTGGGGGGTGGAGGGAGGTGGTAAAAATACGAGGAATGTGTAGCCTCTCCTTTTGATGATACCCAGCCTCGTGGGTCTCAGCTAGAACTTCCACGGACTCTTGCCATGACCCTGGGATCACCCTTCCCATCCCCAATCTGTGAAATGAGCAACGGTGTGGCTCAGCTCAGAGTCACTGGATGGAAAACCTCAGCTCATGGTGGCAAAGCTCTAGATGGTGAGCACTAGGAGGAGAGCTTGATCATCTCAGTCCCCCCAGGGACAACCGTGATGCTTGCAAAGCTGTCCGGCCAATTCAGGGCTCTCGTGGGCTTGGGGAGAAGCCAGTCGGCCCCGCAGTACTAGACAGACAAAGACGGGCTGCAAAGGTGGCACAAACTGGGGCCCCGGGTCCTTCTCTGTGGGGCCAGGGGTGTTCGGACAAAGGTCCCCAGAGCAGCCTGACATTTATAGTTTGCAGAGCCAAACTGAATCTTGCCCTCCCCTGCTCTCAAGTATGTGCTGGCTCCCCATTGCCTCCTGCCTGGCCCACAGTGAGCCCTTGGTAAAGGGTCTAGGGAGTGAGTACGTGCGAGCAAGTGATACCATACAGGTACTGGGCCAGTCCTCATCCATCCGTATGGCCGTGGCTTCGGTTCCATGTGGAAGGCAGTGTGGGCGAGGGCAGGTAGAGACAGTATGGAACTCGGCATTCCAACAGAATTCTGGGGAGATCCATGAGTTGGGGATGCCCAGGAGAGAAGCCAGGCAGACCTGAGTGCTGAATTCTTGGTTTCACGTCTGGTCCCATTTTGTGACAAGAAGCTGTATGAGGAGAGTGCCTTCACCAGCCTGGGCTGGTGTAATGATACCACGGACTGGGTGGCTTATAAACACGAAAGCATTTCCCAGCGTTCTGGAGGCTGGACGTCTGAGGTCGGGGCGCCAGCCCGGTCAGGTTCTGGGGAGAACCCTCTCCCGGGTCACGAACCACCAATTTCTTGTATCCCCACGTGGTGGAGAGCCGAGAGAGGAAGCAAGCTCTCTCCTGAGTCTTATAAGGACAATAATCCCAAAGGCCTAACCTCCTAATTCCATCACACTGCCGGGGGGTTCATCATATGATTTCTGGGGGGGACGCAAACATTGAATCCATGACAGAGGGAGCTTGCCTCGGGCCTGGGCTGAACACCAATCTTGACAATAACTTATGTTTATTGAGCGCTTATTATGTGCTGGGCACAATGTAATGTCACTGGAGCCTTACACTTGTCCTATTACTCCCATTCTACAGATAGAGAAACTGAGGGTCAGAGAGAAGTCATGTAGCGGGTGAGCAGTAAAGCTGGAACTTGCACCAAGTGTGTTTGCACCCGGACACTGCTCTTCTGAGCAGACATGCATCGCCATCCCCACTTCACAGGTGTCACAGGTGGGAAAAGAGACCCCGGGGAGGCCTGTCCACTGGTCCCCAGTGGTGTGGAGTGGACCCAGGACTCAGGTCCTCCACCTCCAACCACCATCCCACAGCGCCAACCCCCTGGCCGTGGGTGGTTCCCACCCACCCATCAGATGCAGTTAAAGGCTGATCGGACATGAACTCCCCAGCCAGGAGAGTCTCTAGGGGGCTCCCAGAAACCCCAGGCTCCAGATGTACAGGGGGTGTGCCCGCCGCCCCTCCCCAGGGGCCATTCCAGAGCCCAGGGCCCAGGCAGCCTCCAGAGGTGGGTGATTTGGAATCGGAAGGCATGGCTCTTCCCGGTATGTAATGAGCAGGGAGTGAGCTGATAGATATGCTAATTTCATTATTCATGTACATAATTACAATCTAGAAGTTGGCAGCTTTCTAGGTAATGACAGGAGGGAAGGGGAAATTTACCTAACTTTTGTAATATATGTGTGGTATTATTTAACTCTTAAATTGAGATCAGGGATCTAATTCATTCCACAAGGCCTGCGGATGTGAAGCACCAAGGCAGAACTTCCTCATTACCTGTCCGCCGGTAATCCCGCCTTCCTTCCACAAACATCTACCGTGTGCCAGGCCCTGGGCCAGTTTGGGGGTTGCTACAGTGGTGGAAGCCCAGCCCCTGCTCTTGGCATCTCATGGTCCAGGACACAAGTACAGCAAGAAGTCGACAGGGTGGTGCCAGAGGGGCAGGTGGGAGGAAGCACAGGCAGCAGGGGTAGGGGGAGAGGGGCGCAGAGGGAGCTGCCCACTTCACTCCGGGGATGCAGAGAGGGAGTCAGGGAGGGCTTCCTGTAGGAGGAAGCGGCATCTGTCTCGGTCTTGAGTGGTGATGGGGAATAGCCATAGTCTGTGCTAAGAAAAGAAGAAAGGCATTTGAGATGGGTGGTGGGGTAAACAGCTTGGCCAGAGGTGGGACGGGGCGGGGGGTGGGGGGGGAGTAGTTTGAGGACGTTGGGCAACAAAAATTATGGGAGGCAGGGCTGGCGTGGAGTTCTGACAATGGGCCTCTCCAGATTCAAATCTTAAAACGGCCGCCCTGCTCAGCCTCACCTGGACCCCCAGCCTGCTGGTGGCCAACGTGTCGGGGGTCCGCGGCCCCACCCCGAACTTCTAAGGCCTGGGACAGGGCTAGGGGCGGAGGAGGGCTGTCCAAGGCCCATTTGGCGCCTGCTGGCCCTTGGCGGGGCACGCCGCTGCGGGAAGCAGGGCTCAGGCAATGGGCAGGTGTGGGGCCCGGGGCTCTGGTGGGAGCGGGGCCTCTGCATCCCCAGCAGCCTGCGAACCAGGCCAGCTTTGGGCTTCCAACCAGCTGGATGTGGGGGCTTTGCAGAGGAGCCGGGGCCCGTTGGGGGTGTGAAATTCTTGATGAGAGCCGGCAGTGGCCAGCCCTGTCCCCGATGGTGCTCTTCCTGCCCCCTCCCCACACTTGGGGGCGGGGGTGGGGGTGGGGGGAGGAAACAGCTGCACAAACACAGGCCGGAGCAGGGAGGCAGCTGGGAGTTGCGAGGCCGTCTGTCCCGCAGCGCGGCGCCCCGCACTTGCCGCCCACGGACGCTTTCCTGGGAGAACACGTGTGCGCGCAGCACCTGCGACGTGGGGTGTCGGCCCCCGGCGGGCGTGTGCGCGGGCGTGTGCGGCATGTGCACGAGCCTGGTGTGGGGCTGCGCGTGTGGAACGTGTGTGAGGGTGTGGGGGCGTCGACCGTGCGTGCGCGTGAGCGTGGGAACGCGAACGGCGGAAATGTGCACGTGTGGGTGTGTGCACGAAGTATGCACCCGCACCCGTGTGCGTACGAACGGGCGGTCGCGCGCACACACGTGAGAACACGGGTGAGGTGGGGCGCGTGTGCACACGCCCGATCATGTTGGCACATGGGTATAAGGAACGGACATGGGTGGTGGTGTGGGCGTGTGTCTCAGTAAGGCCGTGTGCGCGTGCATGCGTGTGTGCCTGGGACAGCAGGTGTTGTACAAGTGTGTGCGTGAGCGTATGGGAGCCCGTGTGATTGCGTTGGCCCGTGTGTGCGGAATGTGTAGGTATGTGTGCAAACATGTGGGTGGTTGTGTGTATAAAGTATGGTGCATGTGTGCACACGTGTAAGGTTATGCTGGCCTGTGTCTGTGTACGTATACATGGTGTGAGTGTGTGTGTGTGTGTGTGCATGTGATGCATTGAAAGAAGGAGCTCCCGTGTGATGTCGTGGTGAGGGAAGGTCTGAGTCAGGGCTCAGCCCCTGCCCCGGTCCCCAAGTGACAGCCATGTGGAGCCTGTCCATGTCGTGGGGGGCCCCCCGTCTGCTGCCCCTGCCCAGATGCCTGGCATCTTCCACAAGGCCCCGGGTTCCTCCCTCTGGCTATGCTTTCCTCAGAAGGAATGGTTTGTTTTTCCTTCAAGTCCATCCTTCTGTAATTGTTTCCATGTATTTCCCTTGATTTGTAGTTAGAAATCCATCCCCACCCTGCTCAGCTCCCACCCCGGGGCCTAGCTCCGTTCTGGGAATGCACACGGAGGACCCAGCCACGGGGCAAGGGGGCCAGGCTAGGGTGGACCTACCATGCACCAGGCACCTGATGGAGTTACCGATTGCCCCCCCAACAGCCCTCCCAAGTCTTGCTCAAAAGCTAAGACTTTTACACCGTATAAGAAACAAGAGGAACCAGGGATTTATTAGTGTCCACTGAGCAGACAACTTGCCCTAGGCTCCCAGAAGCTGGGCAGCTTGCAGAGCAACTGGGAACCCAGATCTGACTTCCAGACTCATGCCCCATCCTGCCCACAACACTCACCGACCTACACCCTTCCCGGCCCTCCTTCCTCGATCAGACCATCTTCTTTGGGAAACGGGAGCTGCTAGAAGATTCAGGATGAGTCTGCGCGTCTCTAGGTTAAAATGGAGACCAAGGGGAATTTATATGATTCCACTTTCCTCATCTCTCTAGATCCCCTTGTCGAGCCAGTAATGTATTCCCCCTTCTTGCTAACACACTTTTTAAAATGTTAATAGACTGTAAATTACTTTTCTTTTTATACTTCTTAAAATAAGCGTTTCCTCTTGTAGATGGCAAGACGACGCTGGAGTTACGGGCTTGGTTTTATTACCGTCGAGATGAGATGGACTGGAGAGAGCTCATACAGCTTTTATAGGAACTATTTTATTTATAAGAATTTTCCTAATGTCAGATGGATGTGACATGCCTGGTTTCTTTCTGCCCAGTCTTGAGAGAGGAGGGGAACTGAGCCCGGCCTGGCCTGGGTTGCATTTCTTTGCCCCGGAAACTCCACAGTTGTAGAGGAAATCTGTTCTTCGGCAGTCCTCATCCACTAGTCTTCCAGAGGCTACTTGTATAGTTCTGGTGATGGGGAACTCACTCCCTATCAGGCCAGTGGGTCTCCAGTGAAAAGCACCAACTCCTTTCCTACACTAATGTCCACTGATTCGTCCTAACTCTGCTCTCTGGACCTAGAGAGGAGATCTCCCCGTGCACCTTGGGAGATTCCCAGGGATTTGAAGGCAACCCCCGTGAAGTTCTGGGTCTTCTTTTTGCTACATGAAATAGCCCCGTGGTTCTTTAAATATTTTTCTATCACTTGCTTATTTCACCCACCCTCCAAAATGTGTTCATTTTTTCCTAAAGTCAGAGAAAATCTTAGCTTCTCTTAGTTACCAAGACCAGTAATTCCCACTAGCACCCCCGCGATGTCCCCATTCTGGCGATGATGGTAAGGATTCCGTGCTCACGTGAATTTTGGAAAGGCCAGGCTAAGGAAACATAAGTCGGTTTCTTTGCAGCAGGACTTATCAGAACCTTGATACAATTAATGTGCCCTGTGACTTTCCAAAGGGGGTTGAGGAGGCAGCATTTTACAAACTCAAGTGACTGGAACCATGGTTTTTCAAAGGGCATCCCAGAGAGTATGTGTACCCAAAACAGTTTGGAAATGCTGTTTTGGCATAGCTCCGGGGCTGGATAATGCCCACTAGGTCATAGAAAACCAGTGTGTTGGCCCTGCCTTAGCAGTTCCCCACTGTGGGCTCTGCTCATCGTGGTTGTCTCATAATGGTGCCTTTTGGGGTCTTACACAAGGATTCTCAGCATGCCAGTGTGTGCTTGGGCTCCTCCTCCAGGCTCAGTTTCTCATTATGTATAAAGAACAAGGTGAATCTGATAGCCTTTCAAGGTCTCCTGAGCTTCTGGGAAGCTATGGTTTGGGGTGGATGGATTTGGGCTCATGGGATAGTCATGTTAGAAAAGGAATTCCAGGGGCCTCTGGGTGGCTCAGCCAGTTAAGTGTCTGCCTTCGGCTCAGGTCATGGTCTCCGGGTCCTGGGATCCAGCCCTGCGTCAGGCTCCCTGGTCAGCAGGGAGTCTGCCTCTCCCTCTCCCTCTGCCCCTCTCCCTATTTGTGCTCTCTCTCTCTCTCAAATAAATAAATAAAATCTTGAAAGAAAGAAAAGGAATCCCGCTCTGTCACATATTTACTATCAATGGGACCTTGGCAATGATTTCACCTCTCTGACCTTCAGACTCTTCATCTATGATCTGTGATTCATCTCAGTGCCTTCCTCACAGGGCAGATGGAGCCCGAGGCCTGGTACAGAGAAAATGCTCAAGACATGCCAGGGGCTCATGACAGAGTTTCGAAGGCCTGATCGAGTGCCAGGTCCTCCCGAGCGTACTCACTCCAGGCTGAACTTCCGGTGTGGCCTCGATGTGCCAGGCCTGCCCCTGCCTCAGGGCTTTTGCACACGTGGCCCTTTCTGCCTGGGACACACTTTCAGGCTACATAGCCTCATGGCGCGTGGCAGATACTCAATGAAACAATGCCTACACTAGGAAGGCCTGACACGGGCCCTTGTCCCGCCTCGAGGGACCAGGCAGTCCCTCCCACACATCCACCCCCAAATTCCCATTAAAACAACTCCCCGGGGAGGGAGGCTGTCAGCTGCGGGCTTGCCAGTCATGCACCCTGGCCTCCCAACCCAGCCGGTGGCCCCTGCTGGAGGTCACCTCTGCATAGCGCATTGGTGCTGTGATCAAGGCGGACTGCTGTCCTCTGTCCCCGGTTGCTCGGTGCGGGCCACCAACTTAATCAATCTTGAACAATTGGCCACAGGCTTGTTTCCTTAAAAGTGATGTTACCTCTAATTATCTCCGACAGGACGTGATGCAGCCTCCTTATTCTGCCTTTTCAGCTCATCAGAGCACGTGTGAGCATTGCAGCTGAGATAATTGAATATCTTCTTTGAACCAACAGGCTGGAAAGAGGCGGTCTGGGCTCCCCTGGGCCGAGCCGTGGTTCCACAAGGCCAATCCAGGGCATCCGCCAAGAAAGGGCAGCCTCTGTGTCCGCGGTGGTCTCGGCTCACCCGGACATCACCTGCCATCAGATTGTCGTGTGAGGACATTCCACTACTTGTTGCATCTTTGGATTGAGGGGGGCGTTGGAGTTGAGGCCCCTGATCGCCTGGGTGCAAATCCCCACTGGGCCACTTCTGAGCAGTGTGATCCTGGGCAAGTGGCTTACCTTCTCTGTGCCTCAGTTCCCTGGATTCCTCATATGTCCTATGGAGGCACTGGTTGTATCTCGTGGGTTGTAGGTAGAACGGTGGCTGGCATATCATACTGTCCTTTCTGGTGATGGGGGTGTCGTGGACGGGGCGGGGAGGGGGGTTTCATGGAGAAGCAGTGTGGACCCAATCTCCTTTGGGAGTCACATTTCAAGTTAACCTTATGACCTTTCCGGCTGATGCTCCTGGGAAATGGGTGAATCCAATCGTGGCTGCAGAGAAACTCAAGAGTTCAAGAGACAGAACTTTCAGTGACCGGAAATGGTGAAGCAGCAAAAGGGCCCCAGGAAATCATCCGGGCTTTTCAGATGGGGGAGAAATCTGAGACCCTGAGCAGGGTAAGAACTTGCCCAAGGTCACACAGGGAGATGGTGGTAAATTCAGTAGAAACCCAAGGCTTAATGAAAATTGTCATAACAAAGAAGATGCGTTTATTGAGCACTTACTATGTGAGGAGCTTGTCCCTTTGCCCGGTTTCATTAAACCCTGGCCACAGCCTTTGTGAATGAAGTTAGTCTGAGGACCATCCCCATTTCTCAGACGAGAAAACGAGTCTCTGAGGGCCTGGGTTGGACTACGAGTGTGGAGCCAGGATTGGAACCCCGGTGTATCCAGTCCGGAGCCGATGTTCCTATCCCCTTGGCTCTCTCATGGGGGCTTGGAGGCACGGGATAAGGCTGGAATGCTCTTTGTGCAATTCTCCAGGAAACCCTTTGCTTCTTTCAGGTTACTATATTGGGGCTCCCGATATGTGGAGTTGTGACTACCAGGGGGAAGTTTCAGCCTTCAGCAAGGACAGCATCTCTGTCCCTCAGGAAGAGCTCTGCTGCCTGGGGCGGGGGGGGGGTTCTCTCCTGACAAGCAGGGGGAGCTCCCCGCCCCTCCTGCATGTGCTGGGCCAGTGAGGGTTTCCCTCCCACGCAGGATGCGTCCCCAGCCCAGATGCTCAGGTGGCAGCTTTTCATTTGTCAGCCTCGGGGTGAAGGATTTCCCTGTTGCCCCCCAGCTGTGACCCACAACACACACGGCTCAGGGCCTTCACACCCACGGGGCCCTTAAGAATGGTGGGTGTTGCCTCTGCCATGAGGCGTCAGAGCAGGATGCTGGGTGTGTGTTGAGCTGGAGTGGACTGTCCCCCAAAGAGAGGACTGAGGTAGCCAAGATCAGTTTCTGCAGTTTCCACCGATCTTTCGGCTTCTGTTGGGAGTGCTGGGACACAGGCGGGGGATTGCCTGACCATGTCCTCATGCCCACTGTCCCTCTTACAGCTCTGCTGTCCACGCCCTTCCCTTCCCATCACTCAAGCCCAGACGCCCGCATGTGGGTCACACTGACCCCCTCTGTAAATCCCAGCCTCGGCAGATGAATGTGTCTGAATCATTGAACAGGCATTGGTTTATTGAGCAAGAGGGACACTTGACGTCAGGCGTAGAATGTTCTCGGGGGGAAAGCACTTCATTTCCAGGCCACATGTCGCTCAGCTGGGCAGAGAGTTAGACGGGGGCTCTGCCTCACTCTCCGCGGGGGCCTGCAGGACACCACCCCCGGGAGGAGGAGGTGGTGTGGGCGTGTCCAGCTCCTGGGGCCAGACAGTGGGACGGCTCATAGAGCACTGGACTGAGAGTCCTGAGACCCCAATAAGAGAGAGTAAGAGTAATAAAAATAATAGGATGCCTGTCTGTGCTCAAGTGTTCGCTCTGTGTCAGGCATGATAGAAGCATCTGGTGCACACAGCCCTTGGAAGGAGGAATTCTCTACTGTGCCTGTTTTGCAGAAGGGGAAATTAGGCTTACTTAGGAAGTTAGGACGGGCGTGGCGGGTCCCCCAACCCCATGGAAGTGTAGCAGCCCTCAGAGCCCAGGCCTGTCTGGGTCAAGCCCACAGTTTTCAGCCATGTGGTTGCCCTTCCTTGGTCTATTGAGTGACCTTGGGCATGTCACTTGAGTGACCTTGGGCATGTCACTTGCCTCTCCGGTTTTCCCCTTGAACACTGAGGGTGAGGGTGCTGGAGCAACCTGTGCCTCAGGGCAGCCCCTTGTGTGTGGGCATGTAGGGGGTATGCATGCTTTCTGTGTGCCTCAGTTTACCTCCATGCATTCACACCCCGTGGGCTTTCCACTCTTGTGCCAACAGGGCAGGTGCGCATATGAATGAATATTCAAATGTGTGTGGGATTCATGCATGTGGGACTCTCCCTCAGCCACTAGGTAAGAAGGCCGGAGAGGGCTGGCAAGGCTCAGTCAATCCTCATCACACACCAGCTCCTGACACGGTGCCTAGCACACAATGGGCCCGCACCAAGCGTTTGTTGAATGACTGCGGGATTGTCTGCCCAGGCCTGGGTGTGTCTGTTCCCATGAGCACATGTGGGCAGATACAGGCACATGCATGCATGCAGCATGGACACACATGTGGGGTTTAAGGTGTGCGGGGCCCGGCTGCGCTGGCATGCACCCTGGTGAGCTCCCATCCTTGTGTGACTTTGCACCTGCTCATGCATATCTACACAACCCTCCCATGAGACCAAGGGAAGTACTCTCCAGCCCGGTGTGAGCTGGGTGAGTCTCACCCGGAGGGGTCAGTGGAAAATGTGCAGGAGTGGGGCTAGGAGCTCTGGGGTCACACAGATCTGAGTTAGAGTCCCAGCTCTCCACGTGCTTGCTGTGTGACCTCGACCCATGACTTTCCCTCTCTGAGCCTTTGTTTCCTCTTCTGTAATGCAGAAGTGTAATCGCCATACCTCCCGTGCACAGATGCTGGGGAGTCACTGAGTTAATATCCGTAGAGTCTGTCACCTGGTGCCTGGCACATAGTAGGTGCTCAATTCATAAATGTTTTTATAAGTCCTGTTTGGGGCGCCTGGGTGGCTCAGTCAGTTAAGTGTCTGCCTTTGGCTCAGGTCATAATCTCGGGATCTTGAGATGGAGCCCCACATTGTCTCCCAGCTCAGCGGGGAGCCAGCTTCTGCCTGTCCCTCTGTCCCTCCCCACCCCAGCTCATGCTCTTTCTCTCTCTCTCAAATAAATAAATAAAATCTAAAAAAAAAAAAAGTCCTGTTTACCACCTGAGTTTGGGGCTGGGCCCCTCAAGGCTCGAGGTTAGAAAATGAATTTGCAGGTCTGCCTCGTTCATTTATGCAACAGATATTAATCGGGAACTTACATGTAGCCAGCGCCGTTAGGCATTGGATGGGGATGAGGGCAGTGATTAAAAAGACAGGGTCCCTGCACTCATGGAGCTCACGGTCTCATGGGGGAGACAGGCATGAGCTAACATACTGCATCAGTAGTAATTCAGCCATGCAGGGGTTGCTCTGGGGGGAGCTGAGAATGTCTGATGGGGCGATGAGGTTGCAGATGACAGCAGGTCTTCCCTGAGGAAATGGTGCTCTGCCTGAGTCTGAAGGATGAATCAGATGTCAGTAAGTGAGGAGGGGGAGGGAAAAACATTGCAGCCGGTGGGAACAGCAGGTGCAAAGGCCCTGTGGTGGCCAGAAACCCTGGAAGGGCAACTCCTGGGAGGAGGAATTCCACGTGTCTGGAGGGAGGGGCGGTGTGGGTAAAGGGGGCTGGCAGGGACAAGTCCTTGTGGCTCCAGTGGGGTTTTGGCCTTTTATTCTAAGATCTCAGAAGCCATGAAAGATTTAAAGAGGGATATGACAGACTCAGATCTGGGTTTTTGAAAGCTCCCTCCGGCTCCCCTAAACCTGGATGGACAGTGGCTTCTGGATGGGGGATGTGTACAGCTCATCCTTCCTTGTCAAATGGTCCTGCTCAGGACACCCCCAAGGGAAGGCCAGGGCCGGGCCTGCACAGCCTGTTGGGAGACAGGGAGCTGGGAGGCCCCCTCACCCCCAAGCTGGTGGGCTCATTTACATGATCCCAGCTTAATTCTCCCCGGGTATGCAAATGTATGCAAACCACAATCCAGGAGAGGCAAAAATAGCAGGGCGCATTAGCATCCCCCACAGGAATATTGTTTTATGCAAATGACATGCTCGGGGCCTGCTGAGTGGGCGGAAATAGAAGGTGCTGGGCTGGGAGTTCCAGTGAACTGACCAGGCCCCTGCTGCCTGAGGAGGGCTTCAGGGGGTGGAGCAGGGCCCCAGGCTGCCCAGTGTCCGGGGGCCAGGGAGGGTCTCCAGGGTGGGAGGACCCCTAACCCCATGGCCTCCACCCTCTGACTGGCTCATCCTCCTCCTTCCCTTCTTCCTCCTCCTCTGCGCTCTCTACAATCCCACCTTCCTCTTTGCCTCTCTCTGATTTTTCTGGTCCTTTTTTTTTTTTTTTCTCATCTCAGCTGCCTCCAGCCCTTCCTTCTCCGTGGCTTCTATCTGCCCGACCTCCTGGTCCTGCTCCCCTGAAAACCGATTGGCAGCCTTCTCTTGATACCTGTCTCACGCCGAGTTTCCATCCACAACACATCTCTCTCTGTCTCTGGGACTCCACATCCTTTTGTCCCCGTCTGTCCCTGAGACTTCCTGGGTCTCCTAGTCTCCGTCTCTCCGTCTCTCTCCCCTCTGTCTGCCTGTCTGTCTGTCTCTGGATATGCATCTTCCCTTGCCCTTATCTTTCTGGCTCTGTGGGACCCTCTCTGTTTTGGTCAGTTTTGTTTTCATTTGTCTCTCTGTCTCTTGTCCTGTTTCTGTCACTGCTTCTGCACGGCCCCTGGTCTCTCACTTCATTATCTTTTGGTTGCTTTTTCTCTGTTGTCCCTTACTGCCAGCCTCCCCCCTCCCCCCACCCTGGCCTCTCCCCCATATCCTCTGCCTTCAGGGGATCCTGGAGACCATTCTGGAACATGCAGCAGCACCCTCCCTTGCTCAGGTCTGGACCGGGGGCTACTGGGCCGTGTGGAGAGGTTTCTGGGAACCCTCCACAAGTCCACATTCCAGTGGGCACCTAGGCCCCCGACTGCAGCCCAGTCCAGCCAGCTGTGGGTTTGGACAAGGGGCTGGGTCCTCCCAGACCCCTGGAAGGCTAGGTCTGGCCTAGGTCTGGTGGTGCTGGCCTGGGGTTGGGGTGTTGGGGAGTCAGAGCAACAATCAGCCCCATCCTTTCTGGGCAGGAATATGTCCTGGAGGCAGACACTCCGTGGCCACATGACCTCTGCAAATGACTTCCTCTCTCTGGGTCTCCGTTTCCCACTCTTTAAAATGGGTTGATCCTGGGGCTCCTGGGTGGCTCAGTCGCTTAAGCATCTGCCTTCGGTTCAGGTCATGATCCCGGGGTCCTGGGATCGAGCCCCGCATCGGGCTCCCTGCTCCACGGGAAGCCTGCTTCTCCCTCTCCCACTCCCCCTGCTTGTGTTCCCTCTCTCGCTGTCTCTCTCTCTGTCAAATAAATAAATAAAATTAAAAAAAAAATAAGTAAATAAAAATAAAATGGGTTGATCCTGGTGTCCAAGCCTTGACTTGTCGTGGCCCTGGCCTGATGCCTGATGCTGCGCTCGGCGAGTATTATTTACCACCATTGTTCCTGTATTTCCACCTAAACTCGCTATGCCTCAATGTCCTCATCCGGAAAATGGGGAGAATATCTCTCATATCATGGGGGCTACTGGATCAGGTAGTTGCCCACTTGGCACATAGTAGGTGCTCCGCAAGAGGCCTATTTTTGTCTTCTTTCTCAGACTAGCTGTGTGACTGGCAAGGCGCGTCAATGCCTCTTTGGGCCTCAGTTTCTCACCTGGGATGAGATCAGTGCAGAGCCACCCTTTCCATCCTGGTTTTGTCTCTTCTGAGGTCTCTGGGCCAAACTGGACTAGAAGGGGGTTCCCGGGTGGGTGGTTGCTGGTTGGTGGCGACTCCACAGTGCCACCCAGTGGTCACCAGGCCACCGTGGGGCAGGCTCGGGATCTGGGGCTGGGGGCAGAGGTGGGCGTGACCTCTGTGAGCTTGCCTGAGCCCCCAGGCCCAGTACACGCAGGGGAGGAGACCTGCCTAAGGGCATAGGGCCAGGAGTGCAGAGGGGGTTCCAGAGCTCTGGGTTGTGGTCCTGCCTCAGGCGCTGGGTGACCTGGGGTCAGTGCCTTCCCCTCTCTGAGCCATGCCTTCTGCCCTACACCGGACCAGCACTGAGGCCTCCTCCGGCAGCCCTGTCCCCCATCCTTGTGGCTGGTCCAAGGCTACATTACCTTCACAGTTCACAATTTTATGAGGCACCTAGAACAGTGACAATGATCATAGTAACTGATCATCGGTGATGAGAGTTTATTCTTGGTCAGGCCTTGCATGAAGCATTTGATCTACACTAGCTTATTTAATGAACGTGGGACAGAACTTCCTAAGCACGCTACAGAAATTAACTCATTTAATCCTCATAGCAAAATGGGGCTCAGAATTGATTTTTCTGTCATTAAATTCACTATGTATTTGTTGAGCACCTACTAGGTGCTAGGCACTCAGTTCAGGGCTGGGGTCCAAGGGAGGATTAGGAGCCCGCAAAGCATGGAGGCCAAGACAACAGTCTGTGCAAAGGTCCTACAGTAGCAGCAAGCTTGCCCCATTGAGACACCTATAGGAGGCCTATGACGATTCCTAAACCCAGGACCCCCTTTGTACCCCCAGATCCCAGTGTGCACTGAAGTTTATGTCAGGGGTTCTCAGACTCTGAGAAGATCTGCAGGGAGTTTTGAAGAAAAATCTATACCTGGGCCTGTCCCTGGGCAATCCTATCAAGCCTTTTAGAGGTGGGGCTGGCTCAGGTAATTATTTTAATGTTCTGGAATTTTCCAATGGGCAGATTGGGTGGCTGGGTCCCTTAGACTCCAAGGCCCGGGTCTTGCTAAACTTTCCTGACCCAAAGGCTGGGGGCTATGCAGGGGAAGAGAGTTCCTTTTGACGATAACATTTATCAATAATTTTCCCCTTTGTGGGCTCAGTTCTGCCCCCTGGACAGGTCTGCATGTGGATTCCTGGCTTATCTCACAGAGTTCATGTGACAATGGTACTAATAAGTCAACCATAGGGCCTCCAGGGGTATTATTATACCATAATAACCCCCACAGAACTTGAAAAACTCCCCAAAGTTCTCTCCAAATAAAGCAGCCTTAGGCAGGCCCCTCTGAGCTGGGCCCAGGAATGTCTTCCTCTGGCCATTGCTGGCCCCCAGGGGATTGCCTTGCTGGAGAACGAGACTCAGGTCACATCGGGGTTAAGGGAGAGAGTGCTGGGATGGATTAGCAATGTGTGCCCTGGATGCAGCCTGGGGACTCTGAGTAGTGACCGCTGGTTTAGGCCAGCTACATTCAGGCCTAACACAAACCCGATCCATTCCTCGCTAGCTGTGCGGCCCGGGGAGACACTAACTCTTAGTGCGTTGTGTTCCCATCTGTAAAGTGGGTTCAATGATTATATTAGTCTGCTGCGGCTGCCTTAAGAAAGTGCCACAGCTGGGGGGGCTTGAACAACCAGAAATGTATTTCTCACAGTTGAGGAGGCTGTAAGTCCAAGATCAAGGTGTCCACAGGGTTGGTTTCTTCTGAGGTCTCTCCTGTTGGCTTGTAGATGGCCACCTTCTCCTTCTGTCTTCACATGGTCTTTCCCCTGATGGTGTGTCCTAGTCCCCTCACCTTATAAGGACGCTAGCATATTGGATTAGGGTCACCCTAATGACCTCATTGTACCTTTATTACCTCTTTAAAAACCCAATTTCAAGATACAGTCACATTCTGAGGTCCTGGGGCTTGGAATTTAAGCATAATAGGAAAACGAATTTTGGGAGCATACAACATGAATTTAGTGGCGGGGGAAGGGGGGGGACAAGATTGGACCCATACCAACAATAGAGCATTCACCTTGTAGGTGAGGTGGAGGCCCTTCCAGAACTGTCCATCCATCCGCGGCCAACATCTCGGGAGTTGTCTGCACCGTGCTGGTCTTGCAGTTGTCTGTCCCCACAGAACAGACCGTCCCAACACTCAGTAGCTTAAAACAATGATTCTTACTTTGTCCATGGATGATGGGGGGATAGCATGTACATGGCCATGGCCTCTCTGTGTGATCTGGGCTTCCTCACAACATGGCGGCTGGGTTCCCAAGCCGAATGTCCAGAAAGGGGCGTCAGGATGAAGCCACCTCACCTTTCATGACCCCACTTTGGAAGTCATGAGACACCTCTCATTCAAGCCCGTGCAGCTGCAAAGGGAGGGGAATTAGTCCGCACCCCCTGTTGGCAAGCTTCTAGAAATGTTGCTGCTGTCGTTTTTGGAAACACAGTCTGCTCTAGCTGCAGATGAAGCAGGCGAGACTCAGAGGGGGGAAGACTTCGTCTGCCCAGGCCACACAGCATAGGACGCCCGTCCCTCATCATCCCGGAGAACCCCTTGGAATGCGTTCACTCCCTGGCGGGGGCCAACAAAATGGCTGTCCTACCCTTGGCCCCACACAGAGGCTTGTGGCTGTTCCTCCATCTGGCTTTGGGATGGATTTGTCACTGGGAGGAAAGTAACTGATTTTCTGCTTATTTTTTCTCAGCTCCTTATTCACATGTTGCCTGGTGGGGAGTAATCAGGGTTCAGTGGCCCTCCTGGCTTGTTAATTCATCCAAGACCCTCCCTCCTCTTCTCTCCCTCCTCTCCCCCAGTTCTCCCGTAGTTTCTCCCTGGTTCTCTTTGTCTCTCCCTCTCTCTCCCTGACTCTGCGTCCCTTTATCTCCCTCCTCCGCCTGAGTCTAGGATTTGCACCCCACCTTTCCCCTCCCACCCCCACCACTGACATTTCTGCCCCCTCAAAGGCATCACCCTCAGGGGAAACTAGCTGCTTGGTGCCTGGGCATGTTTGCTCAGGATGCCCGACCTGCCCCAGCTTTCAACCCACCCTGCCGCCTCCAGGAAGGAAGCTGGGAAGGAATGTATCTGCCGCCTTCCTGGCTTATTTAAAAAAATGATGTTTTGGGGGGCACATGGGTAGCTCAGTTTGTTAAGCATCTGACTCTTGATTTCAGCTCAGGTCACGATCTCAGGGTCGTGGGATCAAGCCCTGTGTTGGGCTCTGTGGTGGGGGGGGGCGTGGAGCTTGCTTAAGATCCTCTCTCTCCCTCTCCGTCTGTTCCCCGCCCCAAAAAATATTTAAAAAAAAATTTTTTTTTAATTGATGGGAGATTCATATGACATTGAACTTACTTTTTGAAAGTGAACACTTCGGTGGCTTTTAGTGCATTCACGATGTTGCACAACCACCACCTCTACCTCCTTGCAAAATGTTCCCATTACCCCATTACCTGGTAGCGGTCACTTTCCACCCCTGGCAACCACTAACCTCCGTGCTGTTTCTTTGGATTTCCCTATTTAGCACATTTCATAGAAATGGAATCAAACCGTACGTGACTTTTGGTGTCTGGCTTCTCTCACTCAGCATCATGTTTGCAAGAGTCATCCATATCATAGCAGATGCCAGCTCTTCATTGCTTTTGTATGGCTGGATAATATTCCCTTGTATGGAGAAACCATAATTTGTTTATCCATTCACCCACTGATGGACATTTGGGTTGTTTCCACCTTTTGACTGTTGGGAATAATGCTGCTATGAGCACATGTGGACAAGGATTTGTTTGAACACCTGTCTTCACTTCTTTTGGTTATATATCTAGGAGAGGAATTGCAGGGTCATATGTCAATTTCATGTTTAACTTTTCTAGGAACTGCCACACCACCTCACTGTTCTACAGTGCAGACCTTAATAGGGATGTCTTTAAAGGGATCACATTGGTATCCTGAAACTTTCTGTCCACTATCCAGGGTCCTGCACATTTATTCCGAGGGTATGTCTGTAGTAGTAGAAAGGCCTGGAAGGTTGAGATTCATCCATCCATCCATCCACCCATCCATCTATTGATCCATCCATCCATTGACTAATTCATTGGTTCAACATTTACCCAGCATGCACCATGGCAGGCCCTGTGCTGGGCATTGGAGAGAGATGAATAAGATAGAGTCCATACTCTCAAGGGGCTTACAATTTGGGTGTGGGGGGGAACAGTCACATAAATAAGCACTTAGGGAAGAGTGTGGTACAGTCCGACATGGAGTCTGTTTAAGGTGCTGCAGAAGCACCGAGGACAAAGAAGCTGCCTGGAAGGACAAGGCAAGGCTTGACAGATGGGCACCTCTTTGGGCAGGGTATTGAAGGATGAATAGGAGTTCTTCCTGAAGCTAAGGCAGGGAGGGATACTCCAGGACCTAGGAAATAGCATGAACCAAGTTGGGGGATCTGCAATTATGGTTGAGTCTTAGGTGCGGCTGGAGCACCAGGTAAATCAGGTGGAAATAATACCGAAATGGTTGGTGTGTTGCTATAAAATAACCAAAGCTTATTAATAATGTGCTAAGGAATCTGAGTTCTTACCTGTGGGTGGTGGGGAGCCATTAAAAGATTGAAACCTGAGTGATTAGAGGTGATACATGTAGGCTTTATTTCTCTGTCTATAAAATGGAAGACATGGAGGAGCTGGTATCAGTCAGGATAAACGAGGTTATCTTGCAGTAACAAATAACCCCCACATCTCAGTGGCACGAAACAACATGTTTTGTTTCCAGCTCACACTGCATGTTCACTGCAGGTTGGCTGGGGGATCTGCTACACATATCTGTTACCTGTCACTTGGTGGGTGGAGCAGTCACCTTCGGGAGCCAGCTGGTCACTAAGGCAGAGGGGAAAAAGAGCAGAGGATCACAGTCCTAAAGCTTCCACACATGAATGATATGCTACGTAACACGGGAGCCAGCCCTGTGGCTACACCGATCTCCAAGTGCGCAAGGAAGGGCAGTTCTCCCACGAGCCTTGCCTGGGGGGACGACAAGACATTCGAGGTGGCTAACGTGAGTGGCCACCAGGTGGGTCCTCTTGGAGCTCCTCCCACACTTAATGGAAACAGAGTTTTTTTGCTCAGGGTTATTTGCCACACCATTGGTGGCAATAGCCTAAAGCTGTAAGCAACCAATGCGTCCATCAATGGGGGATTAATTAAATGTTCCTACAGGCGCATTTTGAAATACCACACAGCTATTTAGAAAAAATGGAAACAGATTTTCTATTTGTTAAAATGGAAAAAAAATGCCCCCAATATATTGTGAAATTAAAGAAAAAGTCCCTTCAAGGTGCAGAAGACACAATTTATTTTAAAAAAGATAAGCACATATGTATAAGATATCCATAGTATGTATGATAAACATCTCTCTCTCTATGTATATATATATAATATATACCCAAACACACACACATAAATGATAACAAAAAGGGACGGAGCAGGAACTTTGCTATTCTGTTCGATTCTATATTGCCAGAGCCCTGTATGTAGCAGATGCTCAAAAAATTTGTCAGATGGACAAATTAATATTTCTAAGGAGAGGGATTTGACTGTTTAATTTTATGCTCTTTGGTGCAGTTAAATTTGTTTTAATCACATGTGACTAAAGCACATAGACTTTTTTTTTTTTTTTTAAATGAGATAATTTCATTTTCTGATCTTCCTGGCTCATCGGCTCTGTGAAGAAAAGATTTGGGGTCACATTTCTCTGAAGATGCACAAAGAGCAGTAAATAAGTGCAGCTTTGAAAAATCAGGAGGAAAACTGCCACTTCGTCCTATAAAAAAAAAATCCCGAAAAACAAACGAGGGTGTTCCTGCCAGCGGTTCCCAGTGCTGCGGAATATCAGTCTTGCGAGGCGCTCGACAAGGCCTCCCTCGCTCGCCTCCTGGAACGAGCCTGCCACGGGAGATGCATCACTCCTGAGGTCCCCCGACACCCCGCACTACATGGGGGGTGCAATTAGCGGAATCTGTCCCAGCATCCCCGCGATGGAACAGCACCCAGCATGTGCGCGACCTTCCGCCACGATCTGCAGTTCGCGTGTGCAGTATATATCATTTTCATCTTACTTGTTTTAATTGCTTATGTGCTGATTTCTTGCCACCTCCCTCATTCCCACCCCAACATCAGAATCTTGCTTCTCTGGGACAATGCTGTTCTTGCTGGGGAGGGGGGCGAGGAGAAGCAGCTCAGCTTTGCTCAATCATGGGAGCAGGTGTATGGGTGGGGGAGCTGTGAGGTGCGGTTGGGTTCAGAGAGCCTGGGTTCAAATCCTGGCCCTGCCTTGGCTCACAGACTCCACGGCTCTGGCTGGCCTCACTCTTCTCATCTGAAAAGTGGCAGAGAAGAATCACAACTACCTCCTCGGATGTTGGGAGCACATCGGGAGATGGAGATTGTAAACTAAGCATTGAAATGTGTTCCATGCGAGTACTTCTATTTAATTGTAAAGCCACGTTCACAGAGGCTGGCCGCAGATGGAAGAAAGGCTTTAGGGTTGAAAGCAAGTACCCCATCTTGGAAGATTTATATTCAGAAAGCCAACAGCCAGCTCTCCCGGGCCTGATGGATGAGCTTCTGGAAATGGAAATAATATTGGAACTCAAAGGGTCTTTCTAAAACTTGAATTTCAGTGGAAATAGACACAATGAACATTGACTGTGGGCCCTCCGTGTCAGGTAGAGAGCGACCTGCGTGTGTATCACGGGCTGCAAACCACCCGTCTGCTTTTGTACGATCTGTGAGCTAAAAATAAGTTTAAATCATTTCTAAATCATTGAAAAAAGATCAAAAGAAGAATACTACTCTGTGACACATAAAGATTCTATGAAATTCAAATTTCAGTGTCCATATATAAAGTTTTATTGGAATACAGCCACGCCCATTCATTTACATTTTGTCTATGGCTGCTTTGGTGCTCCAGCCGCAGAGCTAGATCTGAAAATATTTATTATCTGGCTTTTTACTGGAAAAGTTGGCTGACCTCCGGTGTCTATCCCTGCCCTGAAGGCTCCAAGTCGTTCTGTACTCTGTGAGACTTGGTTATGCTTATTGACCCATTTTAGAGGTGAGTAAACTAAGGCTTTGAGAAGCTAAGTTATTCGGCCCCAAGACTGCCGGGAAGGATTGTTACCTGCATTTTACAGATGGGGAGACTGAGGCCTTGCAGGGGACAAAGTGATTTGCTCAAGGTCCTCCAAGGAGTGAAATAATGGCAGGTGGGCCCTAGAATCCTGCTCTTAGGACTGGGGCCAGTTTTCTTTGCTCCTGCCTCTTTGCCAGAGGACTCAGAAGGGGCTGTCACGGAAGCTGGCTGAGTCCCCATCCCCCCTCCACCCAGAGGCCAGATGACCCCGCAAGCTGGAGGAACGGGTGGTGGGAGTACCGGGCCAGGCTTCCAGGAGCAGGAGGGGGGAGAAGCAGTCACAAGAAGACGATCAGGATGCTCCTGTCTCTTTTCTTTCCAGCTTCTTCCATGGACTCACCGTCTCCCCTGCACCCACGTTATCTGCTCACTCTTCCACTGAGGGAAGCAGGTGCAATTGGGATGCTTGGAACACGTGTTCTTGGCACCACCTGGCAAATACTGAACTGCTGGTGTCATAAGTTACGTCCTCCAAGCACAGGCTCTAAAAAGACAACCCTTCCCCTGGGAGGGACTGCATCATATTTTTGGCCTTAAAACCATTTTCCTTCAGGGTCGGCCTAAATGCCCGTGGAGAGGGGCTTGGCCTGGGGACCCTGCACACGGAGCTACAGTGCTGCCGGGGACGTGCAGAGATGACAAGGCTGAAGGATCTGCAGAGACGCCAATGCTTGCTAGAGAATATTAATGCAAGTTTTCTGGGCTCATGGGTTGACATGCTTGGATTCAAGGGTTGACCTGTGGCACAGGGACTCGGTTAGGGGCACAGGCAGGCCTCGGTGTCAGGCAGACAGACAGAGAGTGTAGACTCTGCCCGTGAGCCACTGACCTTCTCCTGTTAAGCCTCCTCAGTTTTGTGACCTGTAAAATGGGGATGTTGAGGGTGCTGCCCCTCAGAGTTGGTGCTTATCTGCGATAATGTATATAAATGTTTAGTCCAGTCACTTTGTTTAAAAAGAATAAAAAATGAAAGAATGGCATTTGTCGGTGAAGGTGGAGAACTACCAGCCTAAGCCAACCTAGGCATTTCTAGGTCTGGTTATGGTGGCCCTGAGAGGGCGAGCAACTCGCCCCAGGTCACACAGCCAGTGAAGGGGAAGGTGGGAACTAAGACCCAGGGCAGCTCTGGAGCCATTTCTACCAGATCTCATTTTGCCCTAAGTACTGCAGAGATTTCGGGAAGAAACACCTGCAGGGAGCAAGCATGTCCAGGCTGAGACCTGGTTTGGGCTGGGGTGCTGTTACTGGCCTGTTACCTACCTTACGATTGTAGAGATTTACTCACTGAGTGCTGCAACCAGGCCCCGTGTGGAACACCTCTCTCACACCGTCTCATTTCATCCCATGGCGGCCTCTGCTCGAATCTTGCTCCATGTCCTCTGCTCAGCCTCTAAGCTCAGCACAAGTACCTGTTGACAGAACAGCCCCCACTCTGAAGACCTCCTGAGCCCCAGAGTGCAGGCGAGAGACCAAGGCGCAGGGAGGTGAGGCACACAGCTGGTTTCAGGTCTGCTGACTCCAGAGAAAATTCCAGTGAGGTCTCCCAGGTTGGGGACATCCAGACACCTGGGCCTGTGGAGGTGAGGGGTGGCCTCTGATGATGAACACTCTTCCCAAAGGGGTGGAACTTTAACAAAAAGCAAGATGAGCTCAAGGCAGACCTTTTTTTTTTTTTTTTTTTACACAAAGCACAAACAAACAAAAAAAAGCCATTTCCCCCTCTTTAGATTGGTTTTGGGGAGGTCCCACTATGGAATGAATACTTTGCTTTGCAAAATCCAAGCCTCCAAGCCCCTCTGCTCTGGGTCCTGCATTGATATACTAATGTGAGAAGCCCAAAGGAGGACCTCCTGGGTTTCTTTGCTCCTCTAGCATTTGTGGAGGCGTCTTTGTGCTGTTCTGTGTGTTCTCTGCCTGTGTGGGACAGAGAGACAGGAAGAGAGTGCACCAGCAGAGAGGCATGTACTGGTGCCCCCCCCTCCCCACAGGAGTCCTGAGAACCTGACTGTATGTGGTATGCCTGTAGAGGATCAAGGGATGGAAGAGAAACAGTTGTCTTTCAGAAATAAGAATGTCCTTTCAGGGGGAAAAAAACCACTTGTGTCATACAAGGGACTATATCCCTTTCCACCTACCCTTTCCATCTACTTACCCAGCTAGCTGCTCTCATACTCACTCACCTGGTCATCCACCCACCCCTCAACCTATATGCCTACCTGTCTACACATCTACCAACCCATCTAAGTACCTACTCTCCCACCCAACCATCCACCATCCACCCAATACCCATCTACCCATTATCTACCCACCCATCCATCCACCACTCATCCAATTCATTCATCCATCCATCCATCCGACCCACCATCCAACCATCCACCACCCACCCATCCATCCATCCATCTGCCCATCCATCCACTCACCCATCCATCCTTCCATTCACCATCTATCCATCCACCCACCCATCCAACTCATCCATTCATCCATCCACCATCCACCCACCCATCCAGCCATCCATCCATCATCCACCCCATCCATCCATCCATCCATCCATCCATCCACCATCCATAATCCACCCATCCATCCATCTATCCACCATCCATCCATCCATTCACCACCCATCCATCCATCCATCCATCCACCATCCATCCATCCATCCATCCATCCACCATCTATGCATCCATCCATCTATCCACCATCCACCCATCCATCCACCACCCATCCAACTCATCCATCCATCCATCCATCCACCATCCACCCATCCATCCATCTATCCACCATCCATCCATCCACCCATCCACCACCCATCCAACTCATCCATCCATCCATCCACCATCCACCCATCCATCCATCTATCCACCATCCATCCATCCATCCAC
>NW_023270436.1:20405686-20418771 GCF_011800145.1 Mirounga leonina | reverse complement strand
CATCCATCTATCCATCCACCCACCCATCCAACTCATCCATTCATCCATCCACCATCCACCCACCCATCCAGCCATCCATCCATCCATCCACCATCCACCCATCCATCCATCTATCCACCATCCATCCATCCACCATCCATCCAACTCATTCATCCACCCATCCATCCATCCACCATCCACCCTTCCATCCATCCATCCACCCATCCATTCACTCACCCATCCATTCTTCCATTCACCATTTACCCATCCATCCACCCATCCATCCACTCACCCATCCATCCTTCCATTCACCATCTACCCATCCACCCACCCATCCATCCACCCATCCATCCATCCATCCATCCACCATCCATCCATCCATCCATCCATCCATCCACCATCTATTTGTCCATCTATACACCCATTTGCCCACCATCTTCATCCATCTACCTTTCCTTCATTCCATCCATCCACTCATCTGCCCATGCATCCATTCTCCTCCATGTCTATGCTTCCATCCACTCATCCATACCCCTACCCCAATTTGCTTAGGACACACCAGTGGTTTGCAAGATGACCATTGGCATGGCTTTTCCCATTTTATAAATGAGGAAACCACCCTCCAAGTAGAATGACAGAGAATTCAGAATGTGAGGTCAGATGGAACTGGGTTCAAATTCTGGCTCTGCCATTGGCTGTCATTGTCATTGGCAAGTGACTAATGCCTTTAAGCTTGCTTTGCTATGTAAATGTGAACTAGTAATGGTACCCACCTATCTTATACTTGGTACAAGGAAGACATGAGATGTCACCTGGAAAGTGCCATGCAAGGTCCAGCATGGGGAATGTGCTCAATATATGCTTTCTCAAATTATTTGTTGAGCACTTACTGTGGCCAAGGGATGTTTTACATGTACTCTCTCATCTTTGTTACCTTAGGGCTGATATGAGTCTTCCCTCATCTACAGATGAGGAGACTGGGTCTCTGAGAGGTTAAAGGGAGGAATGGAGCCCAGGACCCAAACCAGGGTCATGGGTCTCCAAATTCCACTTTTCTTGTACTCTACCACTTAGATGCTGGCTCCTGCTCTGCCACAAGCACATGGTGTGGCCTCAGGCAAGTCCCTGAATCTGTTTCCCTGTAAGTACTATGAAGGAGTAGACTAAATGATGTCTAGGGTCTCGCTCTGCTTGGAGTGAGAATGACATCCATTTAGCACAGATCTGTGGCTGACCCCACACCAAGGAGGACTGTGGCCTTTGAGGGTCAGCCCTGTACTCTCCTCACCCCCTGGAGCAATGGCTCACAGGAGAGGTTATGGAGACAGCCATACCTGGTTTAATTACCATTATTGGCCCTTCCTACTTGAGCAACCATGGGGGAAATTGTTTCACGTCATGAAACTCAGTTTCCTAACCTATAACATGGGGTAAGGAAGGCTCTCACCTTGTCAGGTTGCCATGAAATCAAACAAGACAATGCTTGTAAACTGATTGGAAAGGATGCTGCAGGCAGAAGGAGGGGAGTAAGCAAAAGCCAGGGACCACCATCTCCCATCTGTAAGATCATTAATTCACTCAATAAACATTTACTGAGCCCCTACTGTGTGCCCGGCTCTGGGCTCAGCACTAAAAATGCAGAGGTGACCGAGATGAACAAGGAGCTTACTTTCTGCTGGAAGGAAACAAAATAGCCAAGCCCACAAGTAGACGAACAAATTACTTTCTCAAGAGGAGATAAATTTGGGGAAGAATATAGAGCAGGTTAATGGATAGCTTGGGTGCGGGCAGCATTAGAATGGTGATCGGGGAAGATCTATCCATGAGGAGGTGAGGAGGTGCTGTTTGAGCTGAGAACTAGCTAAGTAATAAGAAGAACCACCCTGTCAAGGTGTGTAGGGAACATGGTTTCAGGCAGAGGGAACAGCAAGTGCAAAGGCCCTGTGGTGGGAGTAGCCTGCTGGGAAACTGGAATAGGGTATCAAGGACCTTGCCAACTTTCCATACAGGGCATCTTCATGCAGCTTCCTTCACAACTGGTCCAGTAACAAATTACCAGGGGGCATCTTTTCTGTTACCTGGGAGAGCAGGAGCCTGCTAATTCTTTCTTATAATTCTTCCTTATTTTAACAATCTGCATTTCAAAATTATGTCCCACCATCCCAAGGCCTCTGGGTACCAGGTATATTTCTCCAAATCCCAATAAATAAATACAGTAAATCCATGTGCTTTCAGGGATTTTTATGGGCCAGGCTGCCAGGGAAATGGGCTGGTTGCCTCAGAGGGCCGAGCCGAGGGAGCTGGTGAGGTAATTAGCCACTGAGTTATGGGGGCCACTTGAAGTCTAATTATTGAGAGATCTGGGGTGCCTGCCTCATTCGGGTCCATATTTACATGGCCCTGGGCAGGCTCTGAGGGTAGGCATCTCCTCGGAGGTGTAGACACAGAAGTGGCTGGCAGGTCTCAAGGAGGGTGTACTTGGAGGGGAAAGCCCAGAGGGGCACCTAGAATGGGGTGTTTCTGAGTCAGGGCAGCCGTGCCTCCTGGGGGAGCCATCTCCATTCTTCTGGCAGGTTCCTACAGCCCTGGGGTGGGCTCCGCTGCCGCTTCGTGCCTCTGGTTCAAGGCCAGCCTGTCATACCTACTTGTTCACAAGTCTCACTTTCTGAGTAGTCTCATTCATTCACTCGTTCATTCACGCATTCACTTATTCATTCATTCATTCATTCACTCATTCATTCACGCATTCACTTATTTATTCATTCATTCATTTACTCATTCATTCATTCACTCAGTAAAGAGATCAGGGCATCCATCATACATCAGAGTTTGATATAAAGCTTTGAGAGATGAGAGAGACTCATTAAACTGTGCGCTTGACAAACTGTTGGTGCAAAATATAGATTTATTGTCAGAAAGCCAGTGTGCTGTCTCAATGACCTAAGACCCTGCCCTGCTCATCACCTAAATTCAAGGCTGTACAGGTGTAGATTGTCTGTGTGTGCAGTGTGTGTGAGCATGCGTGCATGCACACAAATCTACCAAGATCTCCCATACACCAGGTGGGTCCTAGATGCTCAGGGCCATCAGTGTCCCATGCTGGTCACAGCCACCCTGGCCTGGAAGGCTGGGACAACCCCCTCCCTGCTGCCTCAACTTCTCCCCTCCCCATTGATTCCATGCCCCACACAGCCTAGGATGGGCAGCTGAAAAAGGCACATCGTGTCACCCTCTGCCTTAACCCTGTAGCGGTCCCCACCCCACCCCCAACCTGGGGCAGAAGCCAGAGTCCTGGAATGATCTACAGGGTCCTGCATGATTTGGCCTCCTACTATCCCACCCTCACTGACCTGCTCCTTGGCACTTCTTCCACCCTCAGGACACAGTCCCATCTCTGGGTCTCCATGCTCCCTGAACCCTCTGCTGGAAGTGCCACACCCCACAGTTTAATGCCTGCCTCATCCCATATCCTCAAGTCTCTGCTTGACGCTGACCACTCCATCCCTTCTCTGCTTTATTTGTCTTCTTAGCTCTCGTCCCAACTCTCACGATACCTATTTATTTGTTCCTTACTGTCACCTCCCTCCCTCTCCCTTAGGATCTCAGCTTTGTGACAGCAGATATTTTGTTTCTTTATTCACCGCTACATTTTCAGGACCTAGAACAGGGCCTGGGACATAGTAGGGGCTCAATAAATAATATTAGGAATGAGCGCACATACCTTTTGATCTACAACAGCTAGTACAGCAGAGGGCACACACTAAGGACTAAATAGTTGCTGAACTAAAGGTGGGGACAAGTGAATAGAAAATATGCTGACATGGAGTAAGTGTCATTCTCCACGGATGACCCAAGAGCTGCAAGGGTGTGGGAGCACCCACGAGCGTCCTGGGGGTTGGGGAACTGTGTCAGGGGCATTTGCCAAGAGCTAACGACCCTTGAGCTGACTAGTGGAGGATGAACAAGAGTTCAGCAGATGGCTCCTCGGGAGGGAAACATCACATCACTTAGGAAGATCTGACAGTGATCCGTGTGGATATCGCAAGAAGGGTTGAGATCAGGGCTGAGACAGGGACCCCCTCTTGGAGAACTTTGAGTGTCAGAGTAGGAATTCGGATTTCATCCCAAGGGTCCTGGGGAGACCCCAGGTGGGTGTACGCGGGAGAGGGGCATGGTCTATAGGGATTTTAGGACCATCTCTTTGGTGCCCGCCGAGACAGTGTGGAGGGAGCCAGACAGCGCAAGAAGGGGAGAATAGGGGCTGGTCCGAGCTGGTGACTTTGGAGACCTGCCAGGGGGCTGCAGATGGCATTCCTACGTGGCTGCAGAGATAGTCCTCGGAGAGACGAAAATTCCATCCTTCCCAAACCCGCGAGCCGCACAGAGAGCCCAAGCACCTGGCTCCGAAGTTAATTAACCAGATTTTTAAAGATTGTAACTGCAGCTCCTGTCCTTCCCCCCTCCTTCCTCTTCTCTTAAAAATTTTTTTATTATATATGTTTTTTTGACAGCGCAAGACTCTCAGATACTTGATGGGCCGTATATTAAGCAGAGTGGCATCTGTGATATTTGCCAAGCAGAACAAAATACAAAATTTACAGCAGTAAATTCTTCTCTCTTCAGGGTGGTTAATTATCTTAATTACTTTTATTATCTTTTATCTTCTAAGATCCTAAATTGCTTATTTCTGCCTCTCCCGCCAAAGGCGACCACATATCTTTTATTGGTGCCTGCTGAGTGAAGACCGTCATATGTACATCTTTCTGGTGAAATTTAAAGGAACTTTGATTTATACCTGACTTCTCCTCGTGATTTTAATTGTACCAACTAGTGAAAACAAAGTTATGTGAAGTACAGACGGACGGCAGGAAGCGCGGACATGTGCACACGCACACTCCAAATCTGACAAATGCTTTTCTCTCTCTCTCTCTCTCTCTCTTTTCTAATACCTGCTCCTCTCTTCGCTGAATTCTTTGTGTGACGTGGGGAAATCCATTTCTCTCCAGCAAATCTTAACTCCGGAGAAAAGAATTACAGGCCTTGCAGACTGTCACACTTTCCCCCGGAAAACGGGGAAAGGTGATTTGGTTTGAAATAAATCCATTCACGGTTAACATTTTAAAGCACAGGGAAAAGGGCGGGGAGAATCACCAGGCACGGAGGCGCAGGGATATTTCAGGCTGGGGGATTGTAGGACAGCTCAGCCAGCTAAAGATGCAGAAGCAGTGGTGGGGGTGGAGGAGGGGGTGGGGGAAGGGGGGTGCCCAGCCGGTGACTCCATTTTGCAATAGGTGGCTCAGAGGCCACGCTCCTGTAGCTAGAGCCTTGGGTCCAGACGCGGCCTGGAATTTAGGATTAATGTCAGTGGTTAGAAAGGCAGTCATCCCCAGAGGAGCACTCTGGAGCGATCCCTGTAGAATCATGGGTCAAAGCTACAGCCTGAGACCCAGGGAGACCTGGGTTTGAATCCTGCCTCTACCAACTTTGAGCTGTGTGACTTGGGCCCACCACCTTGCCTCTATAGTTTCCTCATCTAGACAATGTGGATAATAATGTTTCTCTCCTCTTGAGGTTATCATAAGGGTTGACAAGCCATCACATGAGCTCTGCTATGCCCGCCCCTCCCCCCCCCCAGTGTGATGGGAAGCTGAACTAAAGCTCAGAGAAGTCAAGTGTCCCACCCTGGGGTCACACAGCTTCCCACATGGGGGCCGATCACATCATTCCAGCACCCCTTCTGATTCTACCGGGGAGGGGGTGTTCTGCAACCTCAGTCTGTGAAACTTCAAGACTGCCTGGGAAGGTGTGTGAGGGACAGAGACTCAGATGGGGGAGGGCAGGGGTGGGCCAGGCAGGAGGCTAGGTCCCCACACTCACTGGAGCGTGGGGGAGAAATGTCTCGGAGCTCCTTTGTTGAAAGTGCCTTGGGGGGGGTGTGGTTCAAGGCAGGTAGGATCAAGGAGGGACAGGTCTCTTAGCTGTAGCTAGTAATGCCACTGGCTGGGTGGCTTATAAACAACAAAAATCTATTTCTCCTGGTTCTGGAGGCTGGTGGTCTGAGATCAAGCTGCCAGCCTAGTGGCGTGGTGCCAAGTGTCCTCTTCCTGGTTGGCAGGCTGCTGACTTCTTGTCCTCAGTGGCAGAGAGAGGAAGCAAGCCCTCTCCTGACTCTTATAGGACACTAATCCCATTCAAGGGGGCCCCACCCTCATGACCCCGTGTCATCCTAATTAACCACCTGAAGGCCCACCTCCTAATCCCATCATGTGGGAGCCACAGTGTCTCAACACATGAATTTGGGGGGAATCCAAACCTTCTGTCCACAATAGCAGGTACCCCTTCCTGCCTCTGTCCAAAGAGAGGAATGTCAAGTACATGGGTATTTGGGGGAGGATGCTTTGAGTTTCACTGAGGCCTGAGGGATTGGGGTCCTGTGTCCCCAAAGCAACCCCCAGGGCTGCCCAGTGATGAAGGTCAACCCGCCAGCCCCTTTCTGACCCTCCCCTTCCCTCTGCCCAGCACCCCGCTGCATCTCTCAGCCTTTATCTCTTGGTGTCTGTGGTTTTCGGTGAGGTGACCCCAAACTTACCCAGTATTAGTGTTCAGACTCCCACATCCCATGTCCCTTTTGGGTCCCAGGGCAACCAGGACAGTGGGTCACCCTATATCCTGAGCATTTTTCTCTCGAGGATTCTCTAGTCCTTTTTTCTGTTTCTGTCTCTCGGTCTGTGTCAGTCCGCACTCAGTTGGTCTGTCTGTACGCCTGTGTACCATCTTCCTTTCTTTTACCTGGCCCCGCTCGCCGGGTTTCACTTCTTTCTGCTCTGGGCACTCTCCACCTCCTACTCGTTGGCAAGAAAAGCAGTGCATTTGCACCTGCGGAGGGGCTGGGCCGTCACATCCAGAGACCAAGTCCTGGTAGGAATGAGGGGAGGCAGGGGAGGCACTGGCCCGTCTGGGAGGAAGGCGGGCGCTTGCAGGTGGGGAAAGACCCGCAATCTCCGGCTCCGCAGAGCCAGTGGCTAAATGCTGCTGGGGTCTGAGCACAGGCTGGCTCTCCTGCTCGTCTCTTTTCCCTGCTGTGCCAGGGAGAGATGCGCATGCATGCCTGTGTGCGAGCTTGTGCGTGCGCAGTCCCTGAGTGGGAGGTCCACGGGGAAGGCCCTTCCAAGGGGGACAGGGAGCCTGTCCCCTTCTGCCAGAGGCTCTCTGGGGCTGTGGCCTTTCGGGGAGCCACAGCAGGAGACCCTAGGGGACAAGGAAACCCGGATTTGGGGGGGGCAAGACCTCCCCTGCCCCTGAGAATTCTCTTGGGCAATCACTTGCCCCGTGTGCCTATTTGGCACTTCGTGGGTGGGACCGAGAAACAGAATTTTAAATTTAATTTCATTTTAATTACGCAAATTGAAAAACGGATACCCTCTTCATTTATTGGAAAATGCGTAAACTACCTGATTGAAAATGTTTGACGTTGTCTGCGGGTGGGGATGATGATGTTTCTGGTATATTGTGTTAAAGAAAGGGTAGTATCGAAATTCACTTCTCAGTTTCTTTTTGCTTTTTAAAATATGGCTTCTAGAAAGTTTAAGATGGCCTATGTGGCTTGCATTATCTTCCTCTTGGACTGGGCTGCTCTAGGACGTGAGGACTGTCCCTGTCACCAAAGACGTATTCTGCGGGTCTTCTTGCACCGAGACAGGAAGCCACCTTGCGTGTGGTTGCTTTTAGCCTTTGACTGTTCTCTCACTGTAGAAAAGAAGAAAACGTGGCATCCCAGTGAATGTCACAAGTTTTAGATTGGAGGGGTTAATGAAACCGCAGGTGGGGAATGCCAGTTTCAAGGCCCCCCGCCCGCCCGCAGCCCGCTCTATTCCTGTTGCTCCGTGGGGACCAGGCAGCTGAGGGCGATGTCTGTCTGGACGGGGAGGCATTTTCAGACTTTGAGGGTTTTTTTTGTTTATTTGTTTTTTTAAAGATTTTTTATTTATTTATTTGAGAGAGCTTGAGAGGGGGGAGGGTCAGAGGGAGAAGCAGACTCCCTGCTGAGCAGGGACCTGGATGCAGGACTCCATCCCGGGACTCCAGGATCATGACCTGAGCCGAAGGCAGTCGCTTAACCAACTGAGCCACCCAGGCGCCCCTAGACTTTGAGGTTCTGAGCCTCTTTCTCTGACTGTCGGTTGGTGGCTCATCCTCAGAGAGCTAGTTGGATAAAAGGCCTCGTAGAGAGAGGCTTTGCCTCTTGGTTCCCCAGGCTGGTTTCCTCTGCTAGGACCGCTGTAGCACCCTGAGGAAGCGGAAGGGACTGACCTAGCACCCAGACGGTTAGCCTCGGCCAGGCGGGACGCTGATGGATAGGTCAACAGATACATTCTGCGAGTCTCCCAGGTGCCATGCGCTATGCCAGACACACCGGGCAGGTGGGGGCCCTGATACTCCCCCGTGTCTGTCCCCTGATATCAGACAAATCCCCAGGCTTCTAGGCAGCACCGAGCTGGTTGCTTGTGTGTAGTCTCTCATTCAACCAGCACATCGATTCCATAAGGTAAGGCTTCAGGCTCACCCCACTGCACGGAAGAGGAGCCTGCGGTCAGAGAGGTGGGAAGCCTTGCCCAGCAGGTGCGTGCATGGCTTCTGTGGCTCCGAAGCCCCATAATCTCTTTCTCTAAGCCACCTCCCGATTACTCTCGGAAGCCTGGGGGTTGGAGGCCCCTCCTGTCCGCTGTGGCCTCACCGCCTTCCAAGCCTGCCTCCCCACCCGGCTTTTCCTTCACAGTGCTCTCAAGATCCACCATCCCGGCTTTTAATCCGAACCCTTGGTGAACCGACGTGTATTTTTAGCTGCACCACCTCTTGGGATAATGAGCCTCATGTGTTTACTTCCCACTGAGTAAAGCGCTACAGCACTTTAATTTTTCCTAAAATGCCTTTGAGGGTCCCTAGGAAATGGGGGTGACAGGAGAGGAGAAGTTTATTTGGCTTCTTGCCCACCACAGAGCCTCAGTCTCTCCGGGGGCTGGCCCTGCAATGGGGCCACTTAGACCCGAGTCTGCGCCCTTCCCCTGGGTCCTGCTGTGTGTGGGGTTGTGGGCAGGAGACTCTACCTTCCCGAGGCTTCATTTGCTCCTCCGTGAATGGGGAACAAGGGAACTGGTCCTGCAGGGTGTGGGATGCCTCCATGGAGGGGCTGTGTGAGGGTGGAGAGGAGAGGGAAGGCTCTGTGTGTACCTCAGCTTTGGCATGGTCTTGGTTTGAGAATACCCGTGGGGTGAGAAAAAAGGTGGATGGGAGCATTATTGCTAGTTCATGAGCTGTAGGATGTATAGAATGCCAGCTGAAGTCCTCATGGTGGCCCGGGTACTCTTCTGTCCTTGCTCACTCTGCTCTGGCACCTCACCTCTTACAAACCAGGCTTACAAACCCCAGGGCCTTTGCGCTGGCTCTTCCTCCTACCTAAAACACTCTCCCTCTTCATATCTGCCTACAAACCTCCCTGGCTCCTTCTAGTTGTTCCTCAAATGTCACTTTCTCAATGAGGCACCCCCAGACCAACCTAGTGAAAATCATAACCCCTCCCCCTGCATTTTCCCGACTATTTCCTGCTTTTCTCTCCTTGTAGTGTTTCTCACCTTTTCTCAGACTCTATACTTGACCTCTTTATGATGTTAACTTTGTCCATCTCTCCAAAGCAGGGAGCTGTATCTGTCTGGTTCCCTGCCGTGTCCTCAGCACCCTATCACACTGCCTGACGCACATCTGGTATTCAGGAGATGTGTGCACGGTGAACATAACGTCTTTACTAGATGAGAGAGCTCCCAGTGGCGTTTGCAGGCTGCTTATGTGAGCAAAACGATAAAGTACGGTCGTGGGGTATGTCCATGGTCAAATGCATTTAATATTAAACTGACTCCTTTCAGGAGGGTGTTCTATTAGGAGGAGTGCATCACACTCATATCCAGGGAATGCTTGCTGGGAGCCAGTCTAGACCCCCCCCCCCCCTTTCACAGGTCAGGAAACTGAGGGTCTTGGCCTCTCAGTCTTGATTCAGATCTCTGACTTTCTAAGACCCCCACCTGGTTCTCCATACACTCCCTATCTCTCTGCTCCAGACTCCCCCATTCAGAAGGGGCTACTTAAGGGCACTGTGTTGGTGGCCAAGGTCTGTGGCGAAGGAGGGACCCTCCCGGAGTTATGTGGGGAAGCCCTCACAAAGGTGGGAGGGAGACCCTGGGATTCACGTATGGCTTCTTTTCCTAGTCTGTGCCCCAGATTCAGAGATGGTGATGGACCCTTAATTCTCAATTTGTAATTTTTTATGTATAGAACTGAATGAACTCTGATTTAAAAAAATGTCCAATGTCAATGCAAATGACCATGACTTTGCTGGCCATTTGTTACGTGCTGACCCGTATACTCAGGCTGGCACCGGGGACCTTATGCCTCGGTTTTGTTCTAATTTTCACACGACAGCCTCACAGACATGATTAAGCCCATTTTACAGATGAGGAGACAGAGGCTCAGAGGAGATTTACCCGCAGTCACAGGGCTGGTGAATGGAGGAGCAGGGATTCAGCCCAGCCTGTCATATTCTGGAGACCAACCTCTGTACCTCGATATGGAAAGGCCCTAAATGCGGGAGGGCAAAAATATCCTAACTCTCAGAGAGAAGCGTAGGCCACATAGAAAGCCATGCCCTACAAAACAAAACAGATGAAATGTCTTAATGAATTTACATTTCCATCAGTGTAACCAGAGGGTTTTTTTTTTTTTAATGGTTTTATTGTTTATTTGGAGTCTTTGCTCGTTGCCTTTAAAAAAAACATTTTACATCCTATTTGCTATGTAATTTTGTGTCTTTTTTCAATTACTATTATGTTACAATTCCGTTTCCATGTTGTTACTCATTTTTATAAACCTTCCAATGGCTGCGTAATATTCTTGCCTATAAAGAAGTCATAATTCATGTCTCATTTTCCCTTGGGTGGATGTTTAGGTTGCTGCCCACTTGGGAGGCTCGCATAGAATGCCACAGGGAGCCCGGTTCTCTGTGCTATGTTGGTTTTCTTCCCCCCCCCGTATCTAAGATGTTTCCTTGGGAGCTAGAGCCCAGGGCCAGGGCAAGTTCATTGTCAAGAGCTTGGTAGGTAGCAGTACATTCCTTCAAAGACACCCTGACTCTGGGTTACATTCCCATCAAGAATGTAGGAGGGACCCTTCGCCCCATATCTTGATTTTCCTGAACAAGCTACCTAACCAACAACAAACAAAAAATGCTCCTTTTTTCTTTTTAATCAGGTGAAAATGTTGATTGCTTTAATTCCTTTTTCTCTGATTCCCACTGAAGCTGAGTTTTTCCCACATGTTTGTTAACCACGAACATTGCCGCTTCTGCAAAGAGTCTGTTTACCGGAGGAATAGTCTTAAGGTTAAAATAGAATTTGAGGAATACTCATGAGCAAGAAATGAAAAAGTAGAGACTAGAAACCAGACCCTGGATGCCGAGATTGTGCTCCAGAGGCTGATTTTACTCCCCTTCTTTGGACCCAAAAGGTACTGATGCCCCGTTGTGGGTGTTGGGTCTAGGCTGGGAGAGGGGGCTGGAAAGACAAAAGTGTGGGCAGGGGTCCCCACGTGGAGATGGCCCTTAAGCTGAGGCCAAGAGGATGACTCATCAAGGGGTTCAAGCCACCCACTATCCAGAATCCAACCTCCTCCCCAGGCCGGGTACAGGCACAGGAAGTTATGCTCCACTGTGCTTTGGGCTGAGCTGAGCCAGGCTTGCCTAGGGGGCTGCGGAAATACAGGGCAGAACCTGATCCAGTCTAGGAGCTGGAGGTGGGGGGAGGCAGCCAACTGGGGAAGAATCTTCACCTCCTCCTTCCCCCACCAGCACCAACACCCACTATTCTGTCCCTCAAACACATCCAGCAGACCCTCCTTGTAGAGCATTTGCATATGCTGTTCCCTCCACTCAGAATGCTTTTCCCTAGATCTTCACAGGACCACCTTTTCCTCATCGTGGACATCTTGGCCCAGATGTCACCACCTCAAGGAGGCCACCCCTCACGGCTTCCCAGGCTTTTTCTTCTGAGACCCTATCTGCTTCCCTTCAGGGCTCTGAGCTGCCTGGGAAATGTCCATGCATCCTATGCGGTGATTCTCCACCCTGGCTTCGGGAAGGATCCCCTGGGGAGCTTTCAAAAAATACTGATGCCTGGATTCCACCCCAGACTAATTAAATCAGGACCTCTGAGGGGCGGGTGGGGGCCTGGGTTTGTTTTAAAAGCTCCCCCGAGGGATTCTAATGTGCAACCAGAGCTGGAACCATGGCTGGAGGGGGTCACTTATTGATGGCACATTTATGGTCCGTTCTGCCACCCTCCAGTGACAACTTCTCGAATGCTGGAAACTGTGCAGCACGCCTATAGCTCTAGCCCCAGATACCAGCACCTCGCCGGGCGCACCCCACAGGAAACCAACACCGGCCCATCCCCTGCTCGGATTGGAGAAGAGTATTAAGTCAACACAGGGGGCAGCGAGGGGACCATCCACGTGTCAATTCAAAGACTGACAATTAAGTTAAAAAAAAAATGGAAGAGAAATTAACGGGTTAGGCATCTCTCTCTTTTGAAAAAAATATAAATAAAAGAACTGCATGTCTTTAAGGCAGTGAATGTAGGGGGGGAAAAATAAGGCACCTCATTCTGCGCCCGCTCCCGGCTTCGTCTGTATTCCGGTGGCAGCCCGGCCCGCATAAACATTCGGCACACAGCACTAACAGACACTTTTTAATAGAATCGCTTAAAACAATTAATTACCAGAGTTTTCATTCAAGCTGCAGTACGAAAGATACGCCGGCAATAAAAGGCATTTATCCGCGGGTTTCTCGAGGCCTGTTTGTTATTAAGATGTAAATTAAATCATCACAGATGTTCCATTTTTTAATCTAGGCCTGGGAAGATCAGGGCCAAGCGTGGCCTAAATGGGTTTATTTCATTACCCGCACATTCATTAGAAACCCACCGTCTTATTGGATATCATTTTTCTTGAGTGCCTTCCCCCCCTTCTTAAACAAATTATCAGGATAATTTGTTCATTTCCCTTTT
>NW_023270436.1:20380601-20405286 GCF_011800145.1 Mirounga leonina | reverse complement strand
GGGGGAATCATCTTGAAACTTCCAGAAAACAATTCCTTCCCCAGTAGTGTTACGTGGAGGGGTGGGGTTGAAATCCTTGGCTCTAGCTCATGAAGAGTTTAATTTCTGAGTTGGAAGGCACCGTCACTTGATTAATAACCTCCTCCCCACTGCGGAGCCCCCATGCTCTACCCCGGTCACCGTCGGAAGTTACCCTAGAGCCTTTGCTGATTTTCTGCCTTGCTGTCTGGGCTGTGGGCCCCATGAAGGTCAGGACGGCAACGGTCTTGTTCACCACCGTCCACTCAGAGCCTAGCACAGTGCCTGGCACGTAGCAGGTACTCAGTTAGCACATAAATGCATTTTAACAGTCAAAGTGCCTGGCGCGGTGCTCAACCCATACAATCTCATTAACTCGCCCGGCCCCCAACAACTTCAAAAAGACATACTGTTACCATCACCATTTTAACCACGAAGTCACCGTGCTGCAGAGACGTGCAGGGATTTGCCGAAGGCCACGACTGGCAAGTGAAGGGGTTAGGATTTGCACCCCCATCTGTCTGGCTCCAATTCCCTCCTCGCTATTCGACAGGTGGGTATTGGACGTTGAGTCCAAAACTCACAAGGGTGTTTAACACAGCTTTATTTAGTGCCAAGCACCGAGCAAAGCATACAGCAGTGCTCAGCACAGCCCAGGAGGGTCCTCAGAAGAGCAGAGGTGTTAGCGCTGCTCTTCCACCATCCAGTGCACCTGTTTGGGAGAGGTGGAGGCTAAAATTGCAACTGTACAAGGCCCAACCATGTAGATTGACTCAGGACCAGCCCCGTAGTTTGCAGGGCCCAGTGCCAAATGGCAACGTGGGGACCCTTGTTCAAAAATCATATGAATTTCAAGTGCATGACAGCAGAGCATTAAACCAAATGGGGTGCCCTTGGCTGGCTCCCAAGTGATGGTGGGGGTTGCGTCCCCGAGGCACTGGCCCTGCTGAGACTTTGGGGCTCAGTTCTTTCCAACATGGACTCAAAAGCAGGACAATCCCGGGCCATCTCATTTCTAGGCTGTCCCCACTCCACCTCTGCCACCCACCTGCCTTCCCACTTTCCTCCATCTTAATCCTGAGTTTCCGGTTGAATGAACCCAATAGAGCTGTGTATAACACTCCTAAACAGGAGACCATCAGCCCATCTGATCACACGCTGTCGTGCTCTGGGATGATTTCCTCGAATTTCTCCAACAGCTCAATAAAACAGATGCCCCTATTCCTGCAGCATAGGGCAAGAAACAGAGAGGTGGGGCGATTGGTTCAAGGTCACACAGCCCGTAGGTTTCAATCCTGCTTCGCATCACCAGTGGCTGTTAGACGGGATTCATTTTAAAAATAATCTCTTGCAGAAGCCAAATACTCCCATAGAATAGAAGCCCGAGAGATTCGTCTGAGATGGGAACAGGTGTCTTGAGCCTTCCCCTTCAACCCCAGCAGCGTCAGGTCCAGGAGGAATGTTCTTTCCTAGAGATATGTTCTCTGCCAAGTTTAAACAGTCAGTAAGAGGCACATGAACTTGGATCTGCACCAGCCCTGACCACGTCTGCTCAGAAGTCAGAAGGCATTTGCTGGACCTGTTTAGCCACAAATGCTACCCTCTGGGGTGGGGGCTACAGGAAAGAGCCAGGCTCCTGCTGACCTTGACCTTACCCAGGGAACGTGGAGCGTCTGAGACCATCAGAGCAGTAGGGTCATAGAGAGAGTGGCCATGGGGCCTCGGAGAGGGGAAGGGACCCCACCGGGCTGCGGAGAGAAGACCATCCCTCAGAGGCGCCTGCCCAGATACCCCCCTCCCGTTCAACGATGCACTATATAGAGGCACAAAGCAGCCTCCCGCTGTGAAATGATCATTTTCTGCTTCCTGCCTGTGCCTGGTCTCATGTTTTCATCAAGTTCTGAAGAAGAAGAATGGGAAAATATCGTGGCTTTTATCCCCCCTGCGTGCTGAAGAAATTGCCTTTTTATGAAAAGTCCTTGCGGTTTCGTGAGTGTTTCACGGACTCTCGGGGCTGGGGGGGGTACCCCTTCCCCATCTAGCCTCGATTCCCAAACCTCCCTGCCTTCAGAAAGTGCAGGAAACCCGGGGTGGGGTTTTGGGAGCGAGCAGGGCAAGTGCAAGAAATCAGACGGGGGGAGGCAACTATGGGACGAGAGAGTGACTTCAGCTCCCACAGGGCTGGTAGAAGGTGGTTGCCACCAGCCTGGGCCCCCAGACCACACCTGGCGTCATGCAGAGAAGCTACAGGCTTTGTGAACAGTCTTATGTGCGTAGGCTGAGCGACCTGGGCAAGCGCCAGGCCCTCTCTGAGCCCGTTCCCTCATCCGTGAAATGTTCTGGTGATCCCCACCATGTAGGGGTGTTATGAGGATCAAATGAGTGGCTGTTTATAAAGCTTCCAGCGTGGTGCCTGGCACACAGCATGTTCTCAATGCAGGACAATTTGCCACCAACCCACTCGGTTTCCCCTTTAAGTCATTTTAGGACCAAAAAAAAAAAAAATCTCATGCGATTAAAATCTCCTTTTTACCCAAACTCCCCTTCCCCCCCCAATTGGGTACATGCTGAATGTATAAATAGTTTTAAAAAAGGCTTGGACACATTCCTGCATAATTGCATTGTGGAGTTATTAAAGGTAAAACACCTGCCGTAAACACTTAACAGGCTTCTGCTCACTTGTCCCTGGGCTTCAGGGGCTGGCTCATTTGTGGCCAGCACTGGGAGAGGCAGGCTTCGGGTACCTGGTCTACCCAGCCAAAGGTCTTGATCATTATGCAGAGTCCATTGAAGGATTACTATGTTCTGTCACTGAATTTTTCCACTTTTTTTCAAAATCGAGTTCTTCATCCTAAATGGGTAGTCGTGACCTTCAAGAACAAAGTACATACGCAAACACACCTGCACACACCTACACGTATGTATGCACACACACATATGCATACATATTTTATGACATATCTATGATCACCTATATTTTAAATCTGTAAAATGTTGCTACAGATCAGTATCTCTGTCACTGGTTTCTTAGTTGTGTAGCTTCAGGTTCCCCACAAACCACATGATGAGGATTGTTCAGCAGCACGAAAAAAGCAGTAAGAAAAAGCAAATTAACAAGGAGTGATAAGGAATGGAATCAGACCACATAAGCCTACTTTTTTTTTTTTCCCGCAGAACTGTCTTTATGGAAATGATGTCATTTTAGAAAACATTGCTGTGAATTTTGCTCTTTTGAGGACGTTGTTCATGAATTCATTCTTTGGTCTGTAAATAAGTCCCATTTGATAAGTTTCAGAGATCAGAATGAGAACATATTTGGTCAACATCATGGAAATTTTCTTACAAGGATTTTGCAACTTGTTTTTTTTTTTAAATCATTCACTTTATTTCGTGTTTGCCCAGCCTCTAGAAGTTCCAAGCAGGATTTTACTTCCAATGTCAGAACATTCTTTTTTTTTTTTTATTTTAAAGATTTTATTTATTTATTTGACAGAGAGAGACACAGCGAGAGAGGGAACACAAGCAGGGGGAGTGGGAGAGGGAGAAGCAGGCTTCCCACAGAGCAGGGAGCCCGATGCGGGGCTCGATCCCAGGACCCTGGGATCATGACCTGAGCCGAAGGCAGACGCTTAACGACTGAGCCACCCACGTGCCCCCAATGTCAGAACATTCTTATCTGTTTTTTGGACACATACGTTTTCTCTTGGATTCCCATAGTGTTAGTCGTATGGTATGATTCTTTCTATTTTCTAAGCAAGGTTCTAAAATCACTTTTCCCCAAAAGTAATGGGGTACAAACAGTATTTGTTGTTTTTTTTTAAAGATTTTATTTATTTACTTGAGACACACACAGAGAGAGAGGGAACACAAGCAGGGGGAGCGGGAGAGGGAGAAGCAGGCTTCCCACAGAGCAGGGAGCCCGATGCGGGGCTCGATCCCAGGACCCCGGGATCATGACCTGAGCTGAAGGCAGATGCTTGACCAACCGAGTCTCACAGACACTTAGGATCCTGTAAGAAGGCACAGATGCATGCTCTCTCTGCTGTTGATGCGCTGCTTCAGCTCCTCTCTGGGGCCGCCGGGGAGCTCAGGGTGGATTTGTAGCCACATTTCAAGCCATCCTAGTTCCATTCTGCAGGGGAGGGCACAAGCTCACCGGGACCTGACACCTCCCCTTGCGGCTTGGGTGTCAGGTTTTCCTTGGATCTGTCTGACAACAGCCACTGTGGGTGGTCACAGAAATGCCTGAGTGTCTCCGAGACCCTCATGGGGCTCTGGAAGCACCTGCCCCCTCTCCCCCCTCTCCTTTCTCAGGCTCTCTTTTCTTTCCCTTTAGTTCCTCTCTGATTCACTTCTCCCATTTTTTTTCCCTCTCCTTTCTTTTTCTTTCCTTCTCTCTGACCTCTCCAGGCTTTCTTTTCTTCTGCTTCTTCTCCTTTCTTGGGCTCTTTTGCTCATTTCCTCACCCTCACTCTCTGTTCCCGCCTCTCCTCCCCCTTCCTTCCTTCCTTCCTTCCAGGTCTTCTTCTCTCACGTCTCGCCTTCTCCAGCGCCTCTGTACCTTCTCAGCCCAGGCTCTTCTTTCTTTTCTCTTTCCTTCTATGCTTTGTTTTGCCTGCCTGTCCCTCCCACCTCTGTCTCTCTATGTCACACACACACAGACACACACACATGCTTCCTTGAGAACATGGCAGAGTGGCAGAGGACTCAGGAACCAAACATTTTGTGACTTTGGTACGTCCTTACCAACCTGACAGGTCCAAAAAAAAAAAAAAAAAAAGGAAATAAGGAAAAAGAAAAGAACTCAGCCAAGCCTTGCAAGCACTCTGCTGCTGAACGCCCTGTGTTTGACATGGGCGCGAGGCACCATGAGGCGCTTATATTGATCAGCTCGGAGGGGAATTACCTCCTGTCCCAGACCTGTCAGCCTTTCAGATGGTTCTGAAGACAATAGGAGACTGGGAACGAAAACACCTCTCTGGGCTGCCTGACATCCTGCGTTAAGCAAAGGGACACGTCTGGTTGAAGTTTATGAGGGCCAGGGCTCCTTGGTGGCTGAAGGGCACATGTCCTGGCGATTTCAAGAGATAGGAGAGGCTGCTGCAATAGAGGGGTGGCCTGGATAGAAAGGTGAGGGGAGCCTGTTGGGGAGGTGGGTGAGGCTGGAGACGCTGACGGCCAGCGCTGGGCTGGGTGAGTGAGCTCCCTGTCCCTTCCATCCTTATCTCATGTGGGGCTGGCTACTCTCCCTGCAGCAGAGTGGGATCACTCTCTTTGCCCCAAGGACTCTGCAGGTGTTGTGAAGCAGGTAGGGGTGGGGGGGATAAATAGATGGGGCCAGATGTGCCATCTGGGCTCACTGTCAGTTCTACTCATTTGTTCCTTTAAGTCATCAATGAGCATTTATTAAGCACCTACTGTGTACAAGGCACTGGAGACATAGCAGTGAATGACAGGGACCTGGCACTCAAGGACCTTGAGGATAGCTGAAGAGACAGACAATTTCAAGAGGGCCAGAAGGATTGTAGCAAGTAGATCTGGACATGCCCTCACCTGTAATCCAGCATTTCCACTTCCAGGTAGACACCCAACATTCATGCATCCATATGTTAAGAAAATACTCATAGCGGGCGCCTGGGTGGCTCAGTTGGTTGGGCAACTGCCTTCGGCTCAGGTCATGATCCTGGAGTCCTGGGATCGAGTCCCACATCGGGCTCCCTGCTCAGCAGGGAGTCTGCTTCTCCCCCTGACCTTCCCCACTCTCATGCTCTCTCTATCTCATTCTCTCTCTCAAATAAATAAATAAAATCTAAAAAAAAAAAAAAAAAGAAAGAAAATACTCATAGCAGAAGGGGCTGGGATACCCACCCACTGCCCGTCAGTAGGAGAATGGATGCATAGACAATGGGCGGCTCCCATTGGAGCTTACTCCTACTGATGGGCAGTATAAGGGGAATCCCTTATAGCGGTATACTGAGTGATCTTCAGCTATGCACAAAGCACAGGTGAATCTCACGAATATAACGTTGACTGAATAAAGTAGGAAACACAAGAAAACACACCATTTGGTTCCATTTTATAAAAATCAAGAAGAGGCAAAACGAATGTGTGGGGTCCCAGGCTGGGGAAGGGATACCCTTGGGGGGTATTGAGTGGAATGAGGTGTGAGGGGTTTTCTAGGTTTCTAGGATATGGGTTGTAATCTCTTTCTTAATTTGGATGCCAGATACATGGGTGTGTTGACATTCTTCGAGCTAAGCATTATGGTGTACATTAGGATGTGTGCCTTTTTCATGCTTTTGTATGTTGTGCTCCCATTTATATATTTTACTTAAGGAAAAACAGATCATGTATGATGTTCAGCAGCATGGTAAACTGAGCTGGTGTAGATGCGCCTCTCATCCAAAACAAACACAGAATTCCAGATCCAATGTAATAATAAAATAATAGACATTATGATAAAGATGCTCCTAGCATGACTAGAGAAGGAAAAAAAAAACCTGCTGGAATCTCGAAACAAAGACAGACATTGAAGCCAGAACCATATGAGTCGCTAACATGAAAGTAGCCTGCCAGGGTCAAAGGAGGTAGGAGACCCTGGCACTGGGGTCTGGGGTCCTAACACCACAGGGGACCAGAGATGCAACAAAGTAGAACGTTCTGAAAAAGAACACTCACCTCCTGTCTACCCCAATCTTGGAGAAGTGCTCCTGGATCACACAGACTCAAAAACTTCATCCTTTCCCCAGCCCAGTACAGCAGGTAGGAACCTGGTTGTATGGGACTTTAGGTAGGTGTGCAAAGAGACATAAAGGGAAAAGAAAACTTCCCCCAAAGAACTTGAGATCTTCTGCCTCATGAATGTGTGTGGGGTACAAATGTCCTTTCTCTGTGTAGGTTGAGGACCACACATGAAATTGAATTGAAATCCCTTGGGCCACCGGAATTAGGAAGCCAGAAAGCACTTGTTGCAGAAAATACCATAACTCAGCGCACACTGGGATCCCCCAGAGCAATCAGCTCTGCTGCAGAGGAGCTCACAACAAAAATTACAGGCGAGTAGAAGAAACAAATCACCTCGGGAGAGGGCCAGCAGTCAGAGCAATTAATAAAAAATTAGTAGCTGGAGAACTCAAACATATAGAGCAATCTGAAAGAGATAAAAAATAGTGTTATCCAAAGTGATTAAAAACACCAAGGAGTCCAAGAAAACATAATGAAAAAGAGGATGTCACAAAGGCAGATTTGGGAAAGAACCAAAGGGTATTTATTCAAAATATATATGATTCTGAATATTTTATCTATGAATCTATACTATCATTTGCCTTTTACTGCAATTAAAAACTCAATGGATAAGGGGCACCTGGGTGGCTGAATCAATTAAGCTTCTGATTCTTGATTTTGGCTCAGGTCACAGTCTCAGGGTTGTGAGATCAAGCCCCGCATCAGGCTCCATGCTGAGATTCTTTCTCTCCCTCCCCTCTGCACCCCACCCCAACAAAACAAAACAAAACAAAACAAAACAAATCCCAAAAACTGAATGGATAAAACCAACAGCAGATTATAAGGGGCACGAGAGAAGTAGTAAGAAGGAAGATATGTTTTAATAAACCATCCTAGATGTAGCAGAGAGAAATAAAGAGATGGGACATAGAAAAGTAAATGAGACAAATGTAGAAGAGAGCGAGTGAATTCAACATAAGGGTAATAGGACCTGCAAACAATGGAAATGATAATGGTGGTGGTGGGGGAAGCATAAGTCAAAGAGATAAAGGCAGAATGGTAAAAAGCTGTGTTTAAGATCGCAGAATCACACAGAGTACCCCCACTCAAAAAATGAATGAACGTGTAAATGCATGACTATCTTTACTTAGACACAACATAGTACAATTTCATTACACCAAAGACAGAGAGAGAAACCATAAAAGCCGCCAGACAGAAAAGACATATGACCTTCAAAGGAACAAGAATCAGACTGACAGCAGACTTCTCTGTGGCACCACTAGATGCCAGGAGGCCATAGATAACATTTTCAAAGTACCCAGGGAAAATAACTGTCAGGCTTACATTTTCTTTCCTTCTTTTTTTATTTACACTAAACAATTATCAAAGAGTAGAGGCTAAATACAGACATGTTCAAACAAAAATGGAAAGAGCTTACTTCTCAGAGACACTCACTGTCTTATCAAAGAATGGAAGAATTTGGAATGTTGGGAAGGGAGGGATAGAATGGACCAAGCAACAGAGAGAAGAGGAATTAGTAAATATATTAAAAAATCCAAATGGACATAGAGAATACAAAGATATAATAATATCTATCTTTTAGGAGGATTTGAAGAAAAAGAACTGAAATATCATATTACAAATTATATTCTGTGATTTACATAACCTATATAATCTTATATGATATATAATCGTCCCTTTTGGAAGAAGGGAGGGGTTTGGAGTTCTGAATGTCTTCTATTGAAGGGAAATTAGGACACTTATTATTCTTAGAATTTCAGGCAAGTTTGCATGTTAAAAATGTATAGGTTACTACAAGGAGAATAAAAAAAAATGATATCTAAATCAGTAAACTGAAATACAAAGGACATGGGAAAGATTATAAAGAAAATATCACACAATAGAATGTGGGTAAGGAGAGGCAGAAACAGGTCAAAATACAGAAAGCGCTATAAATGTACCTTTATTGCAAATCATATGTTAAAATAGGTTCTTAGTTTGAATTAAGACAAAATTTAAAAAATCAACCTATCTACTATTTATAAATGACTCACCTAAGGCAAAAGGAAACCAACCATTGAAAGTAAAAGATGTAAAAAGATAAACCAGATAAATGGTAACCTAAAACAACAACAACAACAACACACAACCCATTGGTAGCAATGTTGATATAAGAGAAATTATTAGGGATGAAGAGAGCATCAACTTAGGAGGCAAGAAGAGCCAGTAAGATAACGATTTTGGATTTATGTGTGCCTTATAATAAAATCTCAAAAAATAGTTTAAGAAATTGACCAAAAACAAGAGACAAATCCATAATCATAATGAGAAGTGGTGAGCATGGGTCTTGGAAATGGATAGACTGAGAAGACAAAAAGTTAATAAGGACCTAGGGGATTCGAATGACAAAACTGGTGAATTTGATGTTGATAATCCCTTGCCCTCAAATGATTAGAGAATACAAAATACTTCCAGCCACACATGGAAAAGGCAAGTCTCACTATGTTCAAAGAATCTGCATCTCGTTCTTAGACAATAATGGGGGGAAGAAAAAGTTAGCCACCTTTCTCCTCACCATATGTTTAGAATTAAAATGCTTCTAAGACAAAGAAGGCATTGTAATGGAATTTACCAAATACTTAGTCCTGAATGATGACAAAAACATACAGCAAAAATTAAGCAAATCAGCTATTGCTGTGCTTAGTGGTAGATATATAGACTCATAATGCACTTGTCACCAGTGAAGGGAAACTGAGAAGTAATGAGCAGAGTATTTGCCTGGAGAAGTTAGAAAAAAAGAATAGCAGGGTTAACCCTTCAGTGCTTTCCTACTGCAATGAGTAAACTCCTACCTTGGCCCAGCATTTGCTCACCTCTTCCACTTCAACTACATCTCCTCTCACTGCCCCCAGCAGGTACACACACACACACACACACACACACACACACTCCAGCCACACCAGCTTCCTTCCCATTTCTCACACACACCCAACACTGCCCTGCCTCAGGACCTTTGGACCTGCTGCTACAGCTTCCTGGGACTCCTCTCTCAACTGCTACAAACACACACATCTTTTCAAGTGGCTGATACTTGTCATTCATCCAGCCTCAGAGAAGTCTTTCTGGACCCCCTACTGCAGGTCTTTCTTTGTGTCTACCATAACATTTATCACTGGTGCTATTTTGTTTAGTTGTTTCTTTCCTTTTCTCTCAGTTGGACCCTCCACTCCATGAGAACAAAACCTTGAGTCTTGCTCATGGCTGTATTCCCAGTGCCTGGAACTCTTGGGTGACCAACTGTCCTTGTTTTCCCGGGAATGTCCAGATTTTAGCACGGGAAGTCCTATGTTCCAGGAAACCCCTAAATCTCAGACCAACTGGAATGGCTGGGCTACCCTTGTTGTTAGAGGGTATGTATTTTTGAATAAAGATGGCCCCATTAAATTTCAATGATCTGGTCTAAGAAAATAACCACTATCATTGAAATAGAGCTTTACATCTTACTAGGCCCCCTTTACATATAAGATCTTATTTAAATTAGTTCTTGGGATAACCTGCAAAGTATGTACAGTAATTCACACGCACTGTTGGATCTGCCGACCCAAGGGCAGGGGCTCTCACCTTTCCCCAGGTACCCAGTCCAGCAGGGGCTCTGCCCCAGGTGCTTCTCCTCCTCCCTCCGCATTGCTGAACTGTGGAGGAAATAGGCTTCGTATAACTTTCTCATTTTGTAAAAGCTGTGTCAGCCAAGAAATCACAACAAGAGAGGGACAAAGGCCAGGCAAATTGCTTTATTAACTGAGCTAAAAGGCCCAGTAGGTGAGAGCCTTACTACCTATCAGGTAATTAGCCACCCTGGAAGCCTTCTTTGTCCAAGGTCTCCAAGAAGAGAAACCCTCCTTCGTGGCAGGTAAGCAGCCCATTTTCCAATCAGTGCCTAATTGTCTGATCACACATCTGCTGGAGAGAGACCTTCGGTAGGGGAGGGAAGTCCCCAGGGGTCGGCTCACCTGGGTCAGTGGGGATGGAGTGGGGGTCCAGGGCTGGGTGCTCAAAACTGTTTGCAGCCAGGATGAAGAGAGGGGAATTCAGAGGGCGCCACCCCTTGGTCACACCTCTCTGTGGCTCCCCATGTCCTTTGGCAACATGCAGACCAGTCCTTTTCCTGTGTGAATGTGCTTTCCCAGGGGATGTTGTTAAAATGTAGATTCTGATGCGGTAGGTCTGGGTGGGGCCCCGATTCTGCATTTTCAGCAAGCTCCCAGGTCACATGGATGCTGCTGGCCTGAGGACCACATTTCGAAGGAGCAAAAGTTTGGAAACTTCCCTGGACAGATGTGGAGACCTGGGTAAAATGCAGACTCTGTCTGGCCACCTCTTACATCCTGGCTCAGGAGCCCCCTCCTCCTGGTATCCTGGGCTGCTAGGTGGCCCTTTGGTGTCCTCGTAAAGCCATCACAATGTGGACCATGCCATGTTGTAGACAGCTGTTTGTCAGGCCTGGGCTCCTCCTGGAGGCCACCTGGGACCCTGACATCACGACCCCATTGCCCAGCATAGGGCTCAGCAGAGGGCACCCATCACCAGTGCTCACCAGACTGAAATGGTTTCTGTGCCCCCTGCTTGGCCACTGCAGCCACGTGTCACTTCACCCTCACTTTTCTTATCATTCAAGTGGGCACAAAAACAGGCAACCCACATTGCCTACCCACCGGCTCGGGGTACAAGTGAGGTCATGCTGCACATTCCTGTCTTTTTACCCACTTTGGTATTAAGGTATAACTCACACAGAGTGCAAGGCACAAATTGCTCGATGCAATTTGACATACGTGTACACCTGTCTTCACTGTCTCCTGCTGCCATCACACCATGCCACAGACCCTGTGGCTTAAAAAAGGAAATTGATTTTCTCATAGGTCTGGAGCCTGGAAGTCCAAGATCAAGGTGCTTGCTGATTTGGTTCCTGGTAAGAACTCTCTTCCTGGCTTCCAGTTGGCTGCCTTTTCACTGTGTCATCACATGGCCTCTCCTTGGTGAGTATGTGCAGAAAGAGACAGAGAGAGACAGAGAAAGAAAGAGAGAGACAGAGTAGAGAGAGAGATAGAGATAGATACAGAGAGAGAGAAAGAAAAAGACAGAGACAGAGAAAAAAGAGAGAGACAGAGACACACAGAGAAACACAGAGAGAGGGAGAGACAGAGAGAGACAGAGAGAGGCACAGAGAGAGACAGAGAGAAAGGGACAGAGAGACAAAGAGAGAAAAAAGAGAGAGTGCGTGCACTTGCGCGTGAGAGAAACAGAGACAGAGAGACAGAAAAAGAGACAGAGAGATAGAGAAAACTCTCTGGGATCTCTTCTTATGAGGACACCAATCTTGTTATGACCTCATTTAACCCCAGTTACCTCCCAAAGGCCTTATTTCCAAATACAGCGGCACTGGGGACTAGGGCTTCATCATATGCACTTGGGGCAACACAATTCAGTCCATAGAAATACCCATACAACCACCGCCAGATGGAGACAAGAATATTTCAGGAGCTTTGGCAGTCTCCTTGATGCCCCTTATGTCTTGGTCAACATTCCTCTTCCCCAAAGAAACCACCTTCTAACTCCTATCATCATAGATTAGCTTTGCCAGTTCTTGAATTTCATATAAATAGAAGCAACCATTATGCACTCTCTTTTGTGTGTCTGGATTCTTTCCATCCACATTCCATGTTGTCCCATGTTTCTCTTCCTGCTTCTCTTCCTCCTCCTCCTGGTGCTTGTTCTTTATTTTTCTGAGTCTTATTCCATTATATGGATAAACCGCAGTTTATTTTTCTTCCACCTCCTGGTGGGCATTTGAGTCATTTTCAACTTTAGGCTATAATGTTTATGCTTACTATGTCCCTGAATATGAATATTCTGATAGGTCTTTTGGTGAAAACACATTTTTTTCTGTATATATACATGTATGATGATCCAGATATGAAATTCTTGGGTCATCATCTATGCATTCAGCCTTCGTGGCTACCACTGAACCGTCTTCCCAAGTGGTTGAGCCAAGGTGCTCCGTGACCAGTGAGTATGAGACTTCCAGTTGCTCTGTGTCTCACCCAACACTTGATGATATCAGTCCTTTGACTTCAGCCATCTGGAGAACATGTGCTGATATGTCGTGTAGTTTATTTCTATTTATTTCCTTTTTAATATTGTGTCTTTAATTTTTTAAAAAAGATTTTATTTATTTATTTGAGAGAGAAAGAGAGAGAACATGAGCAGTGGGGAGGGGCAGAGGGACAAGCAGGCTTCCTGCTAGCATGGAGCCTGACTTGGGTCTCGATCTCAGGAACCCAAGATCATGATCTGAGCCAAAGCCAGACGCTTAACCGACTGAGCTACCCAGGCACCCTATGTCTTTAATTTTAATTCCAGTATACTCAGCACACAGTGTTACATTACTTTCAGGTGTACAACATAGTGACTCAACATCACTCTATGTGACTTAGTCATTATGGCTTAAATTTCCATTTTCCTGTTGATGCAACGATGCTGAGCCATTCTCAAACGCTTAGTGAACATTTGGAAGGTCTTCTTTTTTGAAACCAAAGCCTCTTAAATGTTCCAATGTATCAACCAAACCTGTACCTGCTAGATTTGCCAGGAAGCTTTACCTGTTCATCTGCTCTTTTGAGGCACCCTCCTTTGTCAGCGAGTGGGTCATTCCTGCTTCTGAAGCGGGGCAATGAACTAGAGCCTGGTCTGTAAAGTTTCAGTTCCCCACAAGGTGACACTGTTGAACGCTAGGGTGGCACAGCCTGGTGCACTCCTTTTGTCTGCTTTGAGGATGCTCTTCAGACCCCTGCCCAGATGACAGGGCTGCTCCATGTGCGAGGTCTCAGGCGAAGTCTTTTAGAGACCACAGTTGCTCCACAGCTCCTTAAAGGGCTTCAGCTAGAGGATCCACCGGCTTCAGCCATCACCCCTTTCCCCAAACACTTGAATACTATTGTGGGGGCTCCATCACTAGCCCAGACTCTTTCCTCCTTCCCAGCGGACTCCACTTGCAGGGCTCTCTTGAGGTTCTCACCAGCCAGTTTGCTTCTTCCAGGACCTCCCCAGTCTCGCAGAGAAGTTCCTGGGGAATTGTGAAAGGAAATGAGTCTGGCCTCCCTCCTTTTCCTATCAGGAGTCCCTTTCACACTTGCTCCTGAGCAATGGCTATCCATCACCTCAGCTGGAGGGACCATGAATATGGCTCTTCTATGATCCACAAGTTTCCCTCGGGGTGACTTACTGTGTTCACTTAGGGAATTGGCTGGCAGGCTCTTTCAATGAAAATAAAATTATCATAAGTTCTGCTCCACCAAGAATCTCATTGCAAATATTTACTCCACAGGGGTGGTATCTGGGTTAGAGATTGTGGATTAAAGCACATAAGATGCTTGGCTTTGAAAGGTGGGTGAGAGGCCTGGGTTTGGGGAATGACCTAGAGCATCTGGCTGCTAGGTGTTGACAGGTAGCTTGAGGGCTGTGGATGTGGGTGAGCATGTCCAGGAGGACAGGTGCAGAGAAGAGGAACAGACCAGGACTGAATCCCAAGACCAGGGCAGAGAAGGCAGAGGAGGCTGAGATGCAGATGGAGCGTCCCTCATTGGCCCACTAGGAGACAACATGACTGATCTCGTAGCTGGGTGGGGGAAGAGAGGGGAGGGTGGGTGTGGGAGCTGGGAGGGGGGACACACGGCCAGATGTGCACTGTAGAAGGTCCCCCTTGCTGCTCTGCAGAATGGACCACAGAGGCACTAGATGGGATGCTGGGAGATAGCTGGGGTCTGCAGGGAGGAGATGAGGGAACATGGGCTTGTGGCTGTGGTGTCTGGGGAGTTAGGTCGATAGGAGGGGTTGGAGATAATGGGGCAGGGGGACAGGGTACAAAAGGAATAATGAGCTTGTCCTGCCCCTCCAGCTAGTATTAGTGGCCCTCTGCCTGTTGGGGAAGATGAAAGGGAACCAGGGGGCTGGGCAGAGGTGCAAAGTCATGAGGCTGAGTTTGGACATGTGGAGCTCAAGGGGTCTTGCAGCTATCCAAGTGGGGGTGTTGCTATGGGCTGAACTGTGTCCCCCCAAATTTACATATTGAAGTCCTAATCCCCTGGACCGCAGAATGAGACTGTATTTAGAGATGGGATTTTAAAAGTGATGATAATTTAAAATGAGTCCATTAGACCAGACCCTATTCTGATCTGACTGGTGTCCTTATAAGAGAAAATTTGGACACACAGAGACATGAGGAGTGCACGCACAGAGGAAGGATGGACACAGTGAGTAGATGGCCATCTGCAAGCCAAGGAGAGAGGCCCAAATGGCCCACACCTTGATCTTAGGCCTCCAGCCTCCAGAACTGTGAGACAATACATTTGTGTTGTTTAAGGCACTCAAGTTGGTGGTATTTGTTACAGCAGCCTGAGCTGACTGATGCAGACACCAAGGAGGCTGCAACCCTGGCTCAGGGAGGCTGTGTCTGACAAGTGGTAGGAGCAGCAGATGGGGCCCAACAGCCCTCACCCACTCCTCCCCATCACTCCAAGCCCAGCCCACAACACCTGCCTCAGCTCTCTGAGCATCAGAAGGCTTCCAGTGAGGCTGCCCTGGAGACTTATGAAAGGAGCAGTCTGTAGCTAGAGGCTTGACTCAGAGGCACCTCACTGCCCATGTCACCCTTCAGCACCCATGGTGCCAAATTACACTCACCTCCCAGGGCCCATGTCTGCACTCTTCACAGACCTCACGATGGCATCTCATGAATATTTGCTGAGCTGCTCAGATATGCTGTGGAGAGAACAAATAATAAAGGAGAGAGAGAGAGAGAAAGGACCTCCCCCCCTGCATTTGCATCTCCCCCAGACAGGACAGAGTCAAGGATGCTGGTACGAGGGGAATCTGGTTTGAGAGCACAAGCTTTTCCAGGGGGATAAAGGGAACAGCTTCCTGTATAATGAGATTGACTCTTAAATTGAACGTGCTAGCACTTGAGCTGTGGTTCAGACTCCCCTGCTGTGCATTTATTCCCAAGGCTCTAACATTAAGACATCGTACATACAAGCTGGGAGCATTCAATTAGGTTTTCTGTTATTAATCAGTCAATTAAGTCCCAATCTCTGGGATATACATTTTCACTCTTAAAGAGGTGAGAAGCATGCCAGGGCCCCCAGTCTGGCTTGGAATGCCAGCATGGTATGGAGGGAGAGGCCGGGGACCTGGGGATGCCTGCTGGGAGAGGAGAGAGAATGGGGTGGGGTAGCAATGGGTGGTGTGGGTGTTTGGTTTCTAGAGGCTTCTCAGAGGGGGACAGTTTGGGGTTTTCTTGTGGGGGAAACACCAGCTAGAAACCAGGCAGAAGAAGGATTGCTGCCGAATCTGGCAGACTTCGGAAGGAGGTCTGGTGGGGGAAATATAACTTTGCTGCCCTGAGCCTCAGTGTTCCCATCTGTAAAATTGGAAATTCTTACCCCATTCTTTTTTTTTTTAATTAATTTATTTATTTGTGGGGGAGGGGCAGAGGGAGAAGGAAAATCTTCAGCAGACTCCCCACTGAGCGGGTATCCTATCCCGGGGCTCAATCTCATGACTCTGAGATCATGACCTGAGCCGAGACCAAGAGTCAGACACTTAACTCCCTGGGCCACCCAGGCACCCCTGTTAGCCTTAGTCTTGATTTCTTCCTCTTTCATGAGATGCAAGGCCAAGAGGATAATGGATATGGAAACCTTTTGTAGGCTAGCCCATGCTGGAGGAGGCATAAAGGCATAGTGGTCAAGACAGACAAAATAATGACATTTATGTATAAATACAATGAGGACAGGGATAGTCCCCTTGAATGTGCAAGATCATTACATAGGCTGAGTGGCTAATAAGTGCCTGTATTTCATGTATTAATTTCTTTGGATGGTTCCAAACAGACAAAGGGAAGAGAACATTTTTACCCTAGATAATACTTCTGAGCCTGCTCTAAGAGATGGTCCTGCAGAATCACAGCATGCCAAAATATGATCAGACTCTAATAAGTGGACTAGATTGAGGGAGGAGGGGAGGATAAAGAGAGGGTCCTAAAATCTTTTCATTATGAACTCAAATTTTATTTATATTCATAATGAGTACCAAGCTGAAGAAAGCTGTCAATCTGTTGATGACAGTGGGTTCTTAAAGGAAAGAGATAAGAACAGCTAATAATTAGTACATAAATCAATTGCAAGGAAGTGTTTGGATTTGTGATTAGCATACAAGTAATTTGTTGTTTGACATTTTTGAAATTAAGTGTTGGTGTAATTAGCACATAAATCATTTGCACATGGGTGTTCCTGAAGTGTCTGGTGTGTAATTAGACATAAATCATTTGTATTTGGGGGTTTCTAAGGTGTTTGGTATATCATTAGCACATAAATCCTTTGTACATTAGTGTTTTTAAAGTGTTTGTTGTGTAATTAGCACATGAATTATTTGCAAATACGCATTTCAAATTATTTGCTGTGCATGAAAATCATCATCAGTGCACAGAATTTTCTAAAGTACTTAGTGGGCAGTGAACACATATTTAATTTGTAATTGAGGGTCTCTAAAGTGTCTTTTGTAATTAGCATATATACAAGTTGTATATGTGTATGTTTAAGTTGTTTGATTTGTACTTAGCACACAGATCATTTTGTGAATGAGCTCTCTTAAGAGACTTATAATTTGCATAGAAATCATTTATCAATGGGTGTTTCTAGAGTACTTGATTTATAATTAACATATATGCAATTTGTAGATGGGTCTTTAATAACTGCTTGAAAAAAGTTCTTCCTCTCTTAAGAGATACTCTTTTATCCTGTTTACATTTGCTGAGCAAGCTTAATTGCTCTTGTAGAAAGAAAGAATTTATGTGTTGCTGAATTTTTATGCCTTCTCGATCACTGAAAGTTTAGAATGAATATCTCTATTCTCAAAATGCTTCGTGAGAGTCTGCTGTTGGGCTGTATGAGACTAAAAGCCTGATGCCTTCCTAGAGATTCTGGTAAAATCTCAAGGCCCCTTTCATTGAGTTGGGAGGTGTCTCATGTGTTCCAGGAGATCATAAAGTGTCCTGTCTTGGACACAATACTGAGGGTCTGATGTAAATAATCACAGGTGACACCAATTTATGAATAAATATCAATTTTATTCTGATAAGAAGCCCAATTATCCCAAAATGAATATGAAGGAAATAGAAAAGAGGTTTAAAATTTTGAGCATATAGTGGGTGCCAGGAATCACCCAAATTGTACTATGGGACAAATCTCAATTAATTATAATAACCATCTGAAAGGGGGTCATGAAAGCTTCAGCATTCATCAAAGATGTAACAGAAAGAAACATCCCAGAGTTTAAAAAATCTTGAGAATGAGTCTTGAAAAGCATCATCACATTATAGGTAACATAATAAAAAGACGACCATAGCTAGATGGATTTTGGCTTTGAATCTCAAAGGTAAACTAAAAATCCTATAAAAATTTAGACAGGAAACATTAAACATTAAAAGAATCATTTTACCTTCAAAAGACTGAGATTTCTTTTCTGCAAAAATTAAGTTCCCTGGAAAGGAATAGTAAAAGGATAAAAGTTGTGACCCAAGAATTTTATACCCAGCCAAGCTGTTTTTAGTGTATGAAAGCAACAGAAAAAAAATTCTTACACATTTAAAGATTTGGTAGACAAACAAACAAACATATTCTCATCTACCCTTCTTCTTTTTTTTAAGTTTTATTTAAATAATCTCCACACCCCACATGGGCTTGAACTCATGACCCTGAGTTCAAGTGGTGCACGCTCTACCAATTGAGCCAGCCAGGTGCCCCTCATCTGCCCTTCTCGAAAAAAAAAATTACTTAGAGGTATTCCAGCCTACAAATGGACAAATCAAAATTCAGAACTCAAGAATGGCTAAATGATGATCCAAAAGCTTTTGCACCTGAACTGTTTCTTGGTTTGGATCCAGCAAGAGATTCCGTCTGAATAGTGCAGTGAATAATATGGCTTAGTGTGTGGCCCTGGGAGAGAAAGAAAGGAAATACAACTGAGGGAGCTTCTCTATGGCTGACTTCTCCCCCGGAACAGGAACAGGTGGGTGGTGGTGCAGAGTCCAGCTGGATTCCTGAGGTCAGGTCCAAACTCCTCCACCTCAGTTTCCCCACCTACCAGAAAGCCAGAAATAAACAAAATAGGGTACCTCCAGTCACAAGAGACTCCCCACCACCCAGTATTCAGAAAGGCTTGCAGACTATGTAATTAAGTGCCCATGCTTTGCCAAATCATTTGTAGTGGGGATTCCCAACCTTCAGTTCATAATCCAGCTGGCACTCTCTGTATCAGCAATGCTATAATCTGCTTAAGACTTTTCCTTAAATAAATAAATGCGTTTATTTAATGAACATATGTATTTTATATCTAATTTAATTTATAGCAATTTTTATGAAATAAAATAAAACGATTATAATTAAATTATTTATTTTTAAAAGATTTAATGTATGTATGTATGTATTTATTTATAGCATGAGCAGGGGAAGGGGCAGAGGGGGAGAGAGAGAGGGAATATCAAGCAGACTGCACACTGAGCATGGAGCCTGACTCCAGGCTCAATCTCACAACCCTGAAATCATGACCTGAGCCAAAATCAAGAGTTGGACACTTAACCGACTGAGCCACCCAGGTGCCCCATTACAATTAAATTACTAAAATGAAATAATATAATGCAATTTTAATATTTTCTTTATAAAACATACTGATTCCAAAAGCTAATTTATGTGACCACTTGAAATGGAAAGCCCTCATCACCAGCCATAAATAGAAGGCAACCACAAGTATAAAAGCAGTGACAATATTGAATTTTGCCATTAATAGGATATACAGGGTTTTGCTGTTGTTAGTTTGCATTTATTTTGTCTCTCTTTTACATTTTAAATGCAGCTCTGAAATGGGATGTAATTTATAACGAATGGCCTTTCACAATGAATTGGGACCCTTTTTCTTTCTTAGGGGTATGCAAAGATAATGATGTATCTTACAGTCAAGGTACCCTTGAGTGGGTACACAAGAGTACAGTAATACCATGCTATCATAGGTGGCTGGTCAGATGCCACGTCTTGCTCAAAGTTCTGGGTTTGAAGCCTGCTTGCTGCTCAAAAGGGAGATTAGCAAGTGCTAGACAGGTTAAAAACAGCAGTAAGATCAAAAGGGATTTGTGGAAGGCCTCTCTCATTCCCTACATCCGCCCCAGCCCCAGAAGCAGCTCCTCACATGCTCCTGGAGGAGCAAGGACGTATAGAATTCTTAACCAAGCTTTCTCCCAGCTGACTGTCCTTAAAAGAACGTGCAAAGTTTAGCTGGTCATCGCCCCAGTCTCACCACCAAGCCAAATTTGCCCAAATGGGAGCAGATTGTCTCCAAGCCTCCAGGAGCAGGATGTGTCTGTATACCTTTAAAGTAGAACACAACTGGGGCTCAAGGATCTCTTTAGTGGTGTCAGCAAAGAAGTCCAGGCTCAAGGAGGCTTTCTGGGCCATTGCTGGATTGGAACAGAGCCCTGGACCCTTAGGTCCTCCTTCACCCTGTGCTCACTGCTCCCTGGACACATGAATAATTCATAAAACATAACCATTGTGTCTCAGACCTTGTCAGCAACAGTGGTGGAAACACTGACGTGGGGCGGGGATGGTGGCGGGGCACTCACTGGGAGAGGGAGTGAAACCACATGGCATGCTCTCCGTCCACACCAGCAAAGCTTCAGAGAGGGGCACAAAAGCTACTTTTACTACTCAAGAAGTTGAGAAGTTGTTTTATAATATAAAACTGGCATTGGATGGCCTGAGTCATTGGGCTTTATTTAAATCAAGAGAGATCAATTGGTTGCCCAGCGGTAGATATTAGGTGACATCTAACTGTTAGTCTTTTGTCTGGGATCCTTAAATGACCCAAAGTTACTGTTTCTCTCTCTCTCTCTCTCGATATAGACACATATATACGTATTGAATATACATTGAAATATATAGTCAAACTAATATATATTGAATAAATAGAAATTGAATATATGTTCAATAATATATATTGAATAACCAAATATACACTAAATATATATAATGAATGAATGAATATAATACAGTGATAGTATAAATGAAGAACTGAATAATATTGATATATTTTCAATTACTCATCTACATATTCATATCATGATGCTGTATGGTATACATTATGTATCACCCACACAAAGGCAGTGGAGAGTTAAAAGCAAATCCCACAAGGTCAACAGAAACGATGTTCTTAGCTGGATTCTGATTGATTGTCTCCACTCCATGCTTTTCTCTTTCCCAAATGTTTTGCCATGAGTGTTTATTGATTTTAGAATCAGGAAAAAAAGGGCAAACATAAGAATTTATGTTATTTACATACCTAGCAATCTTAAGATGTTTAAAATAAAAAAGCTCCATAACCAAAGGCTGGTTACTACTGAATGACAGATTGGAGGAGATTTTTATGTTTTTCCCACTTTTTTAGCATATTTCAAAAATTTTGTTCTAAACCCCAGATTCATTTGGTAATGACAATGATATTCGTTATTTTCAAAGGGAACAAAAATAGCTGGATTCAGCTTATCTGCAAGTACTCTACCCCAGACTTTGCAGTTATAGGGACAGATTATATATATACAGTGTATGGTATATATATAAGTGTGTGTATGTCTACGCACACATATGTGTGTTAATTTAGTTTGAATGGGATTGTATAATCTACGACAGGAAGAGTCCCAATTAATACGCTATCGTACCCAGACTGGACTGTATCTCATTCCAGCACTCCTGTTCATCCCTAGGTCCCTCTCAGCTTGAACTGGAAAGTCCCTTAATGCAAGCCATTTTTAATGGTTTTGCTACCAAACTGGCTTTCTAAGGAAACAGTCCCAGAAGGTCAACAGAGTGAGAGCAGCCTAGAGTGAGTCTGGGAGGGGAGCTTTCCAGATTAAGTTACAGCTGCAGGGGAAAGTGGACTGAGCATGTTTTCTAAATAAGCCTCGACACAGCCTAACCGAACATCCCTGCTTTATTTCTCCTTGTTAGCTCTGACCTCTCTCCCCTCACCCAGAGCTGGGCCATGCACTCAAGCTTAATTTGTCCAAATAAAACCCGACTGTTTTGCAAGCCCGGGTGAAAGAGACATATTTGAATACATCTTTAAAGCCAAATATTATCTACACACACATACAGAGTGGGAATTCTCTTCTTGCTCTATGAGCCTCATTTGAAAAAGAAGAGCAGGAGGGGTGATTTTATTTCAGGGCTGATTCCCTGGCTGTGTGGCTTTAGGTAAATTCGTTTCTTTCCTTGTGCTTCTCAAATGGGTCAAAATGATCTATAAGTGTTCCCTCCTAGCACTGGCATTTTTGATTATTTATGAGAAATGAGGGGACCCATAGGCATGCTAAACGCTCCTGCATGCATGCACATACTTCATCCTACCACTTCATTCATTCATTCAACCATTCATTCAGTCAGTCCGTCAGTTTGACCCTTGAGTGAACAGCAAGGTGGTGAGGTAAAAGGGCAAGTATAATCAGACAGACCTGTAATCAAATCCCTGTTCTGTAACCTTGGACAGCTCCCACAAAATCCTAGGTCCTCTGTTACCTGCTCTGCAAGTAGGTAGAGCACCACCCACTAGAGATGATCCATGCAGAGGGCCCATCAGAGGGTCTGGTACCAAATAAGAGCCAAGATGACACCAATTTCGGAGACCCTCTTCACATTTTTTTTCTTTTATCCAAATTTTGCTATACGAGGACTTTTGCTCTCAGCCAACATGAAGTCACAGGGCCTGGATTTACCCTCCCATCAGAAAACAAATAAAAATCATATGAAACAATGGTTTTCAAGACAGTGGACACCAGCCAACAAAGAACAGTGGTCCCAGAGATATGGCAAGCCCTCTAGGGGAGCCTTACAATTACCCCAGCTTATTGCTTGGGGAGAGATTCCAAGCCATGGCACAGAGAGGGGGAACCCCAAGGAGATTGGGGGTGTTCCTGAGTTGCAGAGATGGGGCTGGGTGTCCAGGAGGCCAAGAAAGCTACAGCTTGCAGAGCAGCAGACCAGACAGGAGAAGGTTAAAAATAAAAAGAGCTACAGAGATTTACAGAGGGTTATCCTCCAGTATTCGGCTGAATCCCTATCAGCACATGCTCATGAGTAAATGAGACCTGAGGAGAAAGCAAGTATACTGAAGGTGCATCCAGGAATAACCCCTGTCTGCTCAGGCAGACCTCTCAGAAGGGTATTGCCTTGGTAGTGGGCAATAATTAGTCTCAAACCAAACACTTCTTGGGTCCCACATGACAAAGCTTACAAGCAAGACCTCAAAGGATCAAACTCTTTACAAGTTACTTAAGTGCATCCAGGAAAAAAGCCTCAGCAAAATTGATAGAAATAACAAAAATATCTAGCCATTGCAAGGGTAAAATTCACAATAGCTGGCCCGTGATCCAAATATTATCAGGCATGCAAAGAAGTAGGAACATATAGCTCCATAATGAGGAGGGAAATCAATCAGTTGAAACTGACCCTGAAATGACAAGAACATTAAAAGGGCTTTTGTAATTATATTTCATATATGCTCAATAACCTAGAGGGGAGAGTGAGCACATTAAGTGGAGACATGAAAGATATTTAAACAAATCCAGAAATGAAAAAATATGTCTGGGATGAAAAACAGACTGGTTGGCATTAACAGCAGCTTAGACATTGCAGCAGAAAATATTAGTGAACATGAAGACACAGAAATTTAAAAAAACTATTTAAGTCAAACACAGAGAAAAAGAGAATTTAAAAATGGAATGGAGCATTAGCAAGCTGCGGAGAACCTTCAAGAAACCCAATATCCATGTACTTGGAAGCTCTGACGGAAGGCAGGAGACAGAAGACCTTTGAAGAAATTATGACTGAACATCTTCCACAGTGAAGCAGTCTCTTTAAAGTATGGAAAGAAAATAAAATGCGTCTACAGTTCTATGTCCAGGGAAAATATTTTTCAAAAACAAAGGGGAATGTTTTCCAAAGAAGGACGCATGAAAGCTGAAACAATTTCTCCATGAGAAATGTTAAATGAAGCCCTGTCACCAGAGGGGAATACGGGGGTGGCAGGGCTTCGTTTAATATTCTTAATATGAAATTCTTATATTATAAATTCTTATATTATAAATTCTTAATATGAAAGAAAGAGCACCAGCAATGGCCACTGCATAGAACAAAATCTTTACAACCTTGGGTTAGGCAAAGTGTAATTGAAACAATACTCAAATCATGATCCCATAAAAGAAAATGTTACTACATTGGACCTTATAAAAATTAAGAACTGCTCTTTGAAAAACCAATGCTAAGGGAATGTATGCATACACAGACTGGAAGAAAATACTTGCACAAGATGCATCTGATAAAGTGCTTTTATCTAGCATATACAAAAAACTCTCAAAGGTCAATAATAAGAAAATGAAAAACCTGATTGAAAATGGGCACCTGCTCAAAACCAATGCTACAGTTACTTCCAAAGAAAAAGTCTGGTTAGCAAAATGGACCAAAAAAGTTGTTCAGGCATGTAAGCAGAGAGGCTATACAGGTGACAAATAAGCACATGAAAAGATGCTTGACATTGTTCATCATCAAGAGAATGCAAATTCAAATCACAATGCGATACCACTGCATGCCTATTGGAAAATCCAAAATTTCAAAGGCTGTTCCTATCAGGTGTTGGTGAGGCCGTGGAGAAACTGGAATTCTCATCTCCTGCTGTTAGGAATAGAAATAGCACAGCCTCTTCAGAAAATGGTTTGCAGTTCAAAAAAAATTTTTTTTAATATTTTATTTATTTATTTATTTATTTATTTATTTATTTATTTATTTATTTA
>NW_023270436.1:20268608-20380591 GCF_011800145.1 Mirounga leonina | reverse complement strand
TTATTTATTTATTTATTTATTTATTTATTTATTTATTTATTTATTTAATTTTTTGATGTAGTGTTCCATGATTCATTGTTTGCGTATAACACCCAGTGCTCCATTCAGTGCGTGCCCTCCTTAATACCCATCACCAGGCTAACCCATCCCCCCACCCCCTCCCCTCCAGAACCCTCAGTTTGTTTCTCACAGTCCATAGTCTCTCATGGTTCGTCTCCCCCTCCGATTTCCTCGCCTTCATTTTTCCCTTCCTACTATCTTCTTCTTTTTTTTAAACATATAATGTATTATTTGTTTCAAAGGTATGGGTCTGTGATTCACCAGTCTTACACAATTCACAGTGCTCACCATAGCACATACCCTCCCCAATGTCCATCACCCAGCTACCGCATCCCTCCCACCCCCCACCACTCCAGCAACCCTCAGTTTGTTTCCTGAGATTAAGAATTCCTCATATCCGTTGATGGACATCTTGCTCTTTCCACAGTTTGGTTATGGTGGACATTGCTGCTATAAACATTGGGGTGCAGGTGCCCCTTCGGATCACTACATTTGTATCTTTGGGGTAAATACCCAGTAGTGCAATTGCTGGGTCTTACGGTAGTTCTATTTTCAACTTTTTGAGGACCCTCCATACTGTTTTCCAGAGTGGCTGCACCAGCTTGCGTTCCTACCAACAGTGTAGGAGGGTTCCCCTTTCTCCACGGCCAACAGACATGAAAAAGTGCTCAACATCGCTCGGCATCAGGGAAATCCAAATCAAAACCTCAATGAGATACCACCTCACACCAGAATGGCTAAAATTAACAAGTCAGGAAATGACAGATGTTGGCGAGGATGCGGAGAAAGGGGAACCCTTAAAAAATTTTTAAAAACATACCGCTACCAGATAATTAAGCCATTCCACTCCTAGTTTATTTACCCAAGATAACTGAAAGCGTTCGTCCATACAAAGAGTACACCAACATTCACAGCTCAAAACTCTCATACCTCGACACCTGAAAGCAATCTAACTAACACTCCCCAGCAGGCTCATGTATCAGCAGATAGATGCTCTTATACAACGGAATACTACTTAGCAATAAAAAGGAATGAACTATTGATACTTGCTAAACGTTGGATGAACCTCTAGGGTATTATGCCGAGTGAAAGAAGCCAGACACAAAAGATTACATGTTGTATGATTCCATTCATACGGAATTCTAGAAGAGGCAAAGGAACCTGTCGTGACAGAAAGCAGATCAGGGCTTGCCTGGGATGGAGGGCGGTGGGAGTGGAGGCTGAAAGCAGCGAGAGATTACAAAGTGGCCCAAGGAGATTTCTGGGGGTAATTGGTATGTTCATGATCTCGAGGGTGGTGATGGTTTTACGGTGTATACATATGTCAAAATCAATGAAATAAGAAAGTATTAGAAAAGTAAACATAATCACAGACTCGGGCTCCTGGCAAGTTGCACCCACTGTCAGCTCTTGAGCATGGGGACTACACCAATTCTCCTTCTTCCAAGCATTTGTGGCGCGGGAGGCCGTGGGGACAGCCTTGACCGTTCGCCTGGGGTAGATCTGAGTTCAAGTCCCCACCCTACCTCATGCTGGCCATGAGAATCAAACAAGTTACTTAAATTCCTGGGGCCTCAGTTTCCCTTTCTGTAAAGTGGGCACATGAGCGGACACCCAAATGTTTATTATTGCTGCTGTAATGATCAGTCCACATGTCTAGCCTCGCCCTGGCCGACAGTGGGAGCTCTCTGTATTCGTTTCATTGTCCCCACGTGAAGAGTGCTGTCATGCGCCATCTGGCACAGAGCCACTCACAGGTGACCAGAGGCCACTTCTCAAATCCCAGAGACTCCCTCTCAGCCTGCTGTGGTCCACAGTGGGTGGATAGGACTGAGCAGTGCCCCCTCCCTAGTCGCTGCCCACAGCCCGGCATGGGGAGGTGCCGCCATGGCTGTCCCTCGCTGCTTCTGTCCTTTGGGGAGAGACCACTTCTCTCCTGGGCTGCCCAGCCTGTCCTGCTTCTGAGGCACTGGCTTAGGGAGGTGTAGATGGGTAGTGAGGGTTTGGCTCCTAGGAGGAAGAAATGAGAAAATACATGGGTAGTGCTTAGTAAAGAGCTGTCACTGTTACCAACACTGCACTTAGGACGGTGAGTTCTGGAGGGCAGCTCTGGGACTGGCGATTGCCCCCCACCCTCTTCCCTGTTCCCAACACATTGCCTGCAGGTGCTAAGTGCTGAGTTCCTATTTAGCAAATGAATGAACGAAGGAAGGAACGCAGGTCTGATTTTACAAAGGTGCTGACTGTCTCACCACCCTCACCAGGATCCCTAAGGAGGAGCTTGGGGCAGTGGGTGGGTGGGGGCAGTCTCTGCTAGCCATTGGTGTCCCAGGCACCACCCAGCAAAGTCCAGGGAATAGAAGGACAGGGGGTGGGGGAAGAAAACTGGATCCACAGCAGGAAACAGAACGTTGCTTGTATTCTCAGTCTAATATCTTGAATCCTTAATCAAATCTATAATCTAAAATTCAAAAGAGGGTCTGTGAAAAACATGGGCTTCTGCATGCTAAACAGAACCTTGGGCCCCAGTGGAAATGCATCCGTGGTTTTGTTCTGTGCAGAGCCAGGAAAAGGGGAAGGTGGAGGAAACAACAGCAACAATACTAATAATATCTGGGCACCATTCTTATTTACAGGGGAAGGCTGAGACTCAGAGAGGTAAAGTGACGTGCCCATGGTCACAAAGCAAGTAAGTGATGGGGCCAGGGAAAGCCACCCCAATCAGCTTGCAGAGCCCACTATGTCTCCTCTGTCCCAGGCTGCCCCCAGATCCCTTCCCTCCTGTCATACACCTATTGGGAACATTGGCTAATACCCTTAATTAGAAGGGCTATCTCAGCAGATCTGTGCAGCCCCTCTGTCCTTGTCCCTGGCTGGCTCATCTGGAGAATGGAATGACCCTTGAGCAGCCAAGGTGGCCTCTTGGTAATAGTTCCAGCCTGGAGAATAAGGAAGCTGTTTGGACCCACTGGAGAGGACTTGATGGCAGAAGTGTCCATGAGGGAAGCTGGGCCGGGGGTGGCAGGAGGCCCAGGCTTGTGGACAGAAGGAGGAGGGACAGAGGTGGGAGGGAGAAGGACAGGGAGAGAGGTGGTGGCAGAGTCAAAAACATTAGGACTCTTCACATTGGCTGAGCCTTTGCACATGCTGTTCCCCCTGCCTGGAGCCTTATTCTGCCATTGCCCCATGGTCCTGAGGTCACAGCCCTGGTGTCACCTCTTCACTCCAGCTCCTTCTTCCTGCTCCCCATATCTGTCCCTCCCCTGCCTATTTCTTTCCCTATCATTTATTACTTTCTAGGGAACCACATATTCGCTTTTGTTTCCCTTGCAACTTGCTTTGGCCATAGCATAAATGTACCCTTATTTGCTCACTGGTCTTTTACTGGGGTTTTCAACTTTCAGCCAAGGTAACATCCCTATGTGTACATCTTTGGCCACTGCCCAGCGACTTCCTTAGGAAAAAAAGTTGCTGGTGGTGGGATGGCTGAATCATAGCTACCCAGCATCTTTTGGACATGGTTCCTTGTGAATTAATAGCAGCCACTCAAACCAGAGGAGGTCAGTTGAGGTGTTTTGTGTAAACTTCAACCAACCCTGCTTTGACTTGCCATATTGTTAGAAAGAAATGTGGTCCAAACCTGGTGTCATGGTGTTGGATTTGAACAATGACCCCAAACCTTCAGTACCCCCTGCATCCTGCATCCTTGTCCTTTACCACTTGATCTTGTAGAATCTTCCCAACACTTACTCTGGACCACCCACGTGGCATGCTCTGGCCAATAAGATGTCAGCACAGGGGATACAAAGGCTTGAAATACACTCATATGGCTGTGCTTGCTCTCTCTCCTGCCCCCTGTGGTCACTGGGGGGAAGTACATGTAGAAACCAGCCTTCTGGAGGATGAGAGACCTGTGGAGCAGAGCTGAGATGCCTGACTTACCCCAACTGAGGCCAGCCTAGATCAGCCAACAGCCAGCCAAACCGCCCTAGATGCATGAGCAATACAAGCTCATCATCGTAAGCAGCTGAGACTATTTGTCACGCAGCATTTAGTATGTCAATAGATAACTGATACACCAGGCATGGCAGTGAACCAATTTATTTAGAATCTCACTGCTTTACCAACACCAGGGGCTTTTGCAGTGACCCTGTGCAGAGCTGGATACACTCTGGGATAACCCAGTTGGTATGGGCATTTGTAAAAATTTTGATTCTGTTCCTGAACTGAGGGGACTCACCTCTGCTTCTAGGATGAGGCAGAGCACAGAGTAAGATTTTGAAGGAGAGAGGAGGTCAGAGGTCCTTAAAGGAATATAAAAGTGATGGATGACTTCAGGTCAGTCAGCACTGAATTATGTGTTAGAGGACAGCCCAGCCCTGTCTCCAGCCCTTGTCTACACATATACACACTCATCTATTCTGCCCCAGTCAAGTTAACTGTGCAGGAGCATTTGCTCCTTCTGCAAGGCTCCAGGGATCAGCATTGGGATATTTCACAAGGCTTAGGTTTCAGCTCAATAGCTATGAGAGTGAATGAGCTCCCCATCATTAGAGTCACACAAATAAAAAACAGACCAAACATCTCTCTGTTGAGGAAGCTGAACAACAAGTGGAGGTGGAGGGAGGATGAGATGATTAGTCTCCTAAATGTCAGTCCAGGATCTGAGCTGATATCATCAGATCATGATAGGGGAGAGGATATTGAATTGCATGTTCTGAGCTATGTCATCCAGGCTTACCTTGCACGGTTAGGGATTTCTGATGAGAGAGAGCCGAGAAAGTCACCTACAAAGGCAAGTGTTAACCTTGAAATAGACGTGCATGGGAATTGACCATGTTAGTGACTGGTGTGAAGGGCAAAGCATGACAGAGAGGGCAGATTCACCGGCCACCGTTCTGCAGAAAGCTTGCATGGTACGGTGAAGCGGCCAGTTTCTGAGATGAGATCGCAGTGTGGACCCAGGCAAGCTACTGATGTCCAGTGGGGCTTAGGGCCGGCCTTCCTTCCTTCCCTTTGTGCAGTGGTAATATCAGCACCTGGATGGTGGTCCTTAGCCCCAGCCTGAGTTTTGGTCCCGGGGGTGCTAGCTTCCGTACCTCTTGGCTTGCTGGACCCCCTGGCGAACCTCCTCCTTGCTGTGTGCTCCCTTCTCTAAATGCTTCCATGGAGAAAGTCCCCAGATTGGTCCACACTCACCTCCTGGATGAGACTCAGAGGAATCAGACAGAGAAATCAGCTTTGGGGGAAGCTGCCCGCTCTCCATTAGTCAACAACAAAACCGACAGCAAAAACTGGGCACGGACGTGGATCATCACAGCGGCCCAATGGGGGAGAAATGGCCACTGTCAGTTCCACTCCACAGGCGAGGAATTTGAGTCTGGAGATGTTGAGCCACTTGCCCAAGGTCACACAGCCAGTAAGGGGACCCATGTCTGTCCACCCTCTCAGACACCTTTGACCACTACTTACACCAACATAGCATAGACTGAGTGAGGAACGTGGCAGCTCTTGGGATAAGAACAAAAATCTCTCCCAAGCAAATCTCACCCAGAGCTTGGAACTCAGGAAGGGGGAGCTCACACTCAGCTTCCATCTTTCCCATCCAGACTCCTTCTTCTCTTCTCCAGAAGCCCTGGGTTCTGAGGTTGCCTCCAGAAGCAGTGAGGGCAGGCTTAGCTAAGTTCCAGGAACAAAACAACCCCCTGATCTCTGGGGCTTAAGATAAATGTCAATTTCTGGTCTAGGAGGCATGTTCCCACAGGTTGGCTAAGGCTCTGCTCAGCGCTGTCTTCACTCTGGGGCAGGACGAACTACAAAATTTGCAGGGCTCACTGAAAAATGAGAATGCAAACATCGCTCCAAAGTTACTAAGAACTCAAAGATGGCCAAATGGAGAATTAGACCAAGTGCAGGTGCTTCTGAGTGTGGAATCCTGGGTGCCCGTGCAGCTCACACACTTGGGAAGCTTGATCGGCTCCGGGGTCAGCCCTGGAGATGCTTCCATCCCCAGAGTAGAGGGCACAGGGACCTGGCAAATGCTATGCTCCTCCCAGAAGTGATGCATATCACTTCCGCTTATGTCTGTTCATGCTCTTCAGTTCGGTTCCGTGTGGAAGAAGGAGACGTGAAATATTTGTACACAGCCCCACACGGCCCTTCTCCTGTGTGTGTCCCCTGCACCCCTCCTCCTGCTATTGCTTCTGTGATCCTGAGAGGGCACACCATGGCCAGGAAGGAGGTCACAGATGGGAGAGGCTGCTCCCTATCCTTCCCAAAGCACGCACCCACCCCCCAGTGCACCTGCACCTGCTTGGCCACAGCTTCCCTGCCATTGCTCTCCTGCCCTCAACCGCACTGTCTTCATTACAGTCTGGATGTTCATCACTAGGGTTTGGATGACCCCCCTATTCTAACTGCTCCTCGTGCCCCCAAAGTGTACTTTCGTGACCATAACCAAAGGGCTCTTTCAGAAGGGTCATTCCTCTGTTTCAAACCTTCTAGTAACTGCCTGTCATGGATCGGTTTGCACCCCTCCAAAAAGATACGTTGAAGCCCTAACCTCTGGTACCTGTGTCTGTGACCTCATTTGGAAATAGGGTCTTTGCCGCGCTGGGGCAGGGCAGGCCCTCTGTCCAACATGACTGATGTCCTCCTAAGACAGAAGGGACACAGACATGCACGCAGGGAGGGAACACACGGTGACAACACAGATGGAAATTGGAGTGGCGTGTGTACCCGCTAAGGAGCAGCAAGGATTGCTGGCAGCACTGGGAGCTGGGAGAGAGGCACGGAACAGGTTCACCCCCAGTGCCTTCAGAGGGAGCCTGGCCCTGCTGACACCTGGAGTTTTGATGTCTAGCCTCCAGAGTTGTGAGGGACTAGATTCATGCTGTTTAAAGTCCCCCGGCTTATGGTTCTTTGGTATGGCGGCCTCGGGCAAGGAACGTTATGCTCATCATCCTAAGCATCATTTCCCAAACCCCCCCCCCCCCCCCCCGCCCAGTCTGCAAGCCCCTACATGGCCTGACCCCACCCGCTTCTTAGCCACATCCCAAACCATACTTCCCTGAGCTCTCTGCCCTCCTGCCACGCCGGCCTCCTTCCTGCCTCCTTTTTTGCTCTTGCCATTCCCTTTGCCCGGAGTACCTTTTTTCCAGACAAGGGTGGGTCCTTTCCATCCTTCAAGTCACTAAAATGTTCCATCCCTGAGAGGCTGTTTCTGGAGCCCTGTCCAAAGGAGCTCCTCCTGTCTCCCCTTTCGCCCAGAAATGGCCCTTTGCCAGCTTCCGTCAAGCACCACAGTGATTCCCTTTCGGACATTTTTCACCATTAGTAATGATTTTCTTTCTCTACTGTGGGTTGTCTGCCTCCTGAGCTGGAACATAAGCTCCTTAGGCAACATGGAGGACAAACTTTAAGGTGGCCCCCATGAGCCCCACCTCCTAGTACTCACAACCTTGTGTGACACCCTCCCTTTGGGTGTGGGCAGGACCTGTGATGCCTCTAAGCCAATAGAGTGGGAGCAAAGGGGATGCCATGTCACTCCCATGGTTATGTTACATAAGACAGTAAGGACCATCTTGCTGAGATAGTCTCTCCTTTGCTGGCTTTGATGAAGCAAGCAGTCATGTTGCAAACTGTCCTATGGAGAGGCCCACGTGGTGGGGAACTGAGCACAGCCTCTAGCCAATAGCCAGCAAGAAACTGAGCTTCTCCTTCCTCAGCCTTCAGGGGACAGAATTTTGCCAGCAAGCAGGGGAGTTTGGAAGTGGGACCTTCCCCAGGCGCCTCTGGAGATAAGCCTGAAGTCCTGAGTAACATCTTGACAACAGCCTCAGCGGAGATCCTCAAGCAGAGGACCCAGCGAAGCCGGGCTGGACTCCTGACCCTCAGCATCTGCGAGCTATTGGTTACAGAGCAGGAGGTAACTAATATAGGCAATGGCCTTACTCTGGCCAGTTTGCTGTGTGTGTGTGCGTGTGTGTGTGTGTGTGTGTATACAAACACTGTATATATACACACACATGCATATACATTCATATGAATTAGAATTGACTTGTGCGTGGTTTTTTTTGCCATCATTTTGCTCCTTGGCCTTCATCCTTTACTTATTTTTTATCACGTGTAAAGTGATGCGTTGAATTAGACCCTCTCTGGGACCTCTTGCAGTTTTACCTTTTATTCTCGTCTTTGAAAGAGAGTCCTAGAAATGCTAAATTTTCCAAAGGCTACTTTTACCCTTTCAGCTGGCCTCAAAAATATGTACGATTGTTCAACTTAATATAAGTAAAATAAAGACAGAACGAGGGAGAGAGTGCGAGAGCAAGAGAGAGCCAAGCCAGGCAAGTCCTCTTGGCTGAAGTCTGGCGAGATGCTTATTTAATATTACGAGAAGGGTGAACAATTAGGACACCCTCCCCTTGCGCCTGCAGACTCCATCTCGGAGACTAATAGATATTTACTTAGTCTTGTCAGTCGCGCTGTGTTTAATATTTATCCATCACGGGGAGCTGCTGCATGTTAAATGTCAGCCTCTTGATTTCGACAGCTCGGAGCTACACGCAGCCGGAACTTCACAAACAGCCCCAGCGGCTCGAGCCTCCAGCCTGCCCGCCTCCCTGGAGAAGCCACGCCCTGTGCGGTGTGCGGGATCGGCCACTTGGAGGGGACCCCCAGCCCCCCGAGGGCCTGACCCGAGGTGTCTCCAGCCAGGTGTTCTGTTTGGGGTGTTGGTCAATGTCAGGGACTGTAGAGGTGGGAAGGCGGGAGAGTTCTTACCTTCAGTGGCTGGCACTCGCATCCAGGATGGTGCCAGCTTCTGAGCTCTGCTTGGTCATTAAATCTTCAGCCCGCATGTGCTCTGTATTTGGATCCTCTCTGCACCTTCTTCCTTCTGCTGCGTACCCAGGAAGCTGTCTTCCATGGGCTTTATCAATTGCCCCCCTTGACCTCCAACTTCTGGCTGGGGGAGCCAATAGGGAGCCCCGTGGGAGACCTGAGGGCGGGGCAAGAGAGAGGCAGGGTATTTCCTCCCTTGTTCTGTCCTTCCTCCCTGCCGTGTTGTTGTAGGCTGTCTTCCTCACTTGCCCAAAGGCCTCAGCAACCCCTGCCAGGCCGCCTTTCCCATTTAGCTGTCTCTCCTCCAGGTACCAGCGATCCCTCTGTACCTCTGATCACCGTCAGACCCTGGGGGGTGGAAACAACTCCCCACTATTACTAACCTTGGGGTGCTGCCCCATTCCTGGTGGTTTCCCTATAACTGCCCCTTTTTGGTGAATAGTCTCTTTATGAAATGGTCCAAATTTGAACTCTGCCATCTCTTTCCTGCAGGGATTCTGTCTGTACATAATTGTTTGTTACCTGAGACGTAATTGTTTGTTACCTTTTACAGAAGAGGAAACTGAGGCTTGTAGAGCTTGGGTGACTTGCATGAGGTCACAAAGAAGTTATGGGCAGAGCTGGGATCTTCTGACCATCCGTTGGGTGAACTCAGTCTGATGCCATCTAATCCACTGGTCATAGGTGCAAATATGGCAAGGCATGCTTTGTTTGAAGCCCATTACTGTTCCCTCACTCGAATGATAATTTCCAAAAGTGCCAGCATACGGCCCCAGCCCCTATCCACACACATAAGTGCTTGTCTCTTCGGCCTCCAATCAAGTTAACCTGTGCAGGGGCAATTGTTCCTTCTGCAGGGCTCTAGAGATCACCTTTGGGATGTTTCATAACGTTCAGATTTGGGCTTAATAGCTACGTGAGTGGTGAGCTCCCCATCACTGGAGGTATACAAACAAAAATAGGCCAAGCATCTCTCCGTCAGGGAGGCCAGTTAGAAGATTCATACAAGTGAAGGTGGAGGGTGATGAAGTGATTAGGTTCCAAAATGCCAGCCTAGGATCTGAGCTGCTCATCCTCAGATCATGATGGGAGAGAGGATTTGAAAATGCCACACCCTTGGAAATTCCAATCCCACAGGTCTGGGTAGGGTTCGGACCTCCGCATTTTATATGAAAACTCCCCAAGGTTTTACCTGTACATTCCACATTGTCTGAGGTCCCTTCCAGCTCAGTGACTAGGTAACTCCAAGCTCAGTCCTTCATGGTGAAGACTATGGGGCCACTTAGCCAGTCAACAAACACTCTGGCCAATTAGCTGAACAGGCACAGGGATGGGGCAATAACACAATGTCTTGGGTTCTAGTCCTACTCAGGACACTCAGCCTCACGCCAGGACCGAGGGTGAAGAGATGAGCATGTGGGGGCTCCCAGGGCTGTTGCTTTCAACAGGGAAATGGGAAGCCGTGGGCTCACATCCACACCCCCAAGCTATGGGACCCAGGGGCTGAGTTATTTCACTGCTGAATTTATTTTCTCACCTGTGAAACACAGGTCATGTCCAGAAGCCCTCAACCAAATCTCTCTGGACCAGATCTCTTTCAGATCTTAGAGACTGCACCTGCTGGCTGGGCCAGCGCCCTTGACCATTCCTGTGGCATCCTGGTGGTAGAGCATGCCTGCCAGATCTCCTTAAAGACCCCAGAGAGCCTCATGTCGGGTTAGGTCAGATTTGCTGCCAAATGCGTTATTTAAATACTTGAAGTTTTCAAAGCTTTTTGGATTATAGAATTGAGAACGAGGGATTGAATCTACCTAAAAAAAAGGTTTCTTGTGAGGATTAAAGTAAATCCCGCACTCAAAGTGCCCGGCATGAGGCTACTACTCAGTAAATGCTAACCGATTATGATCATCATTAGCAGTGGCGTTTGCAGCAGTAAAATGCTTAGCACAAGTGCCTTAGAAAGAGTAAGTGCTTAAAAGAAATTGCCATAATTATTATTGTAAGTTTCGACCAGCATCCAGTTCTGCATTTTCTCCAATGCTTCTTTGTTGATTAATCACGGAGACAGAGGATGTGCTGGCCCCAGAGGTGTGAGTTTTGGTCTAGGGGCTTTCTGATCCTCGCAGAGCCCCAGACCCCTTCGCTGGGTCAGGTGATGGACCCAGCAAGTCCCCCTTCCCGCTCCCCATTCATTACAAGGAGGTCCTTCTGTTCTGTAAACTGGATATTAAAAACAAATGTACCTAATTAGAAATAAAATGTTTCCAACCGGCTCGAAATAAAATAAAATGTAATTACTAATGATATTTAAATGTTGTAGATATTTTATTTTTTTAAATCCCCTTAATTTAAAATGAGGTATGATTTTAATTTAGTCGAAAACACATTCAGTTGGGAGGAAAACAGCCTGACTCTTGGCTCAGGGTCTTCTCCTGTTGCGGTAGAAGGAAGATCGGAGCTTTCTAAAGCATCCCCCTGGCCTGGCAGATTGGCATGAAGGTTTTCTTTGTTTTGGAGAAGGCGTTTTCCAAGGAACCCTGTGTTTTCTGTAGGGATCTTAGATGCACCCCTTGAGTAAGGGAGGATGTTTTCATAGAGATTTTAGCAAATCAAGGTTTATGACCTGGCTCTGGATGAACACCCATTTGGACATGTCTCTGTTTCCTTCTCTATAAAGGGAGAATGCCACTTCCTTCTTGAAGAAAATTTAATGACGTTAAAGGACATGAATCTCTGGACCACAGGCAACACTTTTGGTAAGAGAATAAATGTCACCAAAAGGCATATGACATCACTATCACTGTAAGCTTCCCAAGGACAGGACCATGTTGCTTCTTTTCAGTGTCTCAGCATTCAGCCTCCACCTGGTACATAGTAGATGCTCAGTAATTGACTAAATAAGTAGATGGATGAATGAATGAACAATGCATAGGATATTAATGTTGGAAGATGTAATAGAGACGAACTAATATAATGCCTGCTTGAAGCCTAGATGTATGCCGTGATTGATTTATTTCTGCTTGTTTGCTCCCAGGGATGGGGAGCTCCCTACTCCACGCCCACACCCAATTTCTGCTTAGAAGAATTCTGACCTGCTAAAAGGATCCTTCAAGCTGGTCCCCACTAAATTCATTAAGCTGGGTCTCTCTCTGCCCTCTGGGGCCACATGGGATAGGACAGGGCCCCAGAAAAGTGATTTTTAGACTTGTCATTTCATAAAACAAACTTGCTCATCAACTGGATGGCAGGGTACTATGACCGTGGTTGTAACGTGAGCCAGGCAGGGCTTTGGCTGTCACAATTCAAACAGGCCTTGCCACTTACCAGCAGTGTGATACAGGATCACTTATTTACTGGGTGACCTTGGGCAGGTTACCCAGTCTCTCTGAGCCTCAGTCTTGTCATCTGCCTTGGAAGTCAAGAGAGACCCAGTCTGTGCTCTTGGCACAACCAAATCTCACAGACTATTCTAAGAGGGCTAGAGACAGTAGATCCAGGGAGCTGGCCTGCATGTGGGGGGCAAACAAAGGAGTTGGCCCTCACCTCCGCACTTCTCCTAGGTGAGCAGCCAGTTAAAATGTTCCTCCTGATACAGAGTGTTCCAAAACTCTTCCCTTCTCAGCAAACCTGCTCTCAACATGCCCCAATCCTGTGAAGTTCTAGAGTGAATGGTGTCTCCCAAGCCAAACCGTCTGAATCCGTGACAGTATAAACAGATTCCATTTAGTTCAATAGCGTTGCTTGGTTTTGTCAGTGGGAAGGGGGCTACGTCTTGGTACCGCTCTAGTCTGAGCCCTACTCATCTCTTGCCTGGACTGGTGTAGTAGCCACCTCCACCCTCGCCCTACCGCAGCCTGTCGTCGTTCTCCATAAGCAGCCTTCCGCGGCCTGTTATAACGTGGGCCCTGGACAAAACCTTTACCATGGTGAACACCACAAGGCATTTCTCAGCCCTCCGGGGCCCTATGTGCTTTGGGGACCTCCCTCTTCATCCTCACCTCCTGGCCCTTCTCCCTTTCTCATGCCAGCTCACTCCAGCTGCACTGGCCTCCTCCCTCTTCCTTGTTTGTGCCGAGGTCCATCCTGCTTCAGGGTCTTTGCACGTGTTGTGCCTGCTGCCTTCCACGGTTCCCCACCTGATTGGCTCCCTCGTTCAGGTCTTGGCAGAATGCCACACTTTGCAGACTGGTGTCCCTGAAGCCACTCGGTCCAAACTGCCCCCAAGAATGTCCGTCAGCCCATGCCTGTCACCCTGCTGGGCTTTCCTTCCCAGAACTTCCCACAGTGTGGCATTATATGGTCTCTTCCTTGTCTCTTGGTTGCTCTCTGTGATCTCCATGACCCCTGTGCTGGAGCTGGTCTCAGAGAGGGAGGGCGGCCTCGGAAGTGTGACCGCAGGCTCTTCCTCAACCACCCCCTTGTGTGTGTTGGTGGGTAAGTTACGTGGCATCTGGAAAACGCAGGCAGCGCTAATCCCATAGGACTGGATGGAGTTTCGTGTCCGGGATGCATGTCGAGTCCCGGGCATGAAGTCAGGACTCCGTACAGGCCAGCCACCCTTGTCATCCCCTGCTTGGGTGAGCAAGGGCAACAGCCCAGCTAACAACAGACTCCCAGCAGAGGGTTTCCTTTGCAGCTTGTTGGCCGGCCCCGCCGATAGTAGGTGCTCAGTAAACATGTGCTGGCTGCTGGGGAGGGCCATGCGCAAGGGCAGGTGGGTCAGCCCCATCTGAGCCTCCTGGTGCTGCCGTGCTCTGCGGGTCATCTGGGCGCAGAGAACTGAAGACAGGTGGCTTCGGAGCGACGTTCTTGGAACCCGTTGTCACGGTTCCATCACTGACATCATTATTTTTGAGAATGAGTTCCCTCTTTCTCTTTCCTTGAAGTTGTCAAGGTGGGAGCAGCCTTTCTCTGCCTGATAATTAAAGGACTCTATTGTCATCGCGGAACGCTTAGTTAATGCAGACTTTGTGACAAAGCAGAAAACGAAATTATCCTGCCACTCAGGGAAAGCCACATGCACACAGAATGCCTCAACATCATTTTTTTTCTAAGTTGTTTTGTCTAAAAAAAACACAAGCGTTGGTGAATTCATCGTGTGCACCGACTTTTATATACCAATTATTTTATTTCGCCTTTACTTTCTATCCTAAACATGTTTCTCGTATCGTTAACAAGGCTTTCTCCCTGTCATATTTAGAGTGATGGAATGTTCTCATGTGGCTGCATTAAGGCTCCCCTGAAATGACCTTTTAGGGGTTGTCCCTTAGCCACTGCCATTATGAATAAGGCCACAATGAACATTTAGTCCTGAGGTTCTCCCTGCATCCTGATTTTTCTTTTTTTTTTTTTTTTAAAGATTTTATTTATTTATTTGAGAGAGAGAGTGTGCAAGTATGAGTTGGGGGGAGGGTAGAGGGAGAGGGAGAAGCAGGCTCTCGGCTGAGCAGGGACCCCCCTCCCCGATGTGGGGCTCAATCCCAGGACCCTGAGATCATGACCTGAAGGCAGGCACTTAACCGACTGAGCCACCCAGGTGCCCCCTGATTATTCTTCAGGCCGGATCCGAGCAGGTAGACACTTGGACTAAAGAATCTCGTAATGTTTAAGACCCTTGCTTGATTATCTTTGTTATCAGCCATGCTTGAGAAACTAGAACATATTAGACTCATTTATTTATTCATTCAACATGTAATGAAGCATTTACCATGTGCAAGGCAATTCTTACCTTCAAGGAGGAAAACGAAATTTTCATGCATCCATCTACCCACCCACCCACTCACCGTGCATTTACCTTTCTTTTTCAGATACCTTTTTTTTTTTGCTGTAAAATTCTGCTCCCAGCCTATTTCTCTGTTTTTATTCCATTCTGCCCATCTGATGCTCTTGGCAAATACTGTCCCTCTCCTCTGATCCAGCCCCTCCCTTTTTTTCGACCACGGCCCTCCTATTGTTTTGCTGCGGTGCCCGTCCGCGTGCACCTATCTCCCGGCCTGACTGTGAGCTCTTCAGAGGAGGCAGCTAGGACTCATTTGTCTCTAGACCCCAGGACCAACACAGGGCCCCGCACACACCAAGTGGCCATCAATGTCCCCTGAAGGGAGTATCTGTCCTTCGCCTAACCATCCATCTTCTGTCATATTATCTATTTTTAAAAAATGATTGAGTTGTACAACTGGGATATAGGAAAGTGTATTCCAAAGGACACCCCATCTATGGGTCACAGTTTGATGGACTTTCACATATGTAGACCCCCTCGGAGCCATCAGCTAGATCAAGATTTAGAACATTCCCAACACCCCAGAAGGTACTCTCTCCTGCCCCCTGGTTAATAACCATACCCCGCCCCGCCAGAGGTAACCATTCTTCTGACCCTGATTGCATAGCTCAGTTTTGCCTGCTTTCAGTCTTGTGCAAACAGGATCCCACGGTTTTTTCTCTTTTGCTTTACATGTGTATCTGTACAATCCATGCCTGGATGCAGTGCTGGCTGGCTCTTCCCGACTGTGTGTGAGATGTCATGTTGTTCATAGAGAGATCAGACTTCTCTCCCTTCGCCTTCCCTTCCTTCCTCTTCTCTCCCACCTTCTCCCTTCTTCCTCCCTCAGTTCTGAAGGGGCTCATCTCCTCATTGTCAGACCCAGGGCTCAGCCCCAGCCACGCAGAGCTTGGTAAGGCTCAGGTCCTTGAGGAGACAGACAGGGACAGGGCCTTCCTTGTCCAGGGAGGTGAGTGTGATGACAAAGACCCAGTGTGGCACAGGGACCTGGGGAGAAAGATGGGTCCTGGTCTCATCCTGTTCAGTCTACCTGCTCGGTGCCTGTTTGTTTGTGTCTCCATCCGTCTGTCCATCCACCCACCTACCCGCCACCAATAACCCATCCCGAGGCCAGCCACAGAGAAAGTCGCCTCCCTTGCCTCCTGCATCCCCAGCAGGTTCTTCCCCCCCCAACTCCCCTTGTGTGAGCAGCCACCCTCACTCTGCAAAACAGCCAACTGCACCCCAGTCAGGCGCCAGGAGCCCACGTTGGAGCCGGATTTGCTTTGGGGTAAGGAAGAAAAAAAATATATGGCCAAATGTTGGGAATCGGGCGTTTGAAGTTCGCACTCCAGGACGTGGAGCCGGGGGAGATCACACCTCCCTTGGCTGGGAGCCCCTCAGTCTGCCCACCCGGCTGCTGAGCCCGAGTGGCCCCTCCCCTTCGGGCCCCCAGCCCCTCCACATCTCGCTTCCCCCAGAAGGAGGGTGGGCTTGGCTGCAGCGCCTCAGCTGCGAGAGCTGACACCCCAGGTTTGAGAACCGCGTGAGGACCTTCTGTCTGGGGAGTGTGGGTGTCACTCCCACCCCGTGTAGGCTGGTCCCCCAGGGGTGTGCCCAGAAGGGACTGGAGGACGGGGATGGAGAAGAAGCCGTGGTCACAGCATCCCAAGCCTGGGGAGCCCCAAACCTCCCCGAGGTCCAGCCTGATGGTGGAGACCCACCCCTGGAGCCCCGTGGACGTGTCCAGGTGGCCTCAGGCAAGTCACTTCCCCTCCGTTTCCCTCTGAGCTTCTGCTTCCTCTTCTCCTACGTGGGAATATGGCATGCAAAGTTCTCAGCAGAGGGACAGCCCCCACGAGCCCCCAACAAATGTTGCTACTACTCTTCTGAGGAGAAAGCCATGTGGCTCTGTGGCAAGCCTTTCACTGCTCTATGCCTCAGTTTCTCCGTCTGCCGCATCTGCGCCCATTTGCTGCCTCTCTGTGGTGCCTCTGACCTCTGGAAAGAAATGCTGCAGGAGCAGGCAGAACACCTGGGTTTGAGCAGGCTGTGTGACTCTGGGAAGGTGTCTGCCCCACGCTGAGCTCCCATTTTTCTAACTGCAAAACGAACCTATTTGGTTATCGGCCTCTGCAGGGCATTCCAACCCTGATAACTAGATCTTTGTTCATTTTAAATTCATTCTACCAAAGTCTTTATAAATGAGTCTCAAATGTATTTGGCACATTTTGTATATGTGCCAACCCCAACTTTTGCTCCAGACGTCCCAGACAAGCAGTTTCTGGAGGCCGCGTGTGTCCCCAGCAAGTGATGGTATGTTCCAGGCTGTTCCAGGTCATCATCCCAGGTCGGTCCTCCCTTCCTCTCTTTTGTCGTCCTTTGTGCTACTCTCTTCTTCTCCCTCCTGATTTTCTTCACTTGCTACTTTGGTCTCTCTTTCTTCCCTCCCTTATTTCCTTCCTTTTTTTGTTCTCCCTGTATTCTGAACTCAATTGTGTCGCCCCAGATGTGTGTGTTGAAGCTGTAACTCCCAGTGTGGCTGTGTTTGGAGATGGGGTCTTCAGGGAGGTAATTAGGGTGATGTGAGGTCCTAAGGATGGGGCCTTGATTCAGTGGGAGTGGTGTCCTCACCAGGAAGAGGCGCCTGAGATCACTCCCTCCAAGCACACACGGAAGAAAGACCGCGTGAAGACACAGCGAGCAGGCGGCGGTCCACAAACAGGAACAGAGCACTTACCAGCAACTGAATCTGCCAGCACCTTGAACTTGGACTTCCAGCCTCCAGAACTGTGGTATTTTGTTATGGCAGGCTGAGCTGACCAGGATACTTGGTAGTAAGAGATTTCTGTGAATTGTCTTGCTTGGAGAACTCTCGCTACTCTCAGTGGATCTCCCCTGGGCTTGGGGCATGGGTGAGCTCACGGGACTGAGGTGCCCGCCATCAGGGCTTCAAACCCTGGTCTCTCTATGACTCTCTGGGAGCATGGACACACAGTTTACAAACCTCCACTTGCTCATCTGTGAAATGGGTGTGGTCATTCCTGTTGGGTTCAACCCCATGGTAGAGGGATGGGGCTCTGGTTAGATAGGGTGTGTGAACAATATTTGGTGACTGGGCAGCGAACTGGAGGACACCAATGTCTTGCTAGAGGCCAGTGCCCCCCTGGGAGAGTCCTTCACAGCCCTCTGGTGGTCTGGGCTGCTTATCAGTGGCGGCCAGCACTTAGAGAACCCCAGCTGTGCTCTCAGCATGGAGCTTGGGTTGCATGTTACATTATGGCCTCAATTAGTCCTCATGGCAGCCCTGGGATGCTGGCTCCACCATCCAGCAGCATCCTGCAGTGGTTAGGGGGCCAGGTATGGGAGCCAAATGGCCTGGGCTTGCATCCCTGTGCATACCAGCTGAGTGACCTGTTTTCTCATTTATAAAATAGGGAGAGGGATATAATCTACTTCACAAGGACACTGAATGCATTAGATGAGTAAACATCCACAGAGTAAGATATCACTAAGTGTTCACTGTCCTTATCATCCCTGTTTTACAGATGAAAAAACTGAGGTCACATAGTCACAATTCCAGTCTGACCACTAAACTCTAGGTCCCCGCTCTGATATACCACTTGCTCTGATGTGCAAGATGGGAACATCTTCCTGACATCCCTGTTGCCTTCACCATAAAATCCAAATCCTCCTCAGGGCACTTAGAGCCCTCAGAGACATGACTGTGGCCGCCTCCTCTCCAGGTTCATCCCTTCCCCTTCCTTTTGATGTCTCACCAGGTCTTACAATGACTTTCAGTTCTGGAACCTGCCACTGCTCTTCTTCCTCTAAGTCACTGGCTGCTTTCTGGTATTCATCCTTCAAGGCCACATTCTCATGTCACCTCCTCCAGGAAGCCTCCCTGGAGTCCCCCTCATTGTTCCCACAACCTCCACACTCACTTCTATGGCAGCCCTTGTCTTGCAATGTCCTGTAGTGTGTCTGCGTGCCCATTCTCCTCCTTGAAGACCCCCTGATTCCCCAAGGTCCACCATGCTTCCTGCCACACAGTGTGTACTCAATAAATGCCAGCTGAATGAGGAGAATAACTGTAAAAAGTGTGTTAGAACCATGTTATCAGCTTCTAAACTTCCAGGAACATCATTCTATTTTATTAATACAACTTGTTTCAGCCTTTCTTAACAGTCTTTGGTAGAGCAAAATTATTTAACTTTGATGAAGTCTGGTATATTGATTTTTTTTTTTTGCTTTTGTAGCTCATGCATTTTTGTTCTTTTCATGTTTTATTTCAAAAATCTTTAACAAACTCAAGGCTTCTCAGAATTTGCTCCTATGTTTCATTCTGGGACTTTTATATCTCTTGAGGTCATGAACTGTGTCTGTCATGTTCATTTGTGTGAACTCTCATTTTCATTCAGCACAGTGTATGGCACAAAAAAAGTCTTCCTTAATGAATAAATGGACAGGTGAGCAGTGAATGAATAATTCACCCTACTCTCAACCACCTGAATCCATGTGCATTGCATTGCGGGGAGTAAATAGGTGGGCAAAAAACAAAAATAAAAACACAACTGGGTGGCTCAGTTGGTTAAACATCTGCCTTTGGCTCAGATCATGATCTTGGGGTCTTGGGATAGAGCCCCGCATTGGGTTCCCTGCTCAGCGGGGAGCCTGCTTCTCCCTCTCCCTCTCCCTTGGCCCCTGCTCTCTCTCTCGTGGTCTCTCTCCCAAATAAATAAATAAAATCTTTTTAAAAACCCCACACAATTAAAACGGCCCAATCAATTTGTTCTCCTAGAAGTATAACTTAGACCCACAGTGGATGCTTCTCTTTGAAGGTGATCAAAATTCCATACGGTACAGAAAAAGCACTACCTGTAAAAGCAGAGATTTGCAAACTGGGCCATATTGAAACTTGAAAACATCACTTCACCAAAAGACAACAAGAGAATGAAAAGGCAAGCTGCAGAGGGGGAGAACAAATTTGTAATGCGTGCAGCCGAAAAAGATTTATATCCAGAGCAAGAAGGGGACAAGCAACCAATAGAAGAACAGGCAAAAATGTGTGAACATGCCCTTCACGACAGCGGACCTACGGATGATCAGTGGATACAAAAAAAGATGTGCAACCTCATTGGTCACTAGTGAAATGCAAATCAAGCACACTGTATTCCATTGCACATCCACCAGGACAATGAAAATCAATAAAACAGATACCATCAAGTGTTGGCAAAGATTTGGAACAACCGGAACTCCTACAGCCTGCTGGGAGTGTCAGACGGTATGGCCACGTTGGAGATCTATCTGGCAGCTGCCACTAAAGCTGGACGTGCACCTGCCCTGCAGCCCACCAATTCTATGATCAATTCTACACACCCACGAGAATGGCCTACACATGTTCACCAAAGTTACGCACACAAACGTCTATAACAGTGCAGTTTGTAAGGGCCCCAAACTGAAAACTGCCCCAATGTCCATCTGCTAAGAATGGATAAGTGAATTGTGACATAGTTGCACCGTTGAGTATGATCTCGAGGTAAAAAGGAATGAGCCACTTCTACATTCCACGACGTGGATGAATCTTACAAAATAATATTGAGCAAAAGAAGCCAGACACAAAAGAACATACCGTACATGAAATGAGCCAAAAGAATCTACGGAGGTGGAAATCAGGATCATGGTGCCTTAGCAGTGCAAGGAAGGGGTGCTCCTGGGAGAGGGGCCTGAGGGGGCTTCCAGAAGGCTGGTCATTTCTGTGTTTTTACTGCCCCCCGCGCCCAGTGATTACCCTCGGGTGTGCCCGCTATGTAGGAAGTCAGAAAGCGCACACTTGATACATTCATTTTTCTGTCTATTTGCCACACACCAAAAATATTATTAAAAAAAAATTACTGCCCTGCCAAATGAAGTTTAGGACAATTTCGCCAGCCGCCCTGCTGGGTCTTGGTGCCCTCTGGGCCCAGGGGGCATTAGCCTCCACTCACCGTTCCTCAGCGCCTGTATGAAGTGAAGAAATCCTTCTTTTCCCTCTCTTACTCTTTCCTCTGCCTTGGCCCGGAGCTATTGTACATATGCAAATATGACAATGTCAGCTATGGAGGCGAGCTCAGCTATTTATAGCTGGAGTCTTGCAACACTTATCACAGCCGCCACAGACTTGAGGAAGACGAAACACACACACACACACACATGCACACACACACACAAGCGTACATACACACGCGCACGCACACGCACGCACGCTACACAGAGTATATTTTTTTTCCCTAGGATATAAATTTCCCATCCCATTGCAGTCTGGGCCGTCGCATGCAACATTGATTGTCTGTTATATTACATTTATTAAGAAGTGATAACTTGTAATAATTGGATGTTAAATTAAAGAACTCTCTCCTAGTTATTGCTGTCTCAATTATAACTGTCGCTGGCTGGCAGTTATAATGATATATGAGGGTTGTATTTTACGCAGCCGACCATGACCTGGTGAGTAATATTCCCCCAGCTATGGGGGCACTCATGCACTCCTTGGCTTCTAATGCCTTGCTTGGGTGCTGATTGGAATATTAAGTTTCTGCAAGACTGCGGCCGGGAAATCCACACAGAGAACTGCGGCTCCGCAGCTCAGAGCCCCCCTCCGGCAATTTCGCCCCCCTCCTGCTTCTCCTGGCTGGTACATGTCCAACTCGTTTCGACTTTGTTTTATGGTTATAGGCATCAGGTTTATTTGGTGAGTTATAAAGTCATAAAACGTGGGCGAGAGCGTGTTTGTGGTTTCCTTTTAGACGAAGCTGCTGCACTTAGCTCTTGGGTCCAAATGTCAGTGGGCGGGGCAGTTGGAGGTGGGATGGAGGGGTGCGGGGTGGGCTGGATTTATTTAGAGGAATCTGACGGGGGCATTTGGCTGTGTTTCTGCAGGGATGTCAGGGAGAAGTGGCTCTGGGGGCCGGGAGCCGAGAGTTCAGTGGCATTTTGAGGGCTTGGAATGGTTGCTGTTCTTCAAGGCTTTTGCAAGAGCAGGGCTGGCAGAGGGTGGCTTCTGGCATGTCAGAGGGACCAGGGGACATTTAAGGGACTATGAGGACCCGGGCCCTTGGGAGCCCTCTGGACATCATGCAGTCCTCCCCCGATGGAGGTTCTCACTCTGTGTTCGGGTGCCGCGGCTGCCAGAATAAAGCATCATAAACTGGATGGCTCGGAACAACAGAAATGTAGTCCCTCACAGTTCTGCATGCCAGAGGTCCAACATCAAGGAGTCTGGAGGGCCGTTTCCCCCTCAGGTGTCTAGGGGAGGATCCTTCCTCACTTCTTCCACTTCTGGTAGCCTCAGGTGTTTCTTGGCTTGTGGCAGCATCCCACCAATTTCTGCCTCTGTCTTCCCGTGCAATCTTTTCTCTGTGTCTGCGTGTCCAAATTCCGCTCTCCTTATAAAGCTCTCAGTCATGAGGTTCAGGGCCCACCCCAATCCAGGATGACCATATTTCAGCTAATTCCACCTGCAAATACCATATTTTCAAATAAGATCACATTCCCAGTGTTTAGGATGTGACCATATCTTTTTTTGGAGACACAATTCAACCCATAACATGCTCCAATTTTATGGGAGAGAAAAGTGAAGGTCAGGTATCTGGAGTGAGTGCCCAAGTCCATACAGCCGGCGATTGGTGGAGCTGAGATTCTAGTGGGTTCTCTTTGAAACAGGATTCTTCATCGCCTCTTTTCCCCTGGTCAGCTTCTAGACAGCTTGGTCAAGAGGCATTCCCTAGCTCAGGGGGTCAGACCCCTCGCAGGTGGGATCCTCGGGGTCTCGCCAGAAAGTGCCAGTGAATTAATCATTGCTTGAGTCACAGACATCATTCATGCAACAATATTCACCGAGTGCCCATCTCTAAACAGACCACAAAGAGCCAGAGGCTTCTAGTGAAGAGAGGGAAAGACACAATGAGTGAATAGAGGGAAATGGATGGAGAATGTCAGAAGGGGCCAAGTACTACAAAGAAACATGAAATTGGAACTAGAGAGTGTTGCCATTCTGTCACCCTCCTGGAGACAGAGATGACATCTGAGAGAGACCTGGAATTGGTGAGGGTGTGGCCATGTTGGGGAGAGGTGTTCCAGGCTGACTAGTCAGCAAGTGCAAAGGCCCTGAGGCCAGTTGTGTCCATGAGGCTAAGGTGCAGTGGGCAGTGAGGACAGTGTGGGCATTTACTCTGGGGGTGCTGGGTGCATGGGGGGTCTGGAGCAGAGGAGAAATGTGACCTGACATACAATTTTGCTTTTAGAATAGTCTGTGGACAGTATGAAGACTTTTGGAGGCTGCTATAATGTTCTTATCAAGAGTACAGAGGCTTGGGCTTGAGTAGGAGTTGTGGAGATGGTGAGATGTTCAGACTCTGGACAAATATGAAGTTGGAACCAACAGTGTTAGTTGTATGTGCAGTGTGAGCCAAAGAGAGGGTGTCCAGGGCAACCACAAAGGTTTTTCCTGAAATGGGGACAGAAGAAGTTTGGTGCTGTCCTTCGCTGAACTGGGGACATTGTGTGGTGGGACAGGTGTGGTGGAATCAAGGTTTTGGCTGTGGGTCATGTTAAATTTGGGTGTCATTTAGATGTCAGAATAGAGGTGAGGGGGTGGGAGCAGAGCAGAGTGGGTGGGGGGATGCCTGGGTAGTCAGCGAAGTACCCCTCTCAAAGAGGCAGAAGCAATGCTCATCCTCAGAGACCCTACAAGATGGGGTCCATCTTGGTCAGCGGGGAATCTGCGACCGGCCAAGTGAAGGGGCAGTGGGGGACCATCTCATGCTTTTCTGTTCTTACTGGGTTGACATCTGCTGCTCACACTAGACCCAATCTGGGGCCAGGTCTACTCAGCTCCTTGGTAGTCACCTTAGCTCCTAAGCCCACTGATGGGCATGCGGAGATGCTCTGTTAATATCTAGTCTGTGCATTGAATCGATCCCTTCATTTTATGGTGGGGCAAACAGCCTCAGAGGGAGGCAAAAACAGGAACAGGAACCAGATGCTGGTTGACTACTGCCTCGAGCCTGTCCCATCACCAGATGTGACAATTTTGCAAGAAACCAACCATGGTTTAGGACTTCACTGTGCTAAATGCTTCCTTCACTCAGGTCCCCTTGGCAACCCGGTGACATTTCAGCAAGCCCACTTTACAGATGAGAACCTTGAGGCTCAGAGACCTGAAGTTCCCTGCCCAAGGTCACACAGCTGAGAGGTGGTGGGGCAGGGATTCGAATCTGGGTCTGTCTGGCCACAAAGCCCATTTGTTTTCCCACATCCATTCTCTCCCACTCCTGCATTTTTTTTTAAAGAATTAATTGCCCTTTTTATGGCTTTGGTGTGTTTGTACTTGTGAGAACCCTGGCACCCTTAATCACAACAACATTCTCTATGAACAGAGAAAATTTGAACAGTCATTAAGCACCAGCGAATGTGGAGCGTATTAATGGGCAAACAGTAAGTCGGGGAAGAGGAAAATGTTTTTCTCTCACAAAGTACATATGAAAAGTTGATCCAAACCAACGCGCTGCCATAAATCTGTTAATTTTGGCAAATTACCGGGAGGTTGCAGGGGCGGCAAGAGAGAGCCAGGCCAAGGGTGGCCGGAAGCTGCCCACCCACTTCAAGAAGGGAGATGCTGCCCCCAGAAGGAGCCTGCAGCTCGGCTCGGGGCCCAGGGACTGGCTGCTCTTTCTTTGCAGGAGTTTCTCCCATCTCGACGCCCGTGTCCCCCTTTCCCTCCAGCTAGCAGGGAGTCACAGCCTGGTTAAGATTGGACCCTGATGCCGGGATGACGGGGAGGCCTGGGCCTGGGGCAGCTGCAGCCCTGTAGTGGGTTTCCGGGGTTCTCTGTATTCCAGGAGCAGTTTGGGTCTGCCCTGGGCCCCCCCGCCCTGGTCCGCCACCGCCTCCCTCCCCTCCCCCACACCCAGCCTCAGTCCGCTTGGGGCCTGCTTCCCTTGGCGGGCCACTGCTTAATGCTCTATCTGTTCTGGGACTGAGTTGTGCTCAGGGCTGGGGGGTGGGGCAGGGATTGGCGGGGGGCCGCATGGGGTGTGTGCGTGCATGCGTGTGCATGCGTGCATGCCTCGGGAGTGTGCGTGCGTGTCTCTGCACCCTCCTGCTAGTCTGGGTGCTGCTGTGTTAGCAGGGCTGTTTGGGGCTCTGCTGGTGTCACTCAAGGCTTTGGATAACAAAGACCATTTCTTCTCCTCCATGGAAACAAAACCCAGCCTTCTGGAGGCAGGCTCTTGCCCTCTCCATCCCTCCCCGCCCCCAACTCCCCTGCCCCCGCTGTCCTCCCGCCTCCTCTGCCTCCTTCAGAATGTTTTCTTTCTGTATTTTTCTTTTTTCTCATCTGAAAGTGTCCTCTCTTTCTCTGAGTCTTCAAATCATCTTCTCCACATTTTTTTTTTTCTGTTTTCCATTCATATATCTGTGTCTTGCGATCCAGCTCCTCTCTCTTCTCTCTCTCCCCTCCCTTCCTCTCCTCGCCTACCCCCACTTCCCATCCTCAAACATGCTGGCCTGGGGAGTTTGGGGTTGCCACACTACCAATATCCACGTGAGCAGGAGGAAACCCAGACGCCTCTCCTCTGATCCAGCCTCACTTGGCATCCCCGGGCCAGGCAGGTGACAGCAGGCTGCAGAGGGACGCGGAGCCCGCTTGAGCCAGGTCTCCCTGGGATGGGGCTCCCCTGGGACCAGGAACCAGCCACAGGCTCGGGCTGGCTGTCCCTGTGCCTTCGCTGACCTCTCCCTTCTCCCGGTGGCTGAGATCTGCTCACTCCCTCTCTGTTCCTCCCCAGCCCTGTGCTTTCGACCAGCAGGCTCCGGGCCATGTGCTGCAGAATGAATAGGTTAACGTAGTTACAGTAAATCCCTTCTTGGTTATGCTGGAGGAAGGGGCTGCTTTGGTTAACCATTTATTACTGAGGCGGCTATTTCCAATGTGTTCCACACGATTATTCGGCAAAGCTGCAATTTGGCACTTGTTCTGGGCTGGAAGGAATCGCTTCCCCAGAGGTGACCCTCGCCGGGAGATTGCATGTCACCGCGTGAGGAATGGCCGCGGCGGGCGTGATGGGTAGGCTGTCTGCCTCCCCTGACCTCAATCGCTTTCCCTCAGCGCAGCTGCTGGGGCAGACGGGGGTTGACACAAAGTGCTTATAATTTCTGTCGGAAGGCGGTGGAATGATAATGGGGTGCCGGGCACCTACTGGTTGGCCGAGGGCCTGGCCTGAGCAGGCCCCGAACTCCTGCTGGGAGCGGCCACCCTAAGAGGGACAGGCTGGGCTGTGGTTAACTGAAGGGGGGCTCCGGGAGAAGGGGAGGGGGCTGTGGATTCGGAAGCCGGCTCTTAGGACACGGAAGCCAGGCGAGGAGTGAGCGTGTACCGAGCACCTACTGGGTGCTGAGCACCATGCTAGCCTCTGGCACAAATACTGTCGTATCCAGGAGCCAGTGGCCCCCTCAGCGTGCTGGTTGGAGAGCAGACGCAGTGTGGCCTGACGATTCCAAACCCCGACCCCGCGTTCACGTTCCAGCGCGGCACTCCTTGGCCCCGTGGCCCTGCACACGCGACTTGACCACACTGGTGTCTGTTTCCCCATCTGTAAGAGGGGATCGGATCCATGCCCTCTCATGGGGTCATTGTGAGCATCTGGTGAGGCAAGGTCGTGAAGTACGTACAACAGGGCTGAGCACGGAGCAAGCCCTACAGAAGTACTATTATCGCTGTTGTTGATGTTGTTCATGAATGGATTCGGCAGACTTGCATCAGATGAGGCACTGAGACATCAAGAAACCTGTTGCCCGGTGTAACGCTCTCAGGAGTTGCAACCAGGTGTAGAAATCAGCTCTTCACATTCTAATTCACCTCCCCAGGGATGGCCCTTCTGAGCTTTATCTCCCTCCCTTCCTCCTTTCCTTCCTCCTCCCTTTTGCCCTATTCCCTTCCTTTCCATTAACTGTTAATTTTCCTTTTTTCAAATCATGAGATGCCCTGGGGATTTGGTCGGGTAGAGGCCACTGGAGGGGAAGTGTGATCACTTTGGAGAACACAGAGGACGGGTTGCCCTTGGCATGACTGCCAGATGGAGCGGGTACGCCCTGATTACCACGCTGTCAGTGGTCCTGGGTCCAGAAGTCTCCCTGAGCAGACCGTTTCTGCCTCTGGGCCTCAGTTCCCTCCTTGAAATATGCCAGATCAGGTACCTAGGAGCTGGGTCCTCCTGGCCCCTATCTTGCCTCTACTCTCTGACAGTAGGGTGACCATGGGCAAGTCACATTCCCCCATTTCCCCACACCCACCCCGCAGGGCTTCCAGGTTTCCCTTTGTGGAATCCAAGGCTTAGGGGAGGAGAGGAATGCTCTCTGGGATGCAGAGGGGCTGGAGCATCCTGACCTCACCACCCTGCCTTACAGAGCTGGGCTGGCTGTACCCAGCACCTGCAAGCGTCAGGCTGGGCTAGGCTATACTTGAAACTTAAAAAAAAAAGGAGCTACAGGTGTAACTATGAAAATGTAAACTGGGGACTGGAAATATTTAAACTCTGCAGGGTATACTGGGGAGGGGTCTGAAAGGACAGGTGCACTACTTTATGCTACTCTATGAGACTCTCAGCCACCCCTCTTGAGTTTTTATATTAGGATACTTCCTACCTTGCAGGAACCCTGTCTTCTACTTCCCCATTGAGTGCACGCTTGAGCGTAGGGATCAGTTGGGTTGTGTGGTCTTCAACTGGGCTCAGTCTCTAGGCAGGCATTCATTTGTGTGTGACCTGAGGATCAAGCTCATCAGGGCTGCCCACGGTCATGGAACGTTGCTAGCATTTCCAGGTCTGGAAGTTTGGGCTGTGTCCCCGAGAGTGCTCGGAAGGTAACGGGCTGTCTTATCTCACCTGTCCACTCTGAGACCTAGAAGTTCAACTCTGAGATGCCTTCCAACCATGTGGATAGAAAGGGCAACACTTCTCAGACACCCAAGCCTGACATCGCACTCCTACTTGCAAACTATCTTAGGTTGAATCTCCCCGGAAGCAGATCTGGAGATATAGGTTCAAGAGCAAGAAGTATTTTGCGGAAGGGAAGCCCAGGATGCCTGAACAGGGGAGTGGCGTAGGGAGGCAGCCTAAATAGAGGGTAGGTTATAAAGCCAGTTACTGAAGGCGACTGGAGCATAATCCTGTAAAGAAATTCTAGGAAACATCATGAAACACAAGCTTCAGCATCATCCAGGACGTGAGGAGTGAGGGAGCTGGGATATTAGTACACTGTCTCTCAAGAGTCAGTGGGTGAGGGCTGCTCTGCATCGTGGCCAGTGAATTCCCTGGCACTTCTAGCCTACCTTCTGGATCTCTAGAATATTCCCTAAGTCTTAAAGAGACCTGCACCTGAGCTCACTGTATCGATAAGATCCGAGGGATGCAGGCGGGTTCTGCCAGGGATTCGAAACCTGTCTGGATACCCTTTGCTCATGGAGCCTTCTCTCTTTCTCTAGCCTGTGTTAATGCCCCTTCCGGCACTTGTCTACCCCCCTGCCTTTAGTGCCATGCTTCCCACAACCACGTCTAACTGCTTGTTTATTTGCCCACTTGTGTTCCAGCTGCGAGCTCTGCGAGACAGGGCTGTGTCTCATCCAACTCTGTGTTCCCAGAATAAATGCTCAACATTAAAAAAATAAATGAGTCTGTGGAGATGGGGCAGGCAGAGGAGAGAGAGAGAGAATGAGAGAGAGAGAGAGAACTAATTGTATGAGAACAGAATGTCAAGGAGAGCTGCCAAAGCCCTTGTAGGTAGCAGACATCACAGACCGCCAGTATGAGGACACTCTTCTCTGGATTTGCCCCAGTTCTGACCATCAACATCCCCACCCAGCCCAACTTCAGGAACAGGAGAAGGGGAAATCGGAGCCGCACCCTTAATAAACTTGAGGTCTGTGCTCACTGTGAATGGGAACAGATGAATCTGAGATCATCCTTGGCAAGAAATGCCGGGAAGCAGAATGCTCCTTTTTGGATCTTGACGGCCGAATCTTGACACAGTTTCTGGCTTTATTTCCATCCTGTTGACACCTGTAATAACTGTGAAAAGTTTGAGATCATCCATTGGGCCCTGACGCTCATAGGTGGTCCTGGGTCACTGGGTGGGAGGCAGGGGTGGGTAGCTCGTAGCCGGGACTCTGCTGAGGTGAGCATTTTCTGGGGTGCCTAGAAGATGGGAGGTGACCGCTTCCTGTTTCAGCACTTCCTGTTGAGAAATGCACGGAAAGTGGAGAGAGGTGGACCGGGAAACCATTTCTTCAGAGCAGAGGCGGCTTGTGGATTCACAGACGTTCTTGATATTTTCCATCCTGAGATGTTAAGAAGGGAGGGACGACATGCCCTTAGCTATTAAAACACCTTCTCATGTCCCAGCGTTGGGAGAATATTTGGGGCAAAGGAAGGACAGAAGGCAGATGGCCATGGAGGCAAAATCAGGGAGTTCAGGGGACTTCCCGATTCCTCCCAGAGATGGGTGTCCCAGGAGAGTCCTGCCACACTTCCTGGGAAAGCTCCCTTCTGCACTGTCAGAAGCCAGCGACATGCCTACTTCACTTAAAGCAAATCCAACACTGGGGCCCCAAGCCATTCCCTTTGTGAAATGAATTCCCTGTGGTAATCATTGAACAAAACCCCTAGGACATCTGAAAAGCAATCTGGTTTTAAAATGGATCTTATTTTTGAGCAACTTTCTCAAAAGTAACGCTTATGATTTAGCTAAAAAGACACTTAATAATACTTACGTGCCAGACATTGTTCCAAGGACTTCGCTGATTCTCATTTAATTCTTATAACAACCCCAGGAGGTGGATACCGCTTGTATCCCCATTTTACAGATCAAGAAACTGAAGCATGCAGACATAGGGTAACGTGTTCAAGGTCAACTGGCTAGTGAGTCTAAAAGCCAGATGGAAACCCGGCCTGTTGGGGACAGAGTCCATGGTCTTGACTGATGTGTTTTTCTGCCTCTATAGAGTGGGGAGGAAATTGGCTGGTACCTAGGTCTGGGCAAGCCGAGAAGAACCGCATTGCCGTTTATCATCAAGTGAGCTTCCAGTGAGAATGGTCTGCTCTGGGCCTTCTACCCTTCTCATCTGTTCTGCTCACCTCTGGAGTTTACAATTTGGGAAATATGGCCCTCTTTGAATCTCTAGCCTCTAGCACAGAGCATGGTACCCTATAGATAGATGCTCAATGATGTATTCGTTGAACAAATGGTGGGTGAGGAAGAGAATGCACATGTGGATCTCCTAGCAGGAATGCTAGGTGCTCTGGGTGGAACTAAGCCACATGTGCACCCTCCAACCAACCCATCAAGAAAAGAGGGTGCATGCAGGCAAGAAAAAAGAGGCTGTTAATTGAAAGGTCAAAACTTTTCCTCACTTTGACGACCTTCGCCTTTGTCTGTGTTATCTAGGAAATTCCACAGGAAGACTGTAAGCTCCTTGGTTGCAGAGTCTACATTTGCTTTATCATCTGGATGCCCAGTACTTGGCCCAGTCCTAGGCTCCCTGTAGAGACGCTCTGCATGCCGAGTACATGAGCAACTGGGGGACTGACTGACTGACTGAATGAACAAATGAATAGCCGGGAGAATGAAAATAACTTCCTACCCCGGTAAGGTCTAGCTCAGTGGCTCCCAAACCTATGCAGACATCAGAATCTCTTGGAAAGCAATGCAGATTGCTGGGCTCACCCTGGGAATGTTTGACTCAGCAGCTCTGGGCTGGGGGCTCCCCGGGGAACATGCATTTCTAACAAGGTTCCCAGGTGATGCCGAGGCTGCTGGTCCAGAGGGAATCCTACTCTGAGAACCCCTGCTCAGGCAATCACTGGTTCTCAATCTTGGTTGTACACGGGAATCACTTGCAGGCATTTTTTTTTTTAAGGATTTTATTTATTTATTTGACAGAGAGAGAGATAGCGAGAGCAGGAACACAAGCAGGGGGAGTGGGAGAGGGAGAAGCAGGCTTCCCGCAGAGCAGGGAGCCCGATGTGGGACTCGATCCTCGGACCCTGGGATCATGACCTGAGCCGAAGGCAGACGCTTAACGACTGAGCCACCCAGGCGCCCCACTTGCAGGCATTTTTATAACATGTGTATCCCAGGATCCTTTCCCTCCCAGAGATTCTTATGTAATTGAGCTGGGGTGTGGCCAGGCTTCGGGGTTTCTTAAACCTCCCAATATACTTTGAATGTGCCACATAGTGGGGGTACCTCAGCTCAGTGTTCACCTTGTGGCACCTTCCCTTGACTTTCTTTGTGGCTTTAAATGGGTTGGTTGGAGGGATCATAGGTGGGTTAGCTCACCTGGGAGCCTCCATCTTCGTGTGCCCTTGGGCCCCCCCAAAAGCCTCCTCCCCTACTATGTCCTGTGGTTGTTCTAGGTGGCGTTTCTCAGATTCCCTGAGTCCCCATGCCCCTCACCCTCCTGGTACGCTGAGGTGTCTATTAAGAGCAGATGCTAAACCATTTCCAACAGGCCTTGAAGCGAATGTGCTGCAGAATGGATTCGGAAGGGCCTATTTCTTTGCGTGCTGAGAAAGAGAGTGAATTAATGCTTGATGAAAACCTCCAGAGAACCCGAGTCAGGGCTGGGGGGTACTTGGTGGCTAAATCAACAGTTATAAACTCGTCTAGTCATTTTTCACTATTTGGTACATTGGAAAGATATTTTCCTTTTCAAATGCAGTTGGAAATGCGTTCGGTCAAAAGTTGGTCGGAAACCTCATCACGCTTGCCCCTGAAAACTCGCAGCCTCTGCCAGGGGGTGGAAGAAGAATGGCCCAGGTCCCCAGTGGAAGTGGGGGTGGCAAGGCCATGAAGGGGCATCATGGGGGCCTCCTTAGGCAGAGGCTGTGCAATTTTTCATATGTGTTGCCCATAGGTCCAAACTTGTACAAGGACCTGAACATAAGGTGGCTTACGCTGTGGATTTGGCAGGTGAAGCCATGCACCTCCTCTGGTTTTAAGGCAAGAAATAATCTGCGTTCCACCTCCTCTGACCTCATGGGGGCCTTTTCTTAGCCAAGGGATGAGCAGAACATGAGCTAAAGCATGCACCATGAGGAGCAAATAGAAACCGGAGGTGGGGCCCCACTCTTCTTTCATGGCTGAAGGGGGGCCGATGGCCCAAGAATGCATTGTCAGAGGTGGTGTTTGAATTAGCAGTTCTCTTCCGGAGAGCCACAGTAAGAGGGGAAAACCTTGGACGAGCAAATGGACTGTGGTCTGAACCACCATGGCTTTGCCTGCTCCAGGCTGTGTGTCCTCAGACAAGTCGTCCAGCCTCTCTGAGCCTCGGTTTCCACTTTTGTGCAAATGAAAGGGACAGGGCTGTGGTGAGAAGCCCTGGAAAAGATGGGTGTGCAGGCCCCTGGCAACTACCCCAGCATGGAACCGAAGGTTACATTGCTATGGTCAGAGCCAGGAAAAGGAGGGGGCTGAGGACAGAGAGAGAGAGAGAGAGAATGAATATGAACGAAAGCAGGAGTTGCACCAAGAGACCCAGAGGGGAAGAAATGATGATCTCAAGACCAGCATACTTTTGCAACACCTGAGACCCTCCAGGGCCCAAAGCTCTGAGTCATCCAAAAGGTTGGTTTCCAAGGAGATTCCAAAAGGGAGCTTCCTTTCCTGGCAGCTGGGGTGGAGTTAGCTTCCCCAATCAGGGGTGTCAGGGCCCCTCAGGGTGGAGAGCGAGAAGACTGTCTCAGACTCCAGCCCTAGTGGGCACAATTTATCTGTAGGAATCAGTTGCTGCATTGGGTTCAGGACAAGAGGGATGAGGGGCATGGGCTGCTTCCTGTCATGGCAGACACAGCCCATATAGCACTTCTCGAAAAAGGATCCTCTTCTTCCAGTGGACCTGGCCCTGGCCCAGGGCCTATGGCTCTGCAAGGCCTTTATGCAGTCAACAACCTGAATAGCTGTACTTGGTGTCCTTTGCTTCTTCCTTCTTTTTATTCATTCTTTCAAGGCCATGAATGAATCAGCCTCCTAATTCATCTCTTTGCTTGCATGCATAGCTTCCTCTAACCCTCCCTGCCATTCTTAACATCCCATATAAGACTTTTCTCAGGCAGCCCTCCCTCCTAATTAAATTTCCCATCACTGTTGGGGTGAAGACCCAACTACTTTCCAAGGACTATAGGCTCCTGTAAGCCCCAGGCCCTGCCCACTACTCCTACATCGTCCCACATCAGTTACCCCTCTATATCTGGGACCCAGTCACACTGGCCTTTTATGGGACTCCTCTTGCCCCAGGGCCTTTGCACGTGTCATCCTTGCTGCCTGGAGCATTCTTTCTGTGCCCATCTCCAGGCCTATTTGTTCTCCTTTAGTCTTAGTTCCATGCCGCTTCCTCAGGTAGGCATATCCTGATCCCCAGCTATGTCAAAGGCCCTGTCATGACACCACATTCCTGTCACTTGGCCTCTTAGGACATTTACCCAGCAGTGATCAGGATAGTGTCTATCTCCCCGCCAGCCTGTGAGCCCCAAGGCAGAGGCCATGGACATTCAGCTCAGCAGTATCTAGCACGTAACAAGTGCTCAGTAAATATTTGCTTAATTATTTAATTTATGGACCTGTTGTGGGCTCCCTGCCACCCTTAACGCACCAAGCGAGGCAGTGGGAGTGGTTGATAAATCCCTGTTGGGCATCAGCTCTCTTCATTTAATCTTCATAAAAATTCTATGATTTATAGTTTACGTCCCTCTATTGAGGGCCAGAGAAGGCAAGGGGCATGCCTGAGGTCATACAGCACTATTCAGAAGTGGAGCCGGCTCTAGAATCCAGTGCTCCTTTCATGCTCCACTTGGATGAGTCCCATCTTGATCACAGAGCCCGGAGCTCAGCCACAGGAGCCTCAGGACCCCCCGGAGATTGAGCTGAGTGCGGGGCTGGCTTTGGATGTCACTGCATCAGGCACTGGGAAGGCCTTGGGGTGAGCATCAAAACTGGGCATTAAGACCAGATCCTAGGAAGCAATGGAACAGCAGGCTGCCTCAGGTAGAGGGGCCAGCAATGTGGGCAACCTTGGGCAAGCCACTCCACATAGCTGAGCCTCAGTTTCCTTGTCTAGGACATGGGAAACATACCCTCCTTGAGAGTTGGAGTCTGGGATCTGTCTCAAGCCTGGTTCCAGTTGGAGTGTTTGGGGGCAAAGGAATCTGAGCAGGATTAGGGTGGAGGGAGAGAGGGGCACCAAGGTGGGAAGTGAGGCCACCTGGCCAAGCTGCCCAATTTCCCAGGAGAGGGACTAGACCACCAAGAACAAGGACAATTCCACCAGCGCAGCAATGGCAGCTTCTGTTGGCTGCACACAGCCTAGCGCCATGCTCTGCACAGGACATGCTCTATGTCACTCACTCCCTGCCAAGTTTTGTGACGTACAGGCCATTGAACCCCTATCACAGGTGGGGAAACTGAGGCTCAGACCCAGGAACTGACTTGCAGGCCTCAGCACACACAATGATCTGTTGTCCCCTTGACCACTCGCCCCTTGCGGTTCTTTTCCTGGTGGATGCCTACTGGGCAGTCAAGACTTGCCTGAGGAGTTGAACTCATCAAGACCTCCGTGAGACCCCAGCCCCTGTCAGGGGCCTCCTGTGGGCTCCCTGGTCCTCAGACTCACCTGATAGATGGAGGTATTACTTCTTCCAAAGTTTGCTTTGATGCCTGTCACCCACCTCAGCCCGGAGCCCTGGAGGGCAACCTGGGTCGCAGCCAGCCTGGTCCAGGGCCAGCGAGGTGCCTGGTACATGGTGAAGGGTGTCTGTAAATATCCTACACAGACTCATGGTTGAATATCTGCTCAACAAATATTAATTACGCACAAAATAGCCCGGCTCAGACCCCCGGCTCCTCCTCAGTCCAAGTGTCAGCCAAAGCCAAATCTCAGATGATAGCAACTCCCCCCTCCAGGCATTCCTGCCCAAATCTTGACTCACACCCCTTCCCTAGAGGAGGAGCCTTCTTTGCCTCTTCCAGCTTCTGGTGGTCCCAGGGGCTCCTGGGCTTGTGGCTGGGTCCCTCCAGTCTCTGCCTCCAGTGGCCGCCCCCTCTTCTCTTGGTCTATGTGGCCCCGCCTTATACGGGCACCAGTGTTTGGGTTGAGGATCCACCTGAATCCAGTATGACCTCATCGTAACTTAATTACACCTGCAAAGACCCTATTTTTGAGTAAGGCCACATTCTGAGATTTCTGGTAAGCATGAACTTTTGCGGGGGCCGCTATTCAACCCACTACGGTAAGGATACATTCTAAGGGCAAGTCAGCCAGCTCCGAGAATCCGGCCTTTTAGATTTTCCCTTCCAATGCCCCAACAGCTGTAATAATAATGACAATAATGACATTTAGAAAGCACCTACTCAGTGCCAGGCACTGTTTTGAGCATACATATATTTCAATTAATCTTTAAAACGACCCCATTCGTTGGCACATCAATCCCATTTTCCAGATGAGAAAGGGCTACACAGCGTTGTGCCCAAGGTCGCCCTGCTCACAGATGCCCCTCAGTGCTGGTCAGCACCGATGTTCATGCAATGCTGAGTCTTTGCACCTGCAGGGGGCAAGGCTGGGCCATTGCGTGGGGCCTGTGGCCCGCAGAAGCCAGGCACCATGTTGATGAAGGGACCAGGAATCAGTGTCAGGGGTGTGGAGCCTTAGGGAGGGGGTGTCGCCACCCAGGGGGCTTGCTGCCCCTGCCAGACGGCCTCCCCAGCACATCGCTGCCTCGGCCAGGCGTAGGCAGCCTGCAAGTAAACAGTGTCTGAAACCTATTCTCATTAGGCTAATTTACGAATAAATTACCATATTCAATGGCCTTATTTTTACTGCTCGTTAACAGGCCCATGATAGGATGATAATTACGGGATTTTAAGTGGCTAATGGCAGCTGGGGCGTCAAAAGCAGTTTTTACGGATCTGTTTACCACAGCCAAGGTGACAGGAGGGGAGGGACACTGAAATGTTGAAATCACACTTTGGGAAAAAAAGGTCTAATTGTTGAGTATTTATTAGAGAGGAGGGAAGGCTGTAATTTAAAAAATGAAACTCTGAAAAACAAAGGAAATTAATTAGCCTTCCACCCCTGGGCGCAGTGACCTTCAGGGAGAGGGCAAGGGGCAGGCTGGATCCCGGGAGCGGGGTGCCAAGTTCAGGGGTGAGTCTGGGCTTGTCCTCTCTGCTTGGCTGCTGCTGGCCCCGCAGGGAAGGAGTCTGGAGGCCTGTGAACTTCTGGAAGCCTGTCCTTCGCTGTCTGGGCTGGAGAGGCCCCGCTGGGAGTCCGGGGAGGGATCCCCGAGAAAGGTGAGGGGCTGGCATCCTTCAAACAACGACAGTGTCAGGCACCTGCTTCAGTCCTTCATCCCCCATCAGCAGCATCATCAGACGTCCCCTCTCCCGGCTCCCCCGATAAAGGTTACGTGCATTGGGTGAAGGTCACTTCAGCCAACCCTTGCAATAATGCTAAGAGCTAATAATTATTCCTAACGTATATTGAGTTCTCCCTGTATGCTTTCCATGTAACAACACGCTTAAATGTCACAACAGATAACCGCACGGGACTGGTACTTATTATTATTGATAGAGGAGGAAATGAGGCGCAGAGAGGTCAAGTCACTTGCGTAAAGTCACACAGCCAAGGCTTGGACCTGCACCCACCTGGTCTGCCCAGGGCTTGCTTCTTTTATCACCTCCTTCTCATTGAGTCCACTGCAAGCTGGGGCGGTGGGCTTCCGGGCCCCATGTTACAGAGGAGGAACGTGAAGCTCAGGGAGGGCAAGCCACCTGCCAGGGGTCACTCAGACGTATATCTCTCTGCGTTGTCCAAACTGGCAGCCGATTTGCCCTGAGATGGGACTCCTGAGAGTGGAGGCGGGGAGGAGGCAGCCCAGGATTCTGGACCTATTAGGCTGTGTCTAGGAGGAGCTACGGCGGGTGCATGTGTCCCACTCTGTGGGTGCCTCCCATGGATCCCTCCCTCTCCCGCCCACCTGCCTGCCCTCCTCCTGACCATCTCTGGCTCCTCATCCCCCTGCCACTGGCCGATCCATCTTGCTCCTCTGGTTTAGTATGCAGCCCTCGGAAAACAAACACGCAGCAGCCTCACAGTGGGAATAAATATCGTGGCGATGTTGATTAGCATTTGATCCCAGCTGGGTCTCTGGAAGCTGAAGTACTGGAATGTCTTGGCAGTTTTTTAATGCTGAATAATTTGATTAGATCAGTGACTGAGCCTGCTGCTCCTGGTGAGATAAACCCTCCCCACGTTACAGGGCAGAGAGGCAGGGGGGGACGGGGAGTGCTTCAGAGGCCCCCCACCTCTTTCCTCCGCAGCCCTCGGGCTGCCGGCTGCCGACTCTCTCTCCACCCTCATCTCTCCAATTTCTCCCCTCCACTTCTTTTCTCCTCCTTCCTCCTTTCTCTCCTCCCCACTCCTCCCCTCTTGCCCTTCTTCTCTTCCCCTTCCTCCTCCCCTCCTCCCTCCTCCTTCCTTATCCTTCTCCCTCTCTTTCTTTCTCCTTCCTCTCCCTCCTCCCTCCCCCCTCCCTCCCCCTCCTCCTTCCTTATCCTCCTCCCCTTCTCCTTTTCCTCCCCCTCCTCCCCTCTTCCTCCTCTTTCTTCTTCTCCTCCCCCTCCTCCTCCCCCTCCTCTTCTTCCTCTCCTCCTCCTCCTTTTCGTTCTTCTCCTCACTCTCGTCCTTCCTCCTTTCCCTCCTCCTCCTCCTCCCTTCTTCCTCTTCCTATTACACCTGCCTCCCTATTTCTTTTCCTTCATCTCCTCTTCCTTTTTCCTTACGTTCTGTCTCCCTCTCTCCTCTCACATTCTCAGTTCTTTATTCCATCCCCTCTTCCTCTTCCTTCCTTTCCCCCTGGCCCCCTCTGTCCCTCCCCCTCCTCTCTGCCTCTCTCCCTGCAGCTCCCCGACTCTCCCCTCCTCCCCACGCCCCCCCCATCGCCACCTCCCCCTATGCTGCAGCCTTAAATACATCATTTAATCAACTCCACAATTTCAATTTCACACCGTTGTCAGCTTGGATGTCTGACGAGGTGGTGAAGACCCCACAGACTGCGGGCAGAGGTGACAGGGCCACCAGGCCTCCTCTTCCCCGCCCCCCCTCCCCGAGCAGCTCCCAGCCCAGCCTGGGAGGGATTCCAGAGGCTTCTGTTTCCTCACGGCAACTGTCAGTCAGTCATGTAGATGTTTCTCTTGTCATCAGTGTGAAATTACCAGAGTGGCCTCATTATCCGCTTACTCCAAATTTGGAGGCAATATTTCTGTCTGATGGATCATAATCTCCCCTTAAAACAAAAATAACATCTCCTCAGGTAGAGGAGGAGTCGGGGGGAAGGAAGGTGACAGCTGGGGACAACCCAAGACGAATTCTCTGGGTTTTTCAATCGAGACATATATAGGCAAAGTCCTTCATTGACCTGACCTAACGCAGAGCTTATCTTTCCTGAAAACTATTTAATTTTTTTTTTTCCAGCTGGGTCGGGGGCAGGACTTTAAATATGCAGCTCTTCTTCCAACTCTGTGTCCTTAATCTTATCTGAACCACGTTAGAGGCGTCACTGCCATAACAAAAAAGTAATCAGAGGAAATGGACAGCAAGGAGCAGCAAAGGCTGAGGTTCTTTATGCAGATTTGAATACCTGCACTTCCCCCTCCAGGCTCGGATGGGGGTGTTGTGTGAACCCCGTGAGCCATGGGGAATGTCACCCGTTCCCATCAGTGGCATTGCGAAGCCCACCTGACCCGCCTCTCCATCCGCCCCTGCCATGTCATCACCAGAGAGTCAGGCCCCAGCTTTATTTATTTTTCTCAGATGGATCCAGAAATGGCTGGGGGAGGCACTTACCAATAATTGAGTGCTGGCTTTGTCGGGAAAAGCCACACTCAGGGTTCCGAGTGTCCTCAGGGTGCTGTGGGTGGAATGAAGCCGAGCTGATTCTGTGTGTGTGTGTGTGTGTGTGTGTGTGTGTGTGTGTGTGTGTGTGAGAGAGAGAGAGAGAGAGAGAAAGAGAAAGAGAGAGAGAGGAGGGGGAGAAAATGTACCATGTTGGGGAGAGGACGCTGGAACTAATCTTAGAGTAGGTTGCCTTACTGCTGTGTGACCTTAAGTAACTCCGCAGCCTCTCTGAACCTGGATCTCTTCATTTGCAAAACAAAACCTATTCCACCCTCCTTGGGGGGACTGTATTACTACAGTCCTTATGGGTAAAATTATATAAAGTCAGGACCCCCTCCGAGCCCCTTTCCACCCTGCTGTGAACTTGGTATAATCATGTGGTCCTGGCCACTTACTGTCTACCCAGGGCCCCACCTATATCTGCAGCGTGAGCGCGGTCTCTCTGAAGCCAGCTTCACTGAAACGTGCATCTGTGCTCCTGATGTCCAGCACAACACCAGGCACATAGTAGGAACTCAACGAAACAAGGGATGAGCGGGTGAATGCAAGCTCCCGGGGCAGGACGAGCGCCCCAGGGTCACGGTGTGAATGAATGAATGGTGAAGGAACGAATGAGAGCCTCGCCCTCTGCAAGCCGGCACCTCCTCTTGCTTTCGGTAGGACCCGGCTTCGCCTTCCCCATGGTGGCATTCTGATGTCCCGGAACGCAGGCGCCGACAAGAAACTGGGAATAAAGGGGTTTGATCTGCACGCCACAAACACCTCTTGCAAAAAGAGGAATAAAGAAAAAAACTGCCAGTTCCTTCTATGGGGGAAGTGAAGGCGTCAAGACATGTTAAATGTTTAGGAAGAAGGCGGCTGCTTGTTTCCCTTCTGCCTTTTGCAGGCTGGAGGGGAGGTGCGGGGTGGCGGGTGGGGGGGGGGAGGTTCATTATTTTTCTGCGCTCTGAAGGCAGGTGAACAGGGAAAGGCAAACCGCAGCCTGGCACCGTGTTCAGCGGCTTTGAAAAATGTACAGCTCTCAAGGCAAGGGAAAGGTTTGATGCAATTTAAAAAAGACAGACTCCCACACTTCTCAGATCCATATGTTCCCATTCAGATCTGGTTCCCCTCCGAGGCGGCGCTTACCTCGGGCTCTGCAGCCTGGCCCGGCTGTTCTGCTGACTCTGAGGACCCGCGGCTCCCCCCCCACCCCCCAACCCCCCCACCCCCGGGGAAGCAGGCAGCTGAGTGGCCGCTCGGGTGGGCTGGAGGTGCCAACCAGGCTGGCTGGCTGCAGAGAGGTGACACAGTGCCATGTGGTGCCCAGCATGGGCGTGCAGCTGTGTTGTCGCTCTCTGGGGGCAGGTGAGGAGCTGAAAACATAAAAGCCAGTGAATCAATAAAATGGTGTATATATATGGACCAGAGCTAAAGGGGTCTGGGGATGACAATGCCTGTCTCTTCCCTCTGTAACAGGGTCAGTTGGCCGGGGGCTTGTGTTTTCTTTCCCAAGATGTATCCCTTGTGTCATAAACAGGTGTGCGTGGCAAAGAGCCAGTTCTGTAACCAACTGGGTTTGGGAAATACTAGTTCATCTACTCCCCTTCCCTCCCTCCTGCCTACTTCATTCAACCAATCATTTTTCAGCACCCAGGAAGCATGCAGTTGTTAAGACAGACCCAATCCCTGCCCCTTTGGTGCTTACCTTCTAAAGGGGAAGCCATGAAACCAGTAAACAAAGGAACAAGCAAGATAAGTTCGCCTCATGACAAGTGCCATGAAGGGGAAAAGCTAAGGTGTGGAGGAGGGCGTGACAGGTGTAGGGCTGGGAGGATGGTCTGGTGAGGCCTCTAGGCCGTGGTGACATTTCCACTGGCCTCCTGCATGGGGAGGAGGAACCAGCCTTGCTTTAGTAAGTTAGCAGATTCAACAAGGTTCTTGCCTGCAGGACTTGTCAGAGCCTTTGGTGCATGGCCGTGCCCAGTGTTTTGAGCGATGGGGAAACAGTGGTGTCCTTGGAAGTCCTGTACTGATGGAGCCTCTGGAAGGGCACGTGTTGTATGGAATGCATGTGGGGAACGTACCAGACTGGGGCTGGTGTTCGGGTCCCCTAGTAAGAGCACGGTGGCTGTTCAATGGCCTGACACTTTGGGCCCTGAATGGAAGGCTCTCTTGCATGCAGCTGAGTCCCTTACATCACCCTGAAACTCTGGTCCAGCACCAGCAGGCCCAGTTCTCATGGTTCTCATGATGCACAGAGGGTGGAACACCAGAGAGCCCATTTTATTAACAAGACAACTCAGGCACCCCAGGTCTCCTGGACAGTGGGGAAAATGAAATCCTATTTCTCTCCTCCAGCTCATGCACTCACCTGGCCTCAGCCTGCGCCCATCTGCCCTTGTTCAGTGTGCTTCCCCGGGCCCTTCTCTTTCTGAAACAGGCCCAACTCATTCTCACCTCTGAGCATTTTACATCTTCCGTGCCTTCTGCCTGAAATGTTGCCTCAAAACTGAAATCACTAATGCTCAACACTGGGTGCATGTTAGAACTTTCTGGAGAGCTTTAGGAAATGCTGCAGATGCCCAGACCCTGCCCCAGAGGGATTGTACCAGCGCCCCTGGTGCGGGGCCTGAGCACGAGCATTTCTAAGCTCGCTGGTTGATTCTAGCGTGTCACCAGGATAGAGAATGTCGGCTCTCCATCCCCTGCTGGTGCCCTGTCATTTGTCATGCCTTCATCTCCAACGTGATGGCCTCAGACGGACCCCCACCTAAAGCTGCACCCACCCCCCGTATTTTCCATCACCTTGCCGGGTTTCCGTTTTTCCTGAGCGCTGATCACCGTTGGCAATGACCTTGCCGTGTCGCTCGTGTAGCAACCGCCTGTTTGTTGTCTGTCTCCCTCAACTGGGATGTGTGCTCCCGGGGAGCGGTGGACCGCTCTGTCGCGTTAGCTTCTGCAGCCCCGGCCCCAAGCGTGGTGTCCATTCGGCATGTGTCAGGGGGCCCTTCCATCTCTGTTGACTTAAAGGAGGTTCAGAGAGGTTAAGTACTTTCCTAAGATCTCCCAGCGGGGAAAACTGCACCCCCCAGCCTTTCTGGCCACTACACACCACGCTCAGTCTAGATTCCTTGCTGCACAGATAGGAAAACCCAAGACCAGGGCACGAGCATGCCCCCACCCCCCTGCAACGTTTCAGGTGCTGTTTGGGATGGAACCTTCTGCCTGCCAGTTGCCCTCCTCCTGGCACTTCCATCGGTGGAAACCCGATGAGCAGACCACCCTTTGTGTCTGAAAAGGGAGGCTCTGGCAACACCCGTCTAATTGCCGGGAGACCTCCAGGCAGGGGTGGGGAGAAAGAGCTTGCATAGGTTTGCCTCAGTCTGGACACGCTCGCTCTGTCTGCCTTTCCAGGCCCCCAAACAGGATCAGAATGGAAGGGGGGAAATCACTGTGCATCAATCCTAGCTCCCGTCTCTCTCCCCAGTCCTGGCTTCCCCCTACCCAGAGGATTCCGGAGGGTGTGGGGTTGCTTTTTCTCTGATGGTGGGAGGCTCAGCTGGACCTGTGGGAAGGAGAGGTTAACAGGCAGGAGGCCTTGTTCAGTTTCTGGGAATTAGGCTCGTTGTTTCTTCTCTTGTAGAATGGGGATCCTGTTTCCTGCCCTCCGAGGCTTACACTCTGCCTATTCTTTGACTCAGTGGTATTACTTAGTAGGGGGTGGGGTGGGGGAGAAAATGAGCGTGAATAAGCACAACAAAGATGTGGCTAGGAGGACGTTTAACACAGCATTACCTACATTAAGAGAAAACAAATGGAAACAACCTAGCTGTCCAATACTTGGGGATCGGTTAGATAAAATATACATGTGAATGGCATGGCGCAGAGCCATTTAGAGATTGGTGGAAGGAACACGTTGAATGACGTGGATAGATAGTCTCTTTGTGTTGTATCGTATTTTCTAAAGAGCTGCTTGCAAATCATGAAACCATAAATTATTTTTATTTTCAAACAAATAACACATATTCACCAAAAGAAACAACTTAAAGGATGTAAGTTGAACTATAAACCTTGGATTATGTTGGGGGTGGGAATTACGGATATTTTACTTGCCTCCATAAAATAACATGGAAGTTCCATGACATGCTCTTCTCACCATCATGTTTTGAGAATCAACACGAGTACGACTCACATAAGCACACTTACCTAGAAATGGTGTTGCTTGTGGATTTGATTAATTCTACATATAACAACTTTCAAAAGATTAGAAATATTCTAATTTTGAGAAAATTGTTCATTCGGGGGAATTTCTAAGTGATGAACTCCTACTTATCTCACGTGAAGCCCAGCTCACATTGCCCTTTTTCAGGGAAGTCTTTCTACCCAGCATGCCTGGAGAGCAGGGAGTGGGCTCCTTCCTTTGTTTTCCCAAAGCATCGATTCATCCCTCAACTGGAAAACTCATCTATTTATTTCTCCGCCTACCCCACCAGACTTGATGCCTCTTAAGGGTTGGTTCCATGACGTTTAGTTCTGAATCCTCAGCTTCCTGAAGAGCACTTGGTACACAGTAGGTGCTCAATAATTGCTTGTGGAAAAGCTAGATGAATGAATGACGTTCATGCCAGCTTCCTCTACTCAAGTGAGGGCTTTTGAAAGCATGTGTGTAATCCCGAGCTATAAATTGAATTATATTTTTAAACGCGCTGGGGGACTTACTATTTAAAGGGATTCTGATGTAAATCCTTTTTATAAAATGAAGACATCTTGAGTAATGTGAATAATTGCTCCCTGACATATCTGTTTATAAGTTGAGATTTTTAAGGATCAGGAGACCGGTGCATTTAAGAAAAATTCATTTGACAAATATTTGCGAAGCACATACTCTGTGCCAGGCTCTATGCTGGATGTGGGCATGACTGACTCAACTCCTGGAGACTTCCATCCCCGGCAATATTCACTGGTAATATTATCTCAGGGGCCTAGCGACCCAGCATCAACCTGCTAAGTTGAATCCTGCCTTCCCTACTTTCTAGCTCTGTGTCCCTTAGCTACTAAATCTACCTCTCTGGACCTCAGCTACCATGTATGTAAGCTGAAGGTAATAAAAGTACCCACTTCCTAGCAGTCGTGAAGATTAAATAAGATGGTACATATAAACTGCTTAGAAAATTGCCCAGCACAATACGTATTTGCTGTTGTCATTAGAAGGCAAGGTGGAAAATGTCCATGTGGGGTGTCCATCATGGGAAATCCTTAACTACTAGAGGCTTGCAGATTTGTGTGGCTTTGCTTTTTCATAATGGCTAGGGGATCTTGTGCCTCTGTTTGTCCAACTGCAGAATGCGGGCAGTGATACTTCTGAAATGAAGATTATCGAATTGTAAAAAAACAAACAAAAAAAAGTGAGCGAAATGTTTCAGAAATAATTTAACTAATACAAATCTTCCTCCATGTTTTAGGAGGACAAAAGATTATTATTATTTTTTATTCTTATGTTAATCCCCATACATTACATCATTAGTTTTAGATGTAGTGTTCCATGATTCATTGTGCATAACACCCAGTGCTCCATGCAGAATGTGCCCTCCTCAATACCCACCACTAGGCTAACCCATCCTCCCACCCCCCTCCCCTCTAGAACCCTCAGTTTGTTTTTCAGAGGAGGACAAAAGATTATTAACTTATGCCCATCCCATCTCCCTGTCCACCTCCTACCTACCCCCCTCTCGTGGAAAAGGATTCTAGCTCAGGAGGGTCCCATTTCTCTCCTTTCCCATGGGTGCCTTTCGACAGAACTTCTCCAGATGTGCTCAGCTCTGAGCCTGAGCCCTGGGGGTGCCTACATCAATGGACCAACAGCCGCGCCTCCTGTGTGCCCAGACTGGCTCATTACCACCAGTCCTTACAGCAGACATATGGCCCCAGTGGTAGACATAGGATAACAATGTCAGATATAGATAATGGTATTTGCCCCCATTTTGTGGATGGGGAGACTGAAGCTCCAGAGCTGTTCAGAAGATAGTGGAGCCACGTCGATCGGCAATATTAGAAAACTCCAGTTTGGAAAACGGCTTTGACAGTGGCTCTTTCTTTACAAAACCACTGCTGTCTTTGAGAAAAGTTTCATTTCAGACCACAAGGAAGCCTACTTGCCACATCTTGCCCTCCCGAGGGCAGAGCACTGGACTGGGGTTTGCAGAGGGGATAGGGTTTAGACAGCCAGATGGCTTCCCGCTGTGCGTCTCATTTTGGGCACATCAGCCCTGCTGATTTTCAAACAGCCCTGCTGCGCGCTATCAATGGGAAAGTGTTGCATGTCCAGTCTCTCTGGTCTCAGGCCGCTGGGTGGACCCTATAAGATAGGGGCTCCCTGAGGTCAGCCGGTCCAACTGTCCCCCCCAAACCCTCCTTCTGTCCCATTTTAACAGATGATGGAAGAGACTGACCAGGGCCATCCATTCAGTGAGATTAGACACCCGGGGCTCACACCTTGCTGGCTGTCCGTCCATCCTCATAAAAACACGACAATACTTGAGGTCAATTTAGGCCACATTCATGTATTTGTTTAACAAAAACGGATAGAACATTTATCATTTACAACTTCTAGTGCTTTCCAGACATCAGCTCATTTCATCCTGGTCAGAGCATGCCTGAAAAGTAGGTACCGTTATGATCCCCATTTCACAGATGCATAACTGAGGCATGGAGTTAAGCCCTTGGTCAAGGTCATACAGAGCTAGTGAGCCACATCGTGGCTGGTTCCCCAGGGTCTCTATCCTCACCACCGCACTATGCTCTGGAGCCCATCATGCACAGAAAGAAACGTGCTCTGTTTTGAATTCTCTCTCATTTTCTTCTGACTTCATCAAAGACAAAGTCTCGGCTTGGTGTTACCCTGTCTTTAACACCTCTCTGATGCTTACTAATATTTTTTAACAAAAAGAGAGAGGTCTCAGGCTCAGCGCCTTCCCAGAAACCATGTTTAACGGGAAGTGTTATCCAAGTGGTTATGTCCGTGACTACATTTGTGAAATGCTACCCTTTGTAAAAACAGATCCTGGGGGATTTAGAGACTGGCTCCAGACCTCAGGAAAGGCAGGTCACTCAGCAAGAACTGAAAAAAAGAAAGAAAGAGAGAGAGAGAGAGAGAGAGAGAGAGAAAGAAAGAAAGAAAGAGAGAGAGAGAGAGAAAGAAAGAAAGAAAGAAAGAAAGAAAGAAAGAAAGAAAGAAAGAAAGAAAGAAAGAAAGAAAAAATAAAAGGTCTTTTGACCACCTGCCATCTTGAGCTTTTTCAATCCAATTTAGTTAAAAAAAAAACGCTTTGACAAACAGCTTTGGAACGGCTAGCAAGAGGCCTCTAACAATATGTTAACACAGTGAGAATCCTCAACGTCATACAAACGTAATGCATTGTGATTTTATTATTATTTTTTTCCTATTGGGGAGATGATTCCTTTCTGTCTCCTTCTTTTCCCTCAGACCCGTTATCCCGAAAGGGTTACAATCCCAAGACAAGCTTTTTCGTAAGCACAAAGAACTAATATTAGCAGATTGGGGTTTCTGTAAATATTCATTGTAATCTGTGACTTGGTGGGCATCGCGTTCCACCCTCCCGAAAGCTGCACATTTATAACTTGTGAATTCATAAATATTTACGAATTCACACAATCATCACTGACAAACTATTTCATCTGACAGCTCCACACAGGCTCTGCCTGGTTTCGTGAAATTCTGATCAAATCTCGCGTAAACTTCCCGGATGACAAGTAGCGTCTGAGCACAGCTAAAATCACGACCAGATCCTCTAGATTTGAATGGGTCAGTAACCGATATTTACAACCACCACCCTCCACCACCACCACCACCACCACCACCTGGACGAGAAAGATTTTGTCATCTGATGGGCTGCCAGATACTCTTAACAATAGCACATATATTTATAGTGACGTGTCTTTGAAGATGTCAAGAATGGGACCTTGTCAGGAGGAGGGACATGAGCACACGTTTGGGGAGAGCGATGAGGTGGGGAGTTGGACAGTCTGGCTTTGAATCCAGAGCCAGCCACTGGGGTCGTGATCTCTAACAGGCTCCCAGTCCTTGTCGGACTCAGTTTCTTGGCTTTGAGTTTGGGGTAATAAAAACGGCAACATGACAGGGCTGTTGTACTAATTATAGATGCCGCAGGTGAAGCCCCGGTCCAGGGTCTGTCATGTAGCAGGGGATTCAATAAATCTTCGTTTTATTATTACTGTTGCAAATAATGGTTGGAATAATCGCGGTTTCTGGCATGGCCACGTCCTCAGTAATGTGCGAACGCACGCAGAGGAGGTACTGCTCCGAAGTCCTTTTCCTATGTTATTACCTAAAGAAGCTTGAGAGGGATGTTTCGGTGCGTGGTTTTAATTTTTGTGTCCTCCTGCCACACGTGGGCTGCAAGTCACCCTAAGTATCCATCTACCCACTGGAGTTTTTTTCCCCATACATCCCCATTTGCAAGGACAAGAAATAACCTATCTCTTTTATGCCCTCCCTCTCCGATTTGCTGATTGAATGGCATCCTGGTAAATATGAGTTTACCTCCACAGTAGTGGAAATACATGCCCACTATCACCCCACGAGGCCAAATCTGGGTGCCTTGAGGCGTGCCTGGAGGAGAACATCCGACTTTGGTGTCGGGAGCTGGGTCTGCCTTCTGCTACTCAGCCTCCGCATCTGATGCAGCTCCATCCATTACAATGATCACAGGTTTTGTTTTGACTCGATGCCAAGCACAGAGCTCCAACTGGGTCGTGATACAGGCCAAATCAGACCGCCCTATTCCTTGGCTTGAAACTCTCTAGTATCTTCCCGTGGCACCCACGGGCCCAGCCTCTCCCACACTTCCCTCCAGCTGCCCTGACTCCTTCTGGCTCTTGAACAGACTGGAGCCCATTCCTGCCCCAGTGCTCTTGCACTTGCTGTTTCCTCTGCTTGGAAGGCCCTTCCCTCCTGGGCCCCAGAGATCTGCCTCTTTCTTGTCACCAAAGACTCCTATGAATGGGGCTACCTCCTCAGACAGCCCTTCCTGACCCTCTTTCCAGAATTACCACTTTTCACCACATTTTCTTCGTAGCACTTTTTAGTTGAAATGATTTGATTCCTTTTCTTTTTTTCTTATTTTCCATCTCTCTCCACTCACTATGAGGTCTACCAGGGCAGGATCTTGTCTGTCATCCCTATCGCCTAGAACATCATCTGACACCCACTAGTTGCTCAATGCATATATATTTTATGGAACAAATAAAGGAACATAGTTACAAATAGGACTCACGCACAAAACTCCAGGCTCTACCACACACTAGCTTTGTGATCTTAGGCAACTTAAACCCCATTGAGCCTCATTTTCTCCATCTGTCAAATGGACGTGTAGTTGGACTTCTCTCATACCGTTGTGGGATGTTAGAGGCCTCTGACTTGGAAGGGGGCTAGCCCAGTGCCCAGACACGGGGAAAGTCTGGTGGCTGACGCCTCTATTTTGTAGTCAGAATCAATACCGTATGTAACTGCTGGAGTCCCAGATCTGGGGACTCAGAATATGGGGGCTTAAAGACTCTGCATTTGTTTTAGCCCCTCTGACCTCTCCCTCCACATCAGGCTTCCAGAACCTTCTAAATGTGCTTCTGGGGAAACCCTGGCATAATTTGAAGAAACACACGTGCAAGTTAATCGCAGTAGCAGGACTCCCATAGGTAGGGGGGTGAGGGCGGAGGGACGTCACCAGAGAGACGCTGACAACAGAATTGAAGACAAGCCAACACTCCGTAGGAAGACTGACTCTCGAGTTGAAGTTTTGCGACATGAACTTTCTCAGCCGCGGGAAGTCTCCGGTGGAAGCTGCGGGTGTGTTCAGCACTGAGCTAAAGCACACATGGGTGTGGGCGTGCAGACATGCGTGCACACACTCACACATGCCCCAAAGTTGCTTTCAGCAAAAATTAGGGAGAAAAGATTTGTTTCTCCCAAAACTTTCACAATTCCAACATCTGCCTGTTTGGGTAAATTTGACAGGGATTATCTCTTTTATATTCTCTCTCCTTTATTATCTCTTTCCCGCCCAAACCCAGAAATTCCGTGAGAAGTGTTTCTAAGAGGGCTGGCTGACAAGTATACACATGCCGTCCACAGCAAACAGCACGGTCTCTAACTTGTTAGACAGGAGCTAGATTACAATCATAAATAAATGATTTGCTGTCTCCTTGCATTCAGACTTGTAGCTTTTAAAGTGTGCCTGTCATCGCGGAATCAGATTTAGTCAAATGCTGTGTAACTGCAAAATTATCCTATCCTTACCTTTTTATTCTCCTTATAATGGACAGTTAAATTGGATTTTCAAATTTGAAGTGCATATGTTTTTCAAATCCCCAGAGGCTGTCTATTTTTTCATTTCTAAAGCAACTCACTAATGTTTATCATTACCACACAGAAATATTACAATTCTTAAGGGGCGCCGTACAAAATCAGCGCAGGAGAAATGTGCTTTATCGTCTCAAAATGAAACCAATTTCTCAGTTGATTTGCAATTTATTTACATGTTAGCATTTGATTTCCGACTGATTTATAACCCCACATGGCTCTGTCTCACGGTTTATTTAGAAAGCAGACAACGGTGGTTGGGGAAGGCTGCAGAGCGCCGTGTGGCCTGGGATGTCTGCTTTCCCCAGGCAGGGGTCAGCGATGCCAGACCCACGTCTCATGTTTTAGTCCCACCATCAGAAATTTCAGTGTCCCAGTATGTGCAAATACACAGGTCCCTAGGCTCTCTCACTGCATGGGGATGAGATGCTCAACAACAGCCTTTCCAAAGGAATATGTTTTCTCTTCTGCAATGATCAGGGATTCAGATGGAGGAAAAGGAGAAGAAGGCTGGAATGTAGTGGGTTTGCATTCACATCACATAACTCTCGCGGCTAAGGTGGTGCCTGGATTCAAAGAAGTATTAAAATTGACAAAGGGGAGTTTACTGGGGTTTTTGCTTCATCTGTGTGATTATCCATCTATTGATCCATTCTTGCACCCATCTATCCACCTATCCCTCCATCTTTCCAACCATCCACACATCCCATTTCTCTATACTTCCAACTCCCAAACCATCCATCTATCCAACCATCCACCTATTCATCCATATAACCATCCATCCATCCATCCATCCATCCACCCATCCATCCACCCATCTACCCCTCCATTAATTTATTATCCACTCAATCCATCCATCCACTGTCCACCCATCCATCCACCATCTGTCTATCTATCCATCCATTCATCCACTCATCTGTCTACCCAACCATCCAGCTATCCATCTGTCTATCCATCCACCAGTCTTTCTCTCTCTCTCTATCCATCCACCCAGCAGTTACAGCCTTCAAGTTGAGTACTAGGGGTATAAAGATGACTAAGAAACTGACATGATCCTCACAGAGCTCATGGTTAAATGAAGGAGACAAACATATACCTCTCAGGGTCATCATGAAGCTCAAATTACTTAATGCATGTAAAAATGTTCAATAAACTCTAAGTCACCTTAAAAAGTATAACCTATCTGTGAGTAGTGCAATATGTTAGAGCCTACTTCCTTCCAGCTGTGGAACCACTGACAAACAACTTAACCTCACCAATCCTTGGTTTCCTCACCTCTAAAATGGGAAGAGGAGGTAATAATAATGATGATGTTTACTTGGCAGGAATGTTGAAATGATTTGATGAGAGAAGCCATATAACATAACATAATGCTGTGGCCATAGTCAGTACTTCACTAATGTTCTTATTATGATGGTATCTTCTTATATTACATTATTATACGGTGTTGTATTTTATTATATACAGGAGGAAAGAGTAATTATGTCTAACTGAGAAGATGAGGAATGATATTCCAGAGGAAATGACTTCTGAGTTGGGTTCATAGAAGAGGGAAGTTTTTCTCAGGTACCAGGGGAATGGCATTCCCATGAGTGAGAATAGCACACACAGAAGTCTTGTGATCTGAGGGTGCAGCTGGAGATTCAGCAAAAGGCAGGGGGTGGGGTACATGGCTACAGCATGGGACTCTTGGGGCAGAGGGGAGGAGGTAAGTCTGTTGAAGTAGACCTTATTAGGATACAGAACTGGGTTTTGTCCTGGGGATGTCAGGCAGCCATTGCAAGGGCCTAATCAAGGACATGCCCCATCTGATTGACATCTTTTTTTTTTCCATGATTCATTGTTTGTGTATAACATCCAGGGCTCCATGTAGAACGTGCCCTCTTTAGTACCCATCACCAGGCTAACCCATCCTCCCACCCCCCTCTCCTCTAGAACCCTCAGTTTGTTTTTCAGAGTCCATAGTCTCTCATGGTCCATCTGATTGGCATCTTAAGAAGATCTGCCATGCCGAGAACAAATTTGGAGGCAGGGAGCCTGGGATGGGGACTGGAGAGAGAATCCCCTGGCTAGCAAATGAGGCAAGACCCAATGTGTTGGCACAGGGTTGGCCAGAAGGGGTGGATTTGAGAGAGATGGGTTTTTAAGTAGAATCAGCTGGGACTCGGGGACCAATTGGAGAAAAGAGGAGGGATAATGGGGGTTTCACAGACATCTAGAGGAACACCCTATCAGAAGCAAAATCCCTGGGACTGAGATGAATTTTCCTCCTCACTTTGCTTATATCTGCCCATGCCATGCAGAGCTACTCTGAATAAATTTGCATGTATTTATGCTGCAGGCAGCAAGCACTCACTCCTGTAAAAGGAGCATCTCTCTCTCTCTCTTCCTCTCTCTCCTTCCCCCTCCCTTTCTCTCTCTGTGCGCACATCCAGCACAATTTCCCTTCTGGGCATAGAGTCAGGAGCCAGGAACTTCCAGGGACTTCCTGAGTGAACTTGGACACATCTCTTCCCTCTCCCGGCCTTGGATGGGATAGTCTTGTGTCTGGGGTCTCTAATTCTAGGATACAGAGACAGAGAGTGGGTTGCCTAGTTTATAGGTGGTGTACCACTTAGGACATTTCCTGTGACAAGTAATAAAAAACCTGCTTCAAATGACCTTAGAAATGAAGGGTCCAGAGTTCATGTAATAGAAAAGTTAGAGGCTTCAGCTCTTAAGTGAAGCCTGGTCCAGGAGCTCAATGATGTCACTCATTAAGACCACTCTTATTTCCTGTTTCTTATCTGTCTCCCATGGCGTCAGTTTCACTCTATCTCTGGTTGCTGCAGACCTCTTTGTAGAACTCACAAACACGCTTTTATGTTTCTCCTCCAGCAAGAGGAGAACCTGAAGATCCACTCTGATTGGACAAATCAGTTCCCATGCCCACCTCTGAACCAATCTCTGTGGTCAGAGGGAAGGGGCGTTCTGATAGGTCCTTCTGGGTCACATGGTCCTGCCCCCCCCCGTGATCGAAGCCTATGCGTTCCCACACAAAACCAGGGAATTTCTGGGAAAGGGGGATTCTGGGACAGAACCAGCACATGTCCAGGACCATGCCACTGGATAAAACTTTCTACTTTCTTCATTCCGAAGGAGGGAGCAGATAACTTCAAAAACAGACATGGTTTCTGGCTGTTTATCCATAAACTGAACGGGAAAGGTCAAACAGTAGTGCTCGACTCAGGAACTGTAAGGGTGCCAGGGCTTGCCTCGAGGCCACCTGCCTATGAGAAAGTAAAAGGAGTCGTCGTCCCTCCCGGTGGTCTAGACTTTGTAGTGTCCACTTAATGGACATGACACTGTGTCCAGACCACCTGGGACCCCTGTTGATCACAAGCATCTATGCTGGAGATTTGGAGTGGCTGATGGAGTGCCATGGGTGGGTAGGATTCAAAGTTGGATGTATTAGACAGGATAGGTCAAGCTGTGCTCCAGTAACAAATAATCCCCCAAACCTCAGTGACCCGACAAAGCAGATGCTCATTTCTTGTTCTCACAAAGTTCATGGTGAGATTGGATGACCTTCCAGGGCAGCTGTCCTTTGTACAGCAAGTCAGCCATCCAGGATGCTTCAGTCTCATGGCTCCTCCCTAAAACAAATGCTTCCACAGTGGAGAAAGAAAGAGTGGAGAATCAGGCCCTGGCTCTTCATTTCTCCTGCCTGGAAGTGACACACTTCCATCTGCTTATGTGAGCATGCCCAACTGCAAGTAATCTTCCTCTGGTCCCTGGAGGAAATAACAGGGAGAAGTAAAGGTGTCTGTCTCCAAAAAGGAAAACAGTTGAGGCCTCGTTCAGACCCACCTTCAGCATCACATTTACCCCAAAGATGAGAAGAAGAAACCGTCTGTTGTTATCTGCTCTCCCCAGGTGCTCTGGATTAAGGGATGAACTGCCTTCTAGCAGTTCACATTCAACCTGGGGAGACAGTTAAAAAAGAAAAAAGAAAAGAGAGAGAGACAGAAAAGTAATTTTAGAACCTACTTCCTGAGCTTATTGTGAGGATAAAAAGGGAGATGAAGCATATGACATCCTTGGCAGGTCGCCCAGAGTAAGAGTTCTACAAATATGAACTATTATTGCCATTTTACAGATGAAGCAATTGAGGCTTATGGCGGTGGAGGGACTCTCGAGGTCATCCAGTGATGGTCACGCAGTGATTGGGTAGCTGCAGAGTGCTCTGTTGGTAATCTTGCCTTTGACCTCATTGACATTCCACCCACATGAGAGACCTGTCTCCCTCTTGTGCTGCTCATTCAAAACCTGGTGAGGGTTTTCTCACCAGCTCTGGGCACCAATGTCCTCTAATTAACACAGAAGGATGCTGACCCTGGTGGGCCCCAAAGTGAGATCCTCTGCCACTTGCTCGCATCTTTATCCAGGCTTAGATCCTTCTGTGACTCCCAAACCCCTCCTGCAGGCGGCCAGGGTTTGATGGGGGCAATTGTCATTTTAAGGTGAAGGGAGAGGTGTTCTCTCATTTCATGACCAAGAATATCTTGGGAGTCCATTCATGGTACCAAGATACCCACATTTTAAGATGACATACCTATCTTTCTAAGATTCTAGCATTTCTTGGTCCTGGGGCTTTGGATTCAACTTCCAAGACTCTAGAACAGTGCTGTCCAAGAGAAATTTTCACAACTACAGGAATATTCTACACGAGTGTTGTCCAATATGGAAGCATGGTAACTGTTAGCTTCATGTGGCTACTGAGCATTGAATGTGGCTAGCATCAGGAAGGAACTGAATTTTAATGTTATTTAATTATAATTAATTTGAATCCAAAGAGTCACATGTGGCTATTTACTTACTGGGAACCAGAACTCTTATGTTTTATTCCAGAACTCTTCTTCTAATTTTCTGTGGTGGTTTGGTTCCTACTTGCCCTCAAGAAACACAACTGAAGAATTCTCAATAGCACTGCAACCCCAGTTTGGGTCGCTTAATCTGGAATCCAATAAAAGAAACATAAATATTAAATATATCAGTCAGGCTAGAAGATATTACGCTACAGTAACAAGTAACCCCCAACTCTCAGTGGCTTGAATAACAAAGATTTGTTTCTTACTCATGCTGCGTATTCATTTCAAGTTGGTAAGGAGCTCTGCTCATCACAGTCATTTGGGTACCCGAGCTGATGGGCAGCTGCCTTTTCAAAAGCTGCTTGTCTGAATGCCTGAGGGAACAGTGAGCTATGAAGGGTCTTGCATTAGTTATTAAATCTACACAGAATCGACATATTTCAATCCTGTCCCCCATTTATTGGCCAGAACTATTCATATGTCCCTACCCCAACACAAGGGTGTAGAAAGTGCAACCCTACATATTTGGGAAGGGAGGAACACCAAACCAAAAATATCTGGTCATGTTGCTTCCATGTGAGCAACCCCTGATTGATATAACGTTGCAGAAATAGATCGCCTTTATGGGGACCAAGTAACAGCTATCTTTAAGGGGCGATAAAGAGAACACAGGCAGGGGAACCATACAGACCTGTGTTCCTACTCTGCAGTTCGCCTGCTGTGTGACCACAGGCAGAGGATCAGCCTCTCTGAGCTCAAGTGTCCTCATTTGTAAAATGGGGATGGTAATGAAGCACACCCCCCACGCCGCACATGCAGGGTATTTACATACTCATGTAATCCTCATGAAGCCCCAGGAGGGGGTGCTTTATCATCCCCATTTTACAGATAAGACAACTAAAACAATGAAGGGTGTATTGAATAATGATTGGAAAACGCATGTTGAAGAAATGACTTGGTACTCCAGTGGTCCCTAAGGGTCAGCCATTTTCCATACCATCCTCATGGTTTTTGTAACAGCTGCCTATTGTCATCAGTGTGATTACTGACTTAATATTTTCAACTCAATTTTAGATAGAACCACTTTTAAAAAAATATATTCCCATTCTAAGCAACAAATTATGCCTGGAACCGCACCAGATACACACACACTTATATATATATCTCCACAAGAACATATGGCGCTACCTACCAGAGCTAAACACACATTTATGCTATATGCTTCTGTGCTATACTTTGGCCCAGTGATTCAAGTCCTGAGTACACAAACTATAGGGGAAAAAAATGCTTGTAACCACCAAAAGACACAAGACACAAGATATTTTATAGCGGCTCTTTATTTGGACAACTCAAATGCCCATCCGTAGCGCCATGGAGAAATCCATTGTGATATATCCATGCAAAGGAATAGTACTCAGGAATAAAAAGGTGCAAACTACTGACTCATAGAACAACACAATGCAAATGTAATGTTAAGTGAAATGTTGATCCAAAGGAATATATACTGGCTAAGTCTATTCTGATGAGGTTTGGAGATGGGAGAGAAGTGACAGAACTCAAGATGGTTATATCAGAGCAGGTATTGGGACATGAAGGGGCACAAGGGAGACTCCTGGGGGCCTAGAAATGGGCTATATCTTGACCTGGGTGGTGGGTATGTACTTGCAGAACTTAAATGAGTTGTTCACGTCATGTTGGTGCACTTCGCTATAATTAAGTGACGCCTCAATAAAAAAGGCTATTAAATTTTTTAAAAGGATCAAGTGAGTCACAGGGCCATATGCAATTAGCCCGCACTCTGGGTATGAAGGATGTTCTTGGTGAATACTAATTGAATGGGACAAGTGTGGCCCCCCGGGACCAAGACCCTGCAGGAGAACCAACAATTTCCGTGCCCTGTCCTTGGCATCTCAAGCCCTCCCAGGTTCCATGGGGGAAGGCTGGCCTCCCCAGCTGCTGGGTCTCTCTGTGCCAAGGCTCTGCGAGTTATAGCCAAGCTCCTGACCTGCCAGCCACCAACTCTGTCTCTGCTTCTCTCATCATCTTGGTTGCTGCTTGATCTGCCTCTCTCCCCGCCTCCCTCCCCGCCAATAATCTCACAGCTCCCTCCTGACCAGGGCATGTGTTTTGGGCACATGTTAAGCCTTAAGCAGACCCTGGCACTTGAGGGAGTGGGCTCCTTCCCTGAGCCCAGTAAGAAAGGGAAGGTGGTGGGGAGGTATGATCCCGATGCATGTGTGCCTCATTAGGGAGCATCTGTGTAGGAGGAGTGGCCTGGAGGGTGGAGAAAATTGTCAAGAAGGGACAGTGTCAGGAGGAAAGTCATTATCATCATTCACCTTTGAAGTCTCAGTGAGTGTGTGTGTGTGTAAGAGAGATCGAGCATGTGCAAGACCAAGAGACAGAAATAGAAGAAGACAGTGATGGAGAGAAGCAGAGAGAAGAGCAGGCAGAAAGAGATAAGCATAGAGAGAGAGAGACGGGGCAGAGATATCCTGTCATGCACAACCTCTTTGCTACAGCTTTTCAAGGATTCACAAAAACATTTGGGACTGCTGACCCCGCTCCCCAAATCCATTGGCTACAAAACATTATAAGACAGTTGCAGAGCTGAAATCTTTGTTTAACCAACTGTTGATAAGGTATAACATATCAACCAAACAATTTTCACGCAGCTCAACTCCTAGACAGTCATCTCTGAAGTCCATGGAGTCCAGCCTGGGGGCACTTTCACATCCAAAAGTTGCTAAGAGAGCAGAGCTTCAAAGTTCTCATCACAAGAAAATAAATTCTGTAACTGTATGGTGACAGATGTCCACCAGGCTTATTGTGGTGATTGTTTCACAGTATATGCAAATATCGGAGCATTACATTGTACACCTGAAACTAATATAATGTTGTATGTCAATTATACTTAAAAAACAAAATAAAACCTCAGAGCTAGTGTTCTTAACCTCTATGCTTGAAGTTCCTGTTGCCTTGCTTTCCACTGAGGGACACGGGGATAAGCAGGGGACGATACCACCTGGGGTGATGTGACACAGCTCCAGTGGGTGTTACATTTGGGGGACACAAGCCCAGATGCCCTTCCTCTCCCCCTTTTATCTGTCATCAGCCTGTGCCCAGCCTGTATTAGTTTCCTAGAGCTGCTGTAACAAATGACCACCAACTTGGTGGCTTAAAACAACAGAAATTTATTCTTTTATAGTTCCGAAGGCCAGAAACCTGGAATTAGCATCACTGAGCCCAAATCAGGGTGTTGGCATGTTCATGGTGCCTCCAGAGGCTCTACGGGAGGGTCTTGTTTCTTCCAGCTTCTGGTGGCTACTGATGCCCCTCAGCTTGTGGCCACATCACTCCAATTTCTGCCTCTGTGGTCATATCCCCTTCTCCTCTGCGTGTGGCATCTCCCTCTACCTCTCTCTAAAAGCAGGTGTGATGGCACTTAGGACCCCCCTAGATAACCCAGGATAATCTCCCCATTTCAAAATCATTAATTTAATCCCATCTGTAATGACCTTTTTATTTTCAAGGTGACATTTATAGGTCCCAGAGATTAGGACCTGGTATTTTGGGGAGCAGAGTTCAGTCTATATATGACCCAAGCGTTTTTATCTGGGATCGTCAGCATGTGCTATTATATTCTCAACCTGCCTGCCTTCCCCTGCTGACCACAGGCCCTGGAGTTGCTAGGGCTATGACTCTCCTATGTCAACTTCTCCCTGCTTTTCCCCTCAGCATCAGCTTTGTGAGGCTGGTGACAAAGCCAAGGAGGAGGATGGATGGGTGGTGTCCCCCACCTGTGCTCCCAGGGCTCTGGAACCCCCCGCACACACAGCCAGGTCACCCCTCTGAAAGCTTGGACTGAACACCAGACATAGGCCCAGAGAGGAGCCGAGTTTGTCCAGAGACATGACGAATCATTCCTCCCTTCATTCAACAAACTGTGACTGGATCCCTTCCAGGTGTTAACCTCTATGCCAGCAGCTGGGGTCAGAGAGGTGACAGAATCTCCCAACCTATCCCCTGGACCTCCAGTCTAATCAGGAAGAGAGAAGGCAAATTAAGCTGACCACTCATTTCTAAACACGCACAGCAAATGTAAAAATATGGTAGAGAGGATGCATGAGTGGGCAGGCAATAGTTTACCCTGCAAAGACTTGAGATGGTTAGCTTCTGAAGGCTCCAGAAGGGGGAGGTGGCATTCAGCCAAGGTAAGTGTTAACCAGGGGAAAAGGGACAATCCAGGCTAAAGGAACAACATATGCAAAGGAGGTCTAGAGTCTGAGAGGGTGAGGTGGGTTGAGGGAGCTCATATTGCACAGAGCTCTTTGTTTGGGGATACTTAGCTGGCTGTAGTGGGTCAAGTATTCTGGGATTGATTAGCGATGTCTGCCCTGGGCACTGGGTAAATAATCAGTGGTATGCATGCCATGGACTTGTTAAATCTGGGCTAGTGGCTCCATGTAAGAATTCCATTTCTCTCTGGACTTTGAGGATAAAATCTTCCATCCCTGAGTGACCCTTATTATGCAGTAAGGAAGCTGACAGATTTTTATGAAGAAGAGTGACTTGTTTACCAGTTAGGAGTCCTACAAGGACAACGTTGATTCCCACTGGGCCCTGATTTTGAAAAGCCCCTCAGCATCAGCTAGCCTTATGCTCCTTATGCAGCCCTCCTTCCTCCTATGACCACTTTCTGACTCTTCTTCTACAAAGCATTTTCCCCAGTCCATCTTGTTGAGTTTCATAGTGATCAGAACTGCAGAAAGCAGCCATCCTGCCCAAAGGTAGCCAGCTCATTTTTAATGGGAAGCAGAGACATGAATCAAGCAAGCAAATATTCCCAACCCTAACCCCCCCCAACACTACCTTTTTTACAATTTTTTTCAAGAGAAGAGTGAGGAGAAGTCTTCAAGAAAACTGGCCTCACTATCAGCACACCTCAGACCCTCACATGTCTGGCTCAAACACCCCAAGTGGCAAACCAGCACACGCCACCAAAAAAAAAAAAAAATTCTAACAAGACATTAATAGATAAATAAAAATAGCTTCCACAAGAAACGATGAGGAGTCACGCAACAAAATGATTTCTTTCTGTGTGCGTAAACTCATGAATAATCAAATCGCACAGTCCCCAAACGAGCCAAGCGCAGCTCTTGTCAACCTCATCCCAGTTTCCTCCTGGAAGGTCACCTCAAATCTTTGCAGGCGTGGGTGGCTTTGCTCCTCACGTCTCCTCTTCCCACCCCCTCCTAGCATCCCCACCTCCTCCTTATAGGGGAGAAATTAATTCCCAGTGCTATGGAAACGTGCAGAAAATGTGAATGGAAGGCTGGGGCAGTGCCCATGAATCATCAAGCAGAAAGGGGAATTCGATAAAATATTGGGGGGCTCCTCAGGCCATGGCTTTTGTGAGCTGAACCAGAGCCCTTGCTCCACGCTTCTTTCGTGTCACATTTTAACCTACCAGCTGCCTCGAGAAGCAAGATGATCTTCCCTGCCTTTTTTCTCCTTCCTTTAAAAAATTATTTTTTTATTTTTTTATTTTCCCTCATGTGTTAAGGGAGGAAACAGTGACAGGGACAAGTGACAGCTCGCTAATTATTCCCTTACTGCCACTGCTGTTCTGGCTTTGGACGCATTGCTCATTTCTCCCCGTCTTCGCACTGAATAATGCATGGGTCCTTATCTGTATTCAAGCGGCACCTCCGGGGACCGCCAGCCTAACTAGCTGATAACTGATTCAGTTTGTAAGCAGGGCCTCTGGGAGTTGCAAGGAAAAGTAGCCAAGAACAAATTTAACACTTCTTTCTCATTTCTTCAGAACATCAAGGAGAGGCAGGTTGGGAAGCAGGTGGGGGGTATGTGCTGGGCCCTTGGAGGGCACTTGACCTCAGGTTAGGAGAAGAGAGAGCCTTGGCTCTGCTGTGGGGAGAGGGGATGATGATGAAGACGAGGATGATGATGATAAAGTTAGTTGAAGGCTTACTATATGTCCACAATTGAACTAAACATTTTTCATGTATTGTCTCTTTTAAAGACAAGAACTCCTTGAAGACAATGCATTTGCAGATATATCAGTTAGCTGCTGCCATGATAATGCTGCATAACAAATGGTCTCCACATTTCAGTAGCTGTCAATAACATAGATTTATTTTTCTTGCTCAGGGGTCTGCAGTCAGGTCAATCTTGCACTGATCTTGGCTGTGCTCAGCTGAGCTTGGCTGCAGGCTGCAGGTCTGGGTCAGATCTGCTCCACTCGCCTCATTCCGGGGCCCAGCCTGGAGGAGGAGGCTCCTTGATGGCAAAGGCGCAGCCACACCCCTAACTTCTGCCTGTATCATGTCTGCTAATAGTCCATTGGCCAAAGCAAATCACATGGGCAAATCAGGTATCAAGGGGTGGTGGAGTAAGTGGCCCCCACCCTGAGTCCACAGCTGGGGTATGGATGTCTAATACTGTCAGAGATGGAGTCTCCAGAACAATCTCTTTTGGGAATCAGAACCTGTCATCCCACTGCCCCAAGCAAATGCAACTTTTGCAAAAAGACTTATATCTTTTAGTTTCCAGATGGGGCTCTTCATTAAATGATACCAGAGTCTACAAATCAAATGATAGTGATAATCTAAATGGCGATTTTTTACCCAATGTCTATAGTACCAAGTACTACTCAAAGTGCTTTATATATATCAACCCATTTTCTCCTTCTAATAATCTGATAAGGTAGGTACTATTGTTATCCCTGTTCCACAGATGAAAAAAAAAGGGAACAGAGAAGTTAAGTAATTTGCCTGAGGTCACACAGCTGGGCAAGGACAGAGCCACAATCTGAAGCCAGGCTAGCTGCAGACACAGCAGGCTCTGATCCACTATAGTCAAAAATGGTTGTCCAAATGTTTGAATTTTGGATGCAGATGCTATATTTGAAATGTCAGAGTGTAGTTGGCCTTGAGAAATATAATTGGGAAGGGTTAGAGTGGTATCTGGGCCAGGACCAGCCAGTCTCTGAGGGCGTCTGTACCTGCTTCAGAAGGGCAACTCCCACTCAGCCCCACCCTGTAGGCAGAGCTTCCTGGCTTTCCCTCTCTCTCTAGGTCAACCCGAGTTGTCAGGACACACTCTGATGCTTTTTTTTTTTTTTTAAAGATTTTATTTATTTATTTGACAGAGAGATAGAGAGAGAGAACAAGTACGCAGAGAGGCAGGCAGAGGGAGAGGGAGAAGCAGGCTCCTCGCTGAGCAGGGAGCCCGATGCGGGGCTCGATCCCAGGACCCTGGGATCATGACCCGAGCCGAAGGCAGCCGCTTAACCGACTGAGCCACCCAGGCGCCCCCACACTCTGATCCTTACCAATGCATGGCATGTTCCAGAAACTGCTGGTGGAGTTGCTAACTTTCTCCCAACAGGCCAGGTGGACCCAGGTTTCTCTGGGAACTGTAGGCACTGGAAAAACACTTGTCTTTCCATCATCAAATGCTCCCCTCGCCCTGCTTAGACTGGTGACGACTATCATCCTTAATCTTCCCCTCCCTCCCTGATTAGACCTGGTAGAGGAAGGCAACGGCAATAGGCTGCCTCTTGCTTTATGAATGACAAGGAGACTGCATAAAGATGCACCCGTTTTGAGGTCAAATCTCTGTAATTTGGTCCACTTTTAGAATTAGAAATTTAACCCAAACGGGTGCCGTCCTGATTTCCTGCTCTAACGAGGGTCATGCATGTTTGCAGTTTGGGGGTCTTAGAGCCTCAGAGTGTTTGGTGCAGAGAGGGAGCTCAGTGACCCATGGGTGAATGAAGGAAGGGATGGGTGGATGGATGGATGGTTGGATGGATGGATGGATGAATGCTCATCTGCTCAAATACATGTTTTTCAGATTAAAAAAAAACAACTTAGAGAAGTGAAGTTATTTCACAAGGACCATTCCTCCTGTTCAATAGCTATTTATGAGCATTTACCACGTGTCGGGCACTGTTCAGAGAGGCTAGGTATCCAAAACTTCTGCTGTCGCGGTCTAGCAAATACCTAAGGTAATGTCAGGTGGTGATGAATAAGACAAGGAAGGCAGTGGGGAGAGTGGGGACGGTTGGCATAGTGCTCTCCCTTCCCTCACGTGTCTTCTATGTGCCAGGCACTATGCTAGATGCTTCATGAAGAGCTCCCCCACTGATCTGATTATTTCATCATCATACCCATTTTACAGACAAGGAACTGAGGCTCTGAGAAGAGCCTTACCATAGTCACACTGCAAGGATACATGAGACCAGCAGCTAGCACCCAGGTCTGCCTCCCCTGTCTGAGCTGGGCAGGATGATGGGCTTCTCTCAGCAACCCCCACCCCGAGGCTGGCAGGTCAAGGAAGCCAAGTGCTAGGGGTGGAATGCTAAGGTGAGAAGGGCAGTCGTGGTCCCCACAGCTGTCACCTGCCTGGGTGCGCATCTGCATCTGGTTGCCCTGCGTTGTCTGCTGGGGTGACATGGGGCTCTCTGTCAGGAGCTGCATGTCAAGGCAGCAGCGGGGGAGGCAGGCAGGCTGTTGGCAGGTGGCTTAAAATAGCAGGGCGTCCCCATGGCTGCAAGAGCTTGGTTCTCCCGGCCTGGTGAGAACACTCAGGGAGGAGATTCCTCAGCCTGGCAGCCACTCCCTCACTGGTGGCCCCTCTGCAAGGAGCCAGAGAAATTGTGCTCAAGTGCAAGGTCCCCCCCTTGTTCCCCAGGTCTGTGGGATGAAAGCCAACTCCAAACTCCAGAACCTTCATGAGCTGCCCCTCCCAGCTATTCACACATTCCTTTCTCTGGTCATCCTTGCCATGCTGCATTCAAGATGTCCCTTGTACCATTGCTTTGGCTGGTCAGGCTGCCTGGAATGTCCTCCCTGCTATCTTCCCCACCTAGAAAATACATGGAATACAGTAGGTGCTCAATATATGCCAGTGGATCCACTTATAAATGTTGAAATCTTATTCTTCAAACTCAGCTCACTTGTCAGTACCTCTGAAGAGCCTTCTAGATTTTCCCAGGAGCAGGAATTCCTCCTTCTTCCAAGACTCTATGGCCTATACTCAGATGGGGATTGGAGAAATCGTCACTGTTTATGGCTCTCTCCAATCCTGCTGACTGGGTAGGCTGCTATGCCTAGTAAGAGTGGCATTTGCTCAAGCAGAGGTGGCAGATAATTGGTACACAGGCCAGAACTCTCCTAGCTCTGCACATGGCAGACATTGCTAATCAATCATAGCACCTTTCTTCTCAAGCCCTGGAGCCTCCAGGCAGCCATGAGCAATTGACTGGAGTTGGCATCAAGATGACGCCTTAATGGCTTTTCCCTCCCAAGTGTCATTAACTACAGTCTTTAGATAAATGGCCTCTAGAAGCTTGTCTTCATGGCTGCCTAGGCCATCAGACTGGGAAGCTCTTGAGGGCATGACAGTGACATTTATTTCAGCATCTCTTCCTCTCGGCACAGAGCCTGGCAAACACTAGGCACTGGAGAAATGTCTGTCAAGTGCGGGAATCTGGGAAGCGGGGACAACCCATCACGCTATGCTGACACGTACAGAAGCACCTCACTAAGGTTACCGCAAGCCCCAGGAGCTCTTCTGGGCCTTGCTTCCCACTTTCTTCCCCTTGGTCTCCCACAAGCAGTCAGGAACTTGGGCAAAACAAACCAGGGGTTCATTGAGATCGGTTCCAAACCAAAAACTGGTTTCCCCATGACTGGCTGCCCAGAGATACAAGATCAAAGATAAAAGATCCTCAGACCAAGGGAAGGGTGTGGGGAGAGCCCAAGGAAGCAATCTTACCAAGCCATCACTTCCCTGAACCTCAGTGTCCTCACCTGTAAAAGGAGGATAATGGGAGTATCCACCCGGCAGGACTGCTGTGAGAACCTATGAACAGAAGGTTCTCATTAGTGAATGATGATGGCATCACATGGCTCACAGAGATCTTCTCAGAGAAAATCTTCAGAGATCTTCAGAGAATCTTGAGCTCCAGCTTCTCCCTGATTCCCATCTTCCTGGGACCTCCCACCCCTGGAGAGGTGCCGGCTAGGAGGCGAAGGAGGCAGGGCTGCCCAGAAGAGGAGGGCTGTTGAGTGCCCTGGCAGGGGGAAGGGAGGGAGCCAGGGGGATGGTATGCCATTACCTCATTACTCTATGGTCTCACTTTATAGATGGGGACACTGAGACCTGAGAAACAATGGCCTAGCCTCGTCTCATGGAGTAACAATGAACCCAGGACCTATTGATTCCAATGCCCATAGCATTTGCACAGAACCATCCTACCTTGTTGGAAAGGTACCCCCACCTCCACCACTGATCACACATTCGCTCACTCATTCATCTGTCTTCAGTTGTATTGAGCATGTTCTGGAGGAGTTCACAGTCTAGTTGGGAGAATGGGGTATGATCTGACATGCTGTCAAATGATTCCAGGATCATGGGAAGAGTAAGCTAAGTTTGGGGACAACTTCACAAGAGGGCTATGTTGGCTGGGTTTTGCAGTGTGAGCAGGATTTCATTAGGTAGCTAAAAGGAGGAAGGACATATCCGGGAAGGCACGTGGTAGGAGCAAAGGCAGGGATCCATGAAAAAGCATGGTGTGTTTGGAGACCACTTAGCAGAACAGTGTGCCCCGCCTCAGGACAGGACAGAGAGCCACAAGGTATACAAAGCCGGAGCCTGGAGGATCCCCCCACCATGGCATTTGGACTTTTCCTTGTGGGTAGAGGAATCATGAAGAGATATCCCAGTTCAACTGTTTACACCTCAGCTTCCACTTTCCCTCACACGCAGCTGCCTGGCACCAGGCAAAGGGGAACCCGGGATGGGGCAAAGATCAGCCTGGATCTTCCTGCACAGACCATGCTGCTCCCCTGCAGAGACTCGTGCCTGACTTCTGCTCCAGGAATTTAAGCCACGGAGACCCAAAAGCACAGAATCCCACAACTAAGATCTCTCCAACTCGTGGACCCAATGATTTAGTGAACTGCACCATTCACCTGTTCATTTGGTCGTCTGGTGAACAAAGTTGAAAAGCCCCTAGCAGATGGTGTATTGGTTATTTATGGCTGCAGAACAAACCACCCCAAATCAGCACGTTACGGCAACAATATCTTATTGAGCAGTTTTTTGTCTGGGGCTCATCTCGTCTGGGTTCGTGTGTGCATCTGCTGGTCTGCACTAGACCAGGCTTGTCTGGGGGTGGGATCCTGTTCCGTGTGTCTCTCATCCTCCTCCTAGGATCAGCAGGCTAGCCAGGGAGCCAGTGTGTTGGGGAGTAGGGAGAGGTGAGGGAGGGACACAGGGAGTGTAGAGGATCCTCTGAGAAATTTGGCTGTGAGGACTCGCTTAGAATCTGTGAACCAGAGCTTCTGTGATGGCACCCATGGGCTCCCGAGGGATGGGCCAGGCTTATGCCAGTGGGCTCCCCAGCCCAGGTTGTGATGAGGAGGGTCAGGAACGCCCAGACATGGTCATGTCAGGAGTGGGAGAAGTCCTCGTGTGTATTGGTGGGTCCCTGTTTTCCAGTTGTTGTTTGAGGCTGAGTCCACCTTATCCAATGGTCAAGACCCCACCTCAGGTCTACATTGCTCAGCATCCCACCCCTCAGGAGCTCCCTCCGAGAGTTGCCCAACCAGCTGCGAGCGCGAGCAAGCTCCCCCTTTCCTCAATAGCAACCCCCTTGGGGAGGAGGGAGCAGATAGCAGAACCGTGCTATTTACAAGCTTTCAAATGGCTTATTGAATCATAAACTGAAATCACAGGCTGTAACCAAATCAGCAAGGACCAGATTCAATAAAGTAAACAGGGAGGGGGGATAAAAAAAATCCCACCTAGAAGCTTGTTAAAGCCTTCTCTGCTTCTCCCGGCCTTGGTTTCTTAACGTCTCATTGTTTCTGGTGAATAAACCCAACCTGGTCTGGTTTGATGCTGGTGCTATTAATTCCATATGTGGTTTATGGGTGGAGGAAGAGGCCATCATTATGTGCTGTTGGAACTTGAAAGGGATCCAACGGGCGCCTCATCTCTGCCTTGCTGGAGCGGCCGATGGCTTGGCTCCACTGTGAGAGTCTCGAATTCTAACAAACGAACATTTTTTTAGGGTGGGGAGGTGTGCACCCCACCATCAGTGTGACTGTGAAGGCTTCCTGTACAGGGTCTCTGTTCCTAAGGAGGTCGCGAGGGACTCTGCTGGGGTCGCGTGCGCGCACAGGACATCATCGTTTACAAAGCGCCTTGGCGTGTTTTGCCTGAATCACGCTAGGGGCTCAGGGTGCGTCCTGCCGGCCCGGTTTCTGGCCCAAAGGAGACGCCCCGGGATATTAGCTCTTGTTGCTGTTATGACCATTATTTCCAATGACTGCATGCCTACTGTGTGCCAGATGCTAAGCGTATGTTAACCTCTAATTCTTCAATCAAAGGCTGCAAAATCGGAGTTAGTGGGCCGGCGTTACAGACGAGGACTCCGAGACTCAAACTTGCCCCAAGGCGTCAGCTGGGAAGGGCAGGTGCTGGAACGAACCTCAGGGCCGCCAGCCTCCAAAGCCATGTCGTTCACACACACACACTAACTCTGACAGGGAGGCAGGGCACCGCTTATTTTTACCCTATCAGGCAAGTAAACTTGCCGCTCAGAGAGCTTAGGGGGCCCCAGAGGGCAGCATGGCAGGTATTAAGGGGACATAATGATGTCTCTTTCTGAACTAGCTGCACAGACTTATATGCTTATATGACTTAAGGGGTCACGTTGGTGCTGTCCAGCTGTCTCACTTCACGGGTGGGTAAACTGAGGCTCAGAGATGTTGGTGCCTCGTCCGAGGTCACTCAGCCAGGAAGTGGTCAGAGCTAGGATCCGAACCTACAGCTCCCTGTCTCCGGAGCTTGCGTTCCTGCCACGGCCATGCCCAGTTCTGGAAAAGCAACTGTGGTGGCTCAGATGCCAAGCCCGTTGTCCCTGGATGGGCCTGCCAACACCAGCTCTGCACTGATGGAGGCCGACTATGTCCTTCTCCAGCTTGAAACTGGATCCTTTGGTCTAGAATCTCCGGCATGTAGCCCTGACTTTAAGATTTAGATCAGATGCAGGGAAGCAGAGCACTTAAGAACCCAGGACCTGGGTTCAAATCCCAGTTCTATCAACTTCCATCTGTGAACTTTTGGTCAAGTTATGTTCTTTATACACCCACAACTTTCTCATCTTTAGAGATGATAGCAGTAGCATGTTTCTTATAGGGTTATTGTGAAATCAATAAACATAGCTAACATTGAATGAGTCCCACTTGGTACTCTTCTAAGCACTTTGCACGTGTTGGTCCTCCCATTCCTAGATTTATCGCCATTTTAGAGACGAGGAAACTAAGAAAGTGAGGTGACTTGTCCAGGGTCCCACAGAGCTGGGGTCTGTACCCCGGGAGCTGTGCTTCGGATTCCCATTGTCACCCAGGACCCTGAGCTGCCTCTTGGTTTTAAAAGAGGTCATGCAATAGCACATGGGAAAAGTGAGTGTCACATCCTTCTGTACTCTGGAGGACGCTAATATTTTACTGGGCAAAGGGGGCTTCCAGTTAACAATGTCATTGCCAAAAGCTGTCAGCTGCAGGGCTGGTCCTGGTACAGTGGGCTTGGAGGGAGGTTTACCTGCGAGCCAAGGTCCACCTGCAGAGCACGCCCATCTGACCGGGGACCCCGGGGCCAGCTCTGCTTCCTGCATTCACTCTTCACTGAAACCGCTGCTTCTTCCACTCCTGAATGTGCCCTATGCACTTTCCTGGCCCTGGGCCTTGCACGTGCCATTCCGATGCCCGACTGTCCTTCCCCTCTCTGCTCTACCAGCAAACACATACTTAGAGATTCAGCTCAAAAAACACAACCTTCTTAAAGCTTCTCAAGACCCCCAAGCAAGAATGAATACTCCTTTCTCTGCACTTCCCACAGCTGGAGTGAATTCCCCTTGGATCCTTACCCATCCCGGTGATCATGGCAAGTCTGTGTGTCTGTCTTCCCCACCAAGAAATCCTTGAGGGCAGGAACCAGGATCTTTATATTCCATCTGTATGGAAGTAGAATAAAAAATGTTTATTGAATGGATGGATAGATGGATGAATGAATGAATGTTTTCTGTCCAGCTGGATTGTAGCTGATGTCTAATCATTCATCATATGGGACCTGCATTCTGCTCCCAGCTTAGCAGCGGCCTCACTACATTATCTTAGAAAAGGCATGTTGCTGGGCGCATGGGTGGCTCAGTCGGTTAAGCACCTGCCTTCAGCTCAGGTCATGATCCTGGAGTCCCCAGGTGGAGCCCCTGGTTAGGCTCTCTGCTCAGCAAGAAGTCTGTTTCTCCCTCTGCCTCTGCCCCTCCCTCCCCCTTGTGTGCTCTCTCTCTCAAATAAATAAAATCTTAAAAAAAAAAGAAAGGCACGGTTGCTTTTGAGTACTTCTGTTTCCCCATCTGCAAATGAACAGGGTGCTGACTAGCTGGCCTCCAAAAGCATTTTGAGATGCTTCCTCTGCCCTCCACCCCATGCTGCCTCTCCCAAGGTCCCAATCACGGTAGTGTCTCTTGCCTGCACCCCTGCTCTCCCTTACGCCTATTCCCCATTACCCAGAAGATTCTGGAGAGTTCCCTGCCTAAATCCCCCCCGGAATCTGTCATCCTCTCCTCCCCTGTCCCCAGCGCTCCTGTGCCAGGCAGGCCACTGTCACGCATCTCCCTTCTGCCCCCCCAGGCCCCTCCAATGCATGTGCACTCAGCAAAAAGTGTGATCTTTTCAAAACACAAGCTCAGTCCTGCCTCACCCCTGTGAGCCCCTCCCATGCCTCCCCTGGGCCCAGGCCACCAATTACAGTCCTTCCTGCAGGGGGTGTGGTTGGCCCTCTCCCCCCCCATGCCCTCCCTCCCCCCTCCCCGTTTGGGGTCTCTGGCCACATTGCTCTTCTCTCCCTGATTCTCCCCACTTACCTTGCTTGGTCCACCATATCAGCTTCTGCACATGGTGTTCCCCCTGTCTGGAAAGTTCTCTGCCTCCCCTCCATGATCAGATTTCAGCCTGATTATCAGGAGCGTTAATCTGAGGACGCTCAGGGAAGCTTTGCGGGACCTCCCCAGAGGAGATCAAGCATTCCTATTACATCAGCTCTCCCGGCTCCCATTTCCTCTGTTTCTCAGCCTTTATCCGGGTTCCCAGTTTCCTTCTACTTGGGAGACTTTGCTGCACATTTGGGTCCACCCCTGGACTCCGAGTCATATAAAAGCAGGACACCCTCTCTAGACATCATATCTCCAGCACTCAGCCCCACGCCCACAAGTGCTCATGAACATTTGAAAAATGAATGGATGTGTTTCTCCAGCTCGTGGGTCTTGTCATCCCTGCTCAGACCTCAGTTTCACCACCTCTGAAATGGGCTCACGATGTCCCGTCTTTCCGTACTTGTTGGCCCTCTGCAGGAAGACTCCAAAACCGCCTGGAGCAGAGGGAGGTGCTCTGAGGTCTGGAAGAGGCAGAGCTGAGGGCCGGCAGTTGGGAGGACTGAGGCATCGTGTTAACCGGGCCACCTCTGGATTTCATGACCCTCTGCTTGGCTTGCCGAGTTCTGCGAAACAGAGCCAGGATCCCGAGTGCTGGGAAGGGTTGGAGGACAATGTGCTCTGTGTTCAGATCTGCAGAGGGAACAAAGCAAGGTCATTGTGCCCCAGTTGCACTGGTCATGCTCTGCAAGCATTGAAACCTGGAGGAGATGTGGAGGGGCTTCTCCAGAATTTCCAGAAGAAACTGTGGGTGTTGGTGCTTCACCCACAAGACAAGCACCACACTTCAGCTTTTCCGGTGTGAACTGGCAAATCAGATTTTCCTATTCCCCAGTGAAAACACTCTTTTCTAATCAGATACATTTAAACAGACAGAATTCTTGTTCATCTGCAGTTGCTAGAATTATTTTCCTAATGCCCGGTGGGTGCGGGCACTGCTGGCTCGGGGGGACACTGCAGTCATGGAGGCAGGCAAGGCCACTGTCTTTTCTGGGTCCAGAGGGGAGCCCGGAGATAATGAAACCCGTGTTTGTGGGGTACAGTGGGTGGGAAGGGGGAGCAGCGGCCTCTGTGGGAGCAGTGTGGTTTGGGGGGTCAGTGGGGAGTCACAAACACCTCCCTAAAGAAGCCATTTTTTTCTATTGCAGTAAAACATATATAATATAAAGTTTACCATTTTAACCATTTTTAAGTGGACAGTTTAGCAACATTAAGCACATTAACACTGCTGGGCATCCTTCCCCACCATCAGACTCCAGAACTTTTTTATCTTCCCTAACTGAAACCCGGTGCCCAATAAATGATAATTCCTTACCCCTCCTGCCCCCAGCCCCTGGCACCCAGTTCTTCGTCCTGTCTCTATGAATTTGGCTACTCTAAGTACTCCGTATCCGTGGACTCCTACAGCGCTTGTCCTTTCATGCCTGGCTTATTGCACTTAGCACGATTGTCTTCAAGGTTCATCCCTGTTGTAGCAAGGGTCAGGATGTCCTTCCTTATTCGTCTGAGTATTAGTCCATTGCATGGACGTACTGCAATTTGTATAACCATTTAACCACTGACGGACACTTGGGTTGTGTTCACCTTTTGGCTATTGTGAATAGAGTTGCTATGAACTTAAGAGGTGATGTTTCAACCAATGCCTGGTGCCTTAGAAGAAATTATTGACGTGCATGGAAATTAGTCTGTGAGGCATGGTAGGAAGGGCTTTAGGGTGAGACTTATATGCTCAAGTCCCCGTGCTGTCATTTACTGGCTGTGTGACCTTGGGCCAATTTCTTGACCTCTTGGACCCTCAATTTCTTCACCTGTAAGAAGAGGGAAAGAACATCTCCTCATGTTGGTATTAGGTTTAGAGCACCGAGCACGGGGACTGGCCCTGAGCGGGTGGTCAAGAATGTACTAGGTTTTACTCATCTCAAGCTCCTGCCCAGAACGGCCACATGCAATTAAGCAAGTTGTTCACTGCTCAAGGGCAACTGGTCCAGGTACTTGACTTGCCAATCTAAATCCAGGGGATGGCTTCTGCCTGGAGGGGGCACCTTCCTCCCACCCCCACCCCCAAGGCACTTGTGCTCATGCAGACTGGGTCTCGATCAGCATAGGCACACAAGCTTGTCCCTACTCTGGCAAGACACAGAGAAGTTACTTAACCAGCTTAAGGCCACACAGCAGCACTCAAACCCCTTCTGGTATGAGGACCTGGCTCTCAGCCCAAAGAACAGAGCAAGGCATGCAACCAGGAGCCTTATGCAGGCTAGCAAAGGAGGGCCCTGGGCTGCCCCTCAGCCGCTCCCCACCTCCCTCTCTCCCATTAAGAAGCGGAAACTGAAATGAAAAATAAAAACTCCATCTCATTCATGGTCAGGCCCCACCTTGGGGAGATAGAAGCCTCACAGTGGCCACCGAGACAGGGCTCTGCCTTGTGGACTGAGCGCCCCCATCCTGCCCCCTCCCCAACTCATGCCTTCCATCCTGGGATCATTTTCCAGACAGCCCAGAGCCCAACCCGCCAGACTATTTAGTCTGGGTTTGGTGACCCCCATCTGACTGCAGGCAGGCCATGCTCAGGTTTCACGGCCTCCTCCGTACAATCGCTGCCGGCCCCCGCCCGGCCCCTGCCCCGGCTTCTTAGACAAACACCTACCTTCAGGCAGAGGGCTTCCTGGCACACTTGGGTGAAACCCAGCTACCGGCTTCCAGAAGGGAGCTCTGAGGCCCTTCAACGCAGCCCTCTGTCCAGGGTTTGACGGGCCCCCATTAGTCACTCTCAAACACTCAGACTTAGCTGGGTGCGATTCCCATCACTGTTACTCTCCCCGTCTCCCTGGGACCCCGACTACTGGACAAACAAGTTTGCTAAAAGAAAAAAAAAATGATACGCTGAGGGTTCTAGAGGGGAGGGGGGTGGGAGGATGGGTTAGCCTGGTGATGGGTATTGAGGAGGGCACATTCTGCATGGAGCACTGGGTGTTATGCACAAACAATGAATCACGGAACACTACATCTAAAACTAATGATGTAATGTATGGGGATTAACATAAGAATAAAAAAATAAAAAAAAATGATACGAATTCAAAATATTTTGCCATCAGTTAGTGGGTGCTAGATCAGCTATTTGTTCTTGCTCCGTGTCTCAGATGGGAAAACTGAGGGCCCAGGGAGAGAAGGAAAGGAATGAGCTCAAGGCCATGAGGTGGGAAGTGGCAAAGCCAGGAACTGAACTCGGACCTTTGAGCTTTCCATGTCATCTCAACTTTGATGCGTATCAGTCTTTGCCTGTACTCCTTCCCCTGCCACCACCTCTTCTCTGTTCTGGGTTCCTCACTGTCTTTTTTTTTTTTTTAATTTTATTTATTTGAGAGAGAGAATGAACAGGGGGAGGGGCAGAGGCAGAGGGAGAGAGAGAATCTTAAGCAGACTCAGTGCTGAGCATGGAGCCTGACACTGGGCTTGATCCCACGACTCTGAGATCATGAGCTGAGCCTAATCAAGAATTGGACACTCCATTGACTGAGACACAGAGGCGCCCCCTCCCACTGTCTTTTAACGACATGTTTTGAGAATCTCCCAACACCTCCTGAGACACTAGGGAATTGGGTGTCCTGGAAATAGAACTTCCTTGCTCTTGTCATCTTACTTAGGTGCAGTAGCATAAGGGAAGGAGATGTTGATGGCCCCGCATCCTAGAGGATTCTGATGTGATTTGCCAAGTTCCTTTAAAAACCTGTGTGTCTGGCACCTTGCCAGAAGGCTTGGCAGTAACCCATATTAATGGTTCTTATTCTTTGAGCACTCAGTGTGCGCCAGGCACTGTGGAAAGTTCTTTATGTGCAATTCTCTCAGTAGGTTGAGGTAGGTACTGTGTCTACTCTCGATTTTACAAAGACACTGAGACCCAGAGTGGGCGAGTAACTTGGAGAAGGTCACACAGCCGCCCAAGAGAAGCCTGAACTGCAGCCCAGGAGCCATACCCCTCCCCTCCAGAGAATTCCATTTCTGGCTCACCACTCATGGAGAGGAACGAGAGGATGGAGTGTACGAGTTTTTTATACATGTCTATGTTTTTTCTCTTCACCATGAACACGCTTGGTTTTTATAATGCTAAAAACAAAACAACATAATCCACAATAACAACAAGAAGAAGCAACATGATCCATCTTGGTGCCCATTCCATTTTCCTTTAAATGCATTACATGTAACCAAGCCTCCTTTACTTCCCCCTTCACGCACACACCAGGGCTAACTGCTGTTGACAGTTTGCTGTATGTTCCTGAAGATTTCAGTCCCTATCAAATGCTAATCTATATGCAGATGTATCATTTTACGGGGCTTTCTAAGCTATACATATTTGCGATATTTGATTTTTTTTTTTTTTTAGATTTTATTTATTTATTTGAGACAGAATGAGAGAGAGAGAGAGAGCACGTGAGAGGGGGGAGGGTCAGAGGGAGAAGCAGGCTCCCTGCCGAGCAGGAAGCCCGTTGCGGGACTCGATCCAGGGACTCCAGGATCATGACCTGAGCCAAAGGCAGTCGCTTAACCAACTGAGCCACCCAGGCGCCCGCGATATTTGATTTTTAATAGTCAATATGAAATGTATTGCTTTTGCTATTGGGAAGAGAATAACGATATTAAAAATTAAATCAAATTTCAAAACATCCCTGGGTTGGGCATTTCAAAGTTGCGAAGGCAAAGTTCTATTCCTGAAAGTTCCACGCCAGCAAAGCTGAGATGTTCAGAGCCTGATGGCTGGCCCTTGTACTTGGCTGGGCCGAGGAGTGGGGGGGATGCCTGCAATTCCCACCAGCTTACCTAGCCACCCCCTCCCTGCTGCCCCGGGTCGATGAGCATTGTGTTCAGTTTGTCGACTCAGCAAAACACACCCGCCCTGCTCGCTCTCTGTTCGGATTGGAAGGTGATTGCCTACTAGCCAATTAATTCTGCTTTAATTGCTCAGGCTCTAAAACACAAGCCTCAAGAGCTAATCTGGTGGGGGGTGGTTTCCCCTAGCCTAGCAGATGCTGCTCCACCAGCTCTGGGGAGATGCTCAGAGTCTGGGGGAAGAATAGTGCCTCTCCACAGGGTCTTCTGGGTAATCTGGAGGGAAGGAGCCACGGGCTAGTGAGGGGTGGGTAGCCCAGAAAATGAGCCAGAAAGCAGTGGAAAGGTGGTGCTGGAGTCTAGCCACTAACCACAGTCCCCACTTCCGGCATTGATCACTACCTGATGTGACCTCGTTTCTTTTCCTCCCATAGTCTGCCTTCCCCACCCAAAGGTCAGCTGCCGGGGGGGGGGGGGGGTTAGTTAGCTCAGAGTGTCCGGCATATAGTAGAGGCTCAATAAATAGCGACTGATTTAATGAACATATTCTGCCCTTCCCAAATCATCTCCTGCCCGCAACTACCAGTGAAGTCTCGGAAGAATCTCAAGAGATAGATGGGGAAACTGAGGCCTAGGGAAGGGGCTTGGTTTGGTCTGGCCAGTGTTTGGCTCAAGCCACCTTTCAACTTTGGTCAGTAGGGATGGTCCTTTTTCAAATCGCCCTGTCATCTTTACGGGAGTAGTGAGACCTGTCACCGGCTCTCCAGAACAGGAGAGAGTGGGGGATATCCATGCCACTTTCTTCTGAAAATGGCATCTCTATCAAACTACTCCAGGACCTCGCAGACTGCTCATTAAGCACCAAACACCAAGTTCTCCTCTCCTCCATCTGTGCCTGGGGGGCCACTTGGAACCCACTCTCCTGGGGATCAGCAGAGCAGGTCCTCGAGATGAAAATGGTACGTATCTAATCTCTGACCTTCACATGAGGGCAGGGACTCACCAGGGATTTCAGATGGCGGGGCGGGCAGTTGTGAAAGTAAGGTCTCCGCCTAATTCTGTCCTCACCTCAGGCCATTCTTGGCTGCCGATGCCCTCCAGAGTGGTGGTAAGCTGGGGGGGGGGGGGGTGGGTGGGGGGGGGAAGGGGTCAGGAAGGAGAAAGGAGGAAAGAGAGCAGAAGTGAGGCAGGAGCAAAGGAGAACAAGGGAGTCAGCAAGGCAGGCTGGGGACCAGCACAAAGCAGGAGGAAGCAGAGGAAGAAAAGCAGACGATAGACAAGGATGCCAGCCCGTTTGGAGTGGAGGGAAGCGCAGGAGGAAACACGCAAAGAAAAAACAAAGAGGAAGAAATAAAGGGTACGAAGAAACTCAATAGGGCTTGAAACAAAGCCATGGAGAAAACAAAGGAAATGAAAAAAAAAAAAAAAAGCAGGCAGAGGAAGAAGCAGCACAAACAAGGAGAGAAGGCTGTGGAGGCGTCCAGAATGTCATCTGCCCATCCCGAGGGGCATCTGAGCCAACCTCCTGGCTGCAACCTCACCTGGGTCCCTCACCCCAGCCCTGGTACCCACCGGCTCCCAGGGGCCCTTGGGGCAGACAGCTGGGCCTCCTCCCGCCTCCCCAGCCCGGCCTGCTCTGATTGGTCAGTCTCCCAGGGCGGGAGGTGGGCCACGCCCACCCATCTTGGCCCCAGAGACCTGCGGGCTTCCTGAAGTGTTCTGAGACATCCCGAGTCCTCCCTCCCCTTCTTCCCCACCACCTAGAAAGCTGTCCAAGTGGAACAGCCTGCAGCTATTACAATAAACACCTCAGCCGCAACCTGTCTCTCATTTGCATATTAGCAGCCTTAATGCTGATGAAATATGCAAATGTATGCAAAATGAAATTCATCTCATAATGACACAAGGCGATTAAACAATTTTTATGCTTAAATATTCTGTTTAATGAAATCAAACAGACCTGCGCGTGTGACAAATTCTCCACAGCATGGAGAAATTAGTGGGGATTAAAAAAATAAATAAAAAAATAAGAGAATACCAAACCACTAGCACCCCCGGCACAGCCTAGATCTGCTGCACCTTTTTGGTAAGAAGAAAGGGGGGAAAAGTGTGTTTTTGATAACCAAATGAACTGAAAATTATATGACTGAAAACTGTTAAAATAAGTTAGAAGCAATATGCCTTTGTTTCTGGCTCTTGAGAGGAACCTGCAAACCCCGCCCCGCCCCGCCACAATATGGCCATAATGTACTTGCCCTCCAAGTTGATGAAAGGAAGGGAGGCCCAGTGGGCAGCAGGGAGGCCTGTTCAGCCACCCTCTCGTGCCCAGGAAATGGAGTGAGGAGCCCTCCGCCCACCCACCACCAGGAGGCTGGCCGGCAGTGTCTCTCAGACAAACTTGCTTGCTTTCCTCACCTAGGCAGAGCGTGTTCTTGCTTTGGCCACTGGGAGATAGTTGGAGGGCATTTGTGTTCCTAGCCCTGTTGGAGTAGGGGGAATCCATTGTGTTATTTACCTGGAGGAGAAGAGGAAGAGTCAAGCAAGAGAAGGAGGAGGAGAAGAGGAAGGATGGGGAGGAGGGTGGGGGGAGGAGGAGGAGGAATGGGGCACAGCAAAAAGGACAAAGAGAAAGAGGTAATAAGATCAGGGGGATGGAGTAAAGCAAAATATAGAAAAATAGTATAGTATAGAAAAATAGGAGTGGACAGAGAAGGAGATGAAGGAATAAAGAAAAAGAATCAGTAATAGCAAACACTTTGGGTCCTTAACTATGTGTTTTTTTTAATATATGATCTCATTCACTCTTCCAATCAATCCTGTGAGTTTGGCATCATTATCATTGCCACCTAGTATTAGCCAAGGTTCAGAGAGGTTAAGTAAGTTGCCCAAAGTCACACTGGAGAGACGAGTAGAGGGAGGATTCAGAATTTGAATGCAGACACAAAGAAATGCTGAAGCATTCTCCCAGGGGGTGGAGATGGGAAAAGCTGGTCTACAAACTTACCTTAGGAATTCCAGAGTATTTGGATGAACCACCAAGAGTTAATTTCCCTATTGACCCTTAGGCTCCTGGGAAAAATCCATGTGGGGATTGAATGGGAGCCTGAGGCACTGTGTGTGAGCAGTCAGTGGCTAGTCTTCTAACATCTCCTCATCTAAAGGGGCCCCAACACCCAGTTCCTTCTATTCATCACCACTTTAATATTGACTGTTTGTTTCCATCTTCCAAAGAGAATGTGCTTTCCAGCCGGGCAGGACTCCTAACTGGCTCATAGTCTGGAATACACTCAGGAATTGCTTGTTCTTCTTGTGTCTTGACTTTCTTCCCATGTTCATATTTTCTCTGAAAGTGGCTAGGAGTGCTTCCCCAAAGCCCCCATTATTCCTCGGTCCTGGAGGAGGAAGAGGGGCTGTATCTGGAACTCTGAGGTTCTGGGGGTGAGGAGAACAGTGATTAACACCAAGAGGAGGGAGCAGCTCCTTCCCAGAGCAAAGTCCTTGTTACCAGGTAACAGATGAAAGCCTTCAACCCCAATGGGGCAGAAGTATCCCAGGGAAAAGTCAGTCAAAAGCAGATTCCAGATTGATCTATCCGCTCTCTCCCCTACCCCAACTCCACCCAGCTGCCTCCCCATCATGGACTCAGAAGCAGGAGGCTGGGAGCTGGGGAGCCTTTGCTTTTTAGCTGTGCTTTGTGATCTCCAGCAACTGACCTAACCACTCTGAGCCTCACTTTGCGCAGCTGAGAAATGGGAAGAATCTCTTCCCGTAATTCCTGAGATTTCTTTTGTTTCTGATATTGTAGAATTTTAATTCAGAATCCAGAATAGGCAACTTAAAGCAGGGGATAATAAATGCAACCATAGCCTCCACATGGTTACGATGTACCACGCATAGCCTTGTGCATCTTCTGCTGCCCTTCTAAATGCTAGCTTGCATTTATGACTGTTTAAACCTCACAACAGTCCTGCGAAGCAGGAGCTATTATCATCCCCTTTGGCAACCAAGGAAGCAGGGAGTCAGGAACCTCAGGTTATCTGTCTGAGGTCGCCCAGCTGGTTAAGAGGCAAGGCCAGCCCGGAAACCCAGGCATTCAGGCTCCAGATGTCCCACCTATGACAATAACTGCTAAAGCATTTGGTGCATCTCTGGCACTGCATGGAGCCCTCTCGCAGCAGTCCTGGGAGAGAGAGGGTGCATTTCCCTCCCTGTTATAGTTGGGGAGATGGAGGCCCAGTGGAAGCCATTGACATGTCCAAGTTCATACAAGCAAGTCGCTGGCTGTGAAAACAAGTATCCAGGTGTCCCAGATCAAGGCCAACAGCTGTGAGAGCAAGAAAGCTACCTTGAATCCCCGCAAGTGATTTCTAGGGATTCTTGGCCATTTATCCTCTCCATTCCCTCCCGGTCCTAAGGTTGATGGACTTTGAGACAAGGATATTTCATTAGAAAATTAGGAGAAGTATTTATAATTAATATTTCAGTTGGAAGGATATTATTGAGAAGCTAGCATCTTCATCACCTGGCTCATGACAGCCCAAGGAAGAAAGGGCACATTGTTTTCCTGGAAGTGGGAGAGTGGGGTGGGCCTTTCTCATCTGTTTACTGAGAGGGTCACGTGGCATGGAAGCAGGATAAAGGGAAATGTTCAGTTCAGCTCAGCACCTCTGTGATAGGACATTGGCACTCCCATTGTCTCTGCTTACGTGTCTGGTACTGAAGGAGGCAGCTTAGTGTGGTGGTTGCTACTTTAGCATAAATTATCAGAAGAATATTTACAACTCAAATTCATTTATTTATTCAATAAATATTTAGCCTGTGACGCTCTAGGCAAGCAGAGTTAAACAGGATTTGGCTACTCCCCTGAAGCACACCAGTATACTTCGGGGTACACCCTAGGAGATTACAACAATAAATATAAATGGCACAAATAGAGGGCAGAAACAGGCGAGACATTTCTTCACTGTGGGATACCAGGGAAGGCAGCCTTGAGGACATGTTAACTAGGTCTCCAGATACAACTTGGAACTTACCAGGAAGGGAAAAGAACCTCCAAAAGATGAAATAGCGTGTGCCACAGTGTGGAGAAGAGGAGCCGCAGGGTGGGAGGCGTGCGTGGTACACAGCTGGTGCTAGGCAAAGCCCTGGGAAAGAGTGGTAAGAAATGAAGCTGGAGACAAGAGGGAAGGCCAGATGGGTAAGGGTCGGCATGCTTATCCTCCCTCTGCCACTGAGTAGCCGTGTGATCTTGACGAGGTCACTTCAACTCCCAGAGCTTCCCTTGTCTCAGTTTAGAGAAGGAGGAAGGATAAATCCTCAGCCTGTTGTGAGTATCAAGCATACCTGGGACTGCTCTGCCATTGCATGCTCTCACCCTGTGTAACTGAACATCTCAGATCCTAATAGGAGATTATCATCAGAGACAAAAACAATAGGGAGAAGATGATCCCCTATTTGGGCATCCAGATGCCACTTGCCTTTCTATGTACCAAAAACAAGTGGCACCAGCTTGCCCAGGGCCCAAATCAAAAACAGAGCCCTATACTCTCATCTCTCACCCCTGCTCATCCCTACTCATCAGTTTCTTGTATGAATCCCAGAAACCACACTCTGCCTGTTCCCTTCCTCCTTGGAAGCTCCCAAGTCTATAGGAAGTGGGCTCAGGCACAGTTGGCAGAGCCCAACACTTTCAGGGCACAACATCAGATCTTGGAGAGGTAGGTGTGTGGGATACACTGGGGTCTTACATCTTTCTCTGTGTTGGGCATGGTTTGCAACCAATTGGATATGGATGGTCCTCCTAGGAGAATCCCTGGCTTACCATGTTTTTCCCCGCAGGAATACCTCCTTAACAGAGACTCTGGGGACAAGACAGTCCCACCTGTCTCAAGGGGCTTACAGTCTAGAGGGACTAGTCCAGGGTCATTAGAGATGACTTTTATTTTCTTCCTTGAACTTTTTGATGTCTGTCCTTCCTCCCCCTCTTCATCTCTCTGTCTTCCCTCTCTTCCTTCTGGTTTTTCACACAATTGGAAAGTGTTGATTGCACAAAAACAATAAGGCTATTTCCAAAAACAATATCAATTGTCACCACCCTGGAATGTTTTATTGCCAAATTCCCCATCTCTTGCCAGTGGAGGGCTGTCAGACCACTGGGCCTCTGGCTGGACAATACTCCAGAGGAACATCTAGCTCTCCCTTCTGAACCCTGATTCTTAGCAGGTGCTCTCAACACCTTCCATTCACCCAGGCTCCTCTTTGAACTCTGTGATTTTGAGGTGACTTCACAGCAGAACCAAGTGTTCAAAACATCCACTGTCCCTCTCTCCTGACCCGTCATAGCAGGAAATAGTCTGGCAGGAAATCTGAACAGAGTCCCACTTTGATTGAGGCCCATCCTGTCCTTGCATCAGGTCGACTGAAAGTCAACTTTTCCTCCGAGACTGACCAAAAATATTAAAAATAAAATCCCCAACAAACCCAAAACTCCCAACCACCACTACATGTCTGCTTTTCCATGGCAAGGACGAGCAGAGAAATCTGATCCCCCATGCTTCATGGGGCCAAACTAACTCCGTGTGGATTGTCAATGAGGAGGATTGGGCCCCGTGCTGAGTATCCTGCTTGGCGAGGGGGCTTAATGATTTGTGCAGACCCACAGCACTCCAGCCAAGGCCCAGAACACTGTGCATTGATTCCGGGGGATTGAAAGCCCCTGCTCTTGTCCCCACAGGTTTTCTTGCATTCCTTTCTCTTGCATGGTCCTCCCTGTTCCCCCAAAGACATCCAAGAAGTGTGAGAAAGCCTGAGGTGGAGATAACCACTTTCTCAGGCCTTAATTAATTTGGTGTCATTGGCTAATTAGCTGTGGGTGTCATTCAGTCCATCAGAGACTCTAGGGTTGCTCATGCTAGGAAGGTCCTCAGGGCCATTGGACTCCATCCGCTTCAGCCCACAGAGATAGGGATCAGGCCAAGGAAGAAAGGGAGTGGCCCAGGGTTGCCCTGCAAGGGAGAGGCTAGCCTAGGATTTGAGGCTGGAACTCCTGATTTCCAGCCCTGTGTTCCAAGCCCTAGTGCTCACTCATTTAATTTCTTTTCATTGTGTGGCGCACTGCATTTGTGCATTGAATCATCCCACCCTCCCCTTATCTATAGATTCTAGTCATGCCCAACTTTCTAAATTTTCTGAAAACTCGTAACTGCTTCAGGGTCTTTGCACTTGCTGTTTCCACACCCGTGGCTGTGCCTGGGCATCTCCTTCTGGTTATTCAGGTTTTCATTTAACTGTCATCTCTATGAAAGGCCTTCATCGGCAAAATCTATGCGCCAGACAGATCCTAGACTAGCCCTTAATAATTTTTTCTTTTCTTAAATTGAGATATAATTGACAAACAACATTATATCAGTTTCAAGTTGTACAACATGATTTGATACCCATTTATATTGTGAAATGATCATGGCAATAAGTCTGGTGAACATCCATCACCATACATAGTTACAGATTTTTTTCTTGCGATGATAACTTTCGAGATTTATACTCTTAGCAACTTTTAAATATATAATATGATATTATTCACTATAGTTGCCAAACTGTACATTATGTCCCCAGGACTTATTTACTTTATAACTGGAAGTTTGTACCTTTTGACTCCCTTCACCCCCTCCCCAACCCCCCAACCCTACCTCTGACAACCAACAATCTGTTTGATGTTTCTATGAGTTTTTTTGTTTTGTGGTTTTTTTCCTATTTTTTAGATTCCACATATAAGTGAGATCATGCAGTATTTGTCTTTCTGTCTGACTTATTTCACTTAGTGGAATGCCCTCAAGGTCCATTCATGTTGTTGCAAATGGCAGAATTTCCTTCCTTTTTATGGCTGAGTAATATTCCATTGCATATATATGCTACAGTTTCTTTAACCATTCATCCACTGCTGGACACTTGGATTACTTCCATATCTTGGCTATTATAAATAATGCTGCAGTGAACATGGGGGTGCAGATATTTTTTTGAGTTTGTGCTTTTGCTTCCTTCAGATAAATAACAAGAAGTAGAACTTCTGGATCACATGGTATTTCTACTTTTAATTTTTAAAGGAACTTCTATACTGTTTTTCACAATGGCTGCACCATTTTACATTGCCTCCTGGTGTGCACACATTTGTAGTCACCTCCCTTTGAATGACAGTGAGATTTGTAACTCCTGCTAACCAATAAATATGGCAAAGGTGATGGGACATCACTTCTGTGATTAGATTATGCTAAGGAACCAAGATAAGGGTATTCTGGGTGGGCTTCACTTAATCAGGTAAAAGCCCTTAAAAGAAGGACCACACCTTTCACTGCCCTATGAACTGGCTGCTGAGACAGAGGGCAATCTCCAGCTGATAGCCAGCAGAAAGCTTGGGCCTTCAGTCAAACAGCCACAGAAACTGAATTCTGCCAATTACCTGAATGAGGGTGGAGGTGACTGGGCCCCAGTTGAGCCTACAGATGAGAATGCAGCCCAGCCAACACCTTACTGCAGCCTTGTGAGACCCTGGACAGAGCACCCAGAAACTGTTGAATAATAAATGCACGTTGTTTGCAGCTGCTAAATGTATGACAATCTGTTACTTAGCAATAGATAATTAATGCAATCTATGACAGGTCTGCCTCCAACCTTTGTGATGTTTCAAACCACCTTGTCCATATTCATCACCGTACTTGCCACTCTCTGTAAGTGTCTTGTCTAAGTACCGGGGTCTTGCTTACGTCCTGTCTTCTTGATTCTGCACTCCATGAGGGCAAGAGGGCCTTGTTTATCTTGTTTAATTATGTATTCCTGGCACCTGACAAGCAGTAGGTGTACAATAAATAACTTTTTAATAAATGAGTGAATGAATAAATCATGGAATAAAAGTATGATTCAAGAACAATAAAATAAAATATCCATGCATTCAACAAAATTAAAAAAATGCACAGCAAAAATTTCTGCTAAAAAGAAAGACAAACTGGGGAAAACACTTGAAATTTGTATTACAGAAAAAGGTCTAATTATTTTACTCCATAAAGAAGTAGTACAAATTGAGACAAAAATGTTTCTGAAACAAGTAAAAAATGTTTAGCCTCAGTTTGTAATAAGAGAAATGCAAATCAGTCCTGTCCCAGAGTCCCATTTTCACCTGTTACCTGGGCAAAAATAAGCAGTGTGATGACACCAGGTTGGCGAGGGTGCTGGGAGCAGAGCCCCAGCCACCTGCAAAAGCAAGTGCCATGACAGCGCCAGCCCAGGGAAGTCGTGAAAAGAGCTGGGCAACACTCAAAGACCTCCCCCACCATCTACCAGTGCCAGCACCTGCCTGGGTTCCCTGTATCCCACCTTGCTCCCCTGATGCCTTTTCCCTCCTGCGTGGCAGACCTGAGCTCAGAAACCTGGCCACCCTGCACCCAATGGAAGTGAGCAAGTCAAGCAGTCATAGTGGACCCTAGGGTCACCGTGAGATGTGGCCACAACCCACCTCTGCTCGGGTCTGTAGAGGGAGGGACATGGACCTGCACAGTGGACAGAAGAGGTCTGCCCCCGGAGGAGGCAGACAGTTCTGCTAAAGGATGGAGGCCATTCCATTGGAGCTGGAGAATACAGAGCCGGGACCCAGATTTGAATTCTGATGTGGTTCTCCAACTGGTCAGCGGTGCAATTAACCAGTGAGCAAGGGGGCTTGCCCTCACCAACCCTCTGTTTTATATGAATCAGGGACACCAGACTTGGGCTCTTTGAGGCTCCTTCCAGCTGGGACAATTTTGTGGTTATCCAGAGGGCATTTGGAGTTTACTCTGGGCCCCTCAGTCTCAGACAGATGTAGACACGTTGGAACGGAGCCAGCGCAAGCCGGCCACTGGGACCAGGGAAAGTGGAGATTGGTTCCAGGGAAGATGAAGGACACTGACACCTCTCGCCCTGGCCAGGCTGCGGTGAAGGGGAGGCTGACAAATGTCTGGGAGAGGGGGACAGGGAAGGTGAATCTGTCTGGAGGGGGGTAGTCATTGCAGGCAGGGCCAGCCATCGGAGGGGGGCAACCACTGGGAGGAAGGGGCTACTATGAGCCTGGCATGTACCGACAGCTTGGTAAGCTAAGCCATGATAATATTCACCCCCTCAACAGCCACCACCATCCCCTCTTGCCTAGACCAAGGCCTCCTAGTGATGTCCCTATGTCCAACTTTGTCCCTTTAGTCTGCACTGAACATATCAATCTGTGTTCTTTCCAAAACATGTCAACTCACATCATTGCTGTGCTCAAAATCCTTCAAGGATTTATCACCCTTAGGAAAGGCCAAAGCCCTTATGATGGCCACATCTGTCCCATCACTTCCCTGATCCTGTCCCCTGCCTCCCTCCCCCTCCTCGGCCCCCAGGATGCACCCGAGGACCTTTGCCTTTGCCATACCTCTGCCTGGACCACTCTTACTCCAGATGATTCCATGCCTCATTCCCCTGCTACCACAGGCTCTCTCAGCTGTCGCCTCTTCTCTGAGGTCTTCCCTGGCCACCCCAGCCAGATTCCAACCCTTTCAACACACCTTATCCCCTCTAATTGCCTACCTTTCCTCCAAAGTGAGGACCTTACTTACTCGCATGTAACATATTCTACAGTTTATTTTGTCTTACCTGTGCTTATCTCTCCCATTTGATCATAAATTCTACAAGAGCTGTTCTATTCCCTGCTCTACCATGAGCATCTGGAAAGGTGACTAGCACTTTGCAGTGCCCCAAAACACCCACTGACTGTTGACCTTGCTCCCTGCTGGGCACTGTGCTATATGCCTATAATCTAGTATTTTTAACACTCACAACAGACCAAAGAGTCACGCACAGTTTCCATTATCCCTATTTTACAGATGGGGAAACTGAGGTCCCAAGATGTTAAGTCTGGTAAAGTGCCCTGGTCCTCATGGTAGGTAATGAGTAACACTGGGTTTTGAACCTAGTCCAGTGCCACTCCCAAGCCTGGTTCTGCCCCTTAATGACTGTTGCACTGCCTTTGACAAAGGTCCACTCATGTGGCTAAACTGTTCATTTTATCAGCCCTCCCGATGGCTCTAGGAGGTGACATTGTTATTATACTACCGTATGAATAGGGAAACTGAAGACGCAGGGTGCTTCTCCAAAGGTCACACCGCAAGCAAGCGACCTGAGTCTTTGGCCCCCCAATGCAGCCTCACTCTCCACGTTGCCGCCTGCCTTGTCTGACCTGTAAGACACCGACATGCATGGAGCCTCCTCTCTTGTACTCCAGAGGCCTGCAGCTCCCCCAAGAGTCACAGAGCAGGAGGCAGAGGCCACAGAGGGGTGACAGCTGGGCGGCAGCCTATGAGTGGAGCCTGGGATTCAGAGTGGGTGGGGGCTGGGTCACCCTTCAGGCCTTTCCATCTTCACCTCAGTGCTTGGCCGTGCATCTGCGGGCTCGTGCCTCTGTGGCCTGTGGGCTCTCTGCCTTGAGGTCGCACGAACATCCTGGCCAGGGGCACTGCCTCCCCAAAATGTCCCCGCAGATCCTAAGACAACGAGCCTTTGGATCACAAGACAGGGGACCCTGGAGCCCAGCTGGCACCCCCAGGGACTGCAGCCACTTGTCACCCCACACTTCTCCTTGAAGTATCCACTGAAGAAGGATCTGTGGAACTGTCCCTCCACATCCATCCCTGCGTCCTGGTTGCGCCCTCAGGAACCACATCTGTCTTGTTCACCCCGGTGACCAGCACCCTGTGGATGTTCGATTCATGTCTGTCGAATGAAAGTTAAGCCATAAGGATGCTCCCTCCTCTGATAATAAACACAGTTCCTGAAGGTTTCTGATTTCCCAGATCATGTACTAGAGCGCTCCTGTGCAGTCATTCACAAAAATCCTGTGAAGTCAGTTCCACAACTGTCTCCATTAAGGACAATGAAGCACAGAGAGGTTTAGTAACAAGTCCAAGACCACACAGCCAGGGAATGAGGGGAGGGGTCAGAACCCAGGCATTTAGACTTCATGGTCCGTGCTCTTAACCACCCTTCCCAATACCACTAGACACCCTTAATCTGGGGGGCGAGGACTGTCCCCAGAACATCATCCCCCTGGCCGAACTTGCAGCCGGGGCAGAGTCTCCATTGGCAACAATAGCAGTGAACAGAGCCTGGTTTTCCCAGGCCACTACACAGTCATATTCTTTTCCATAAAGGCCATTTGAGAAATGAATACCTAAATGCGATGTCAGTTTTATACCGATGTAAGATGTTGCACATAAAGAAATTCACAAATCAGGGAAATAGCCCTCATCCTTATTTTTCTATCGTAAAATGTGGTCTCGGTAGGCATACTTCCTTCCCTCCAGGGCTGTTAGCAGCTGCTCACCGCCAGGGGGCAGTGCCTGGACCCATGGAGCCAATGGCTTAGGGGGAGATGCTCACATGGGTGGAGGGCACTGGATGTGTCCTTTGGGTGTGGAATGCAGCCCTGCCCCAGTCTTCAATCCTCACAACTACACTTGTAAACTCATTCAACAAACCTCAGAGTCATTCTGTGCCAGGCACTTCTCCATCTTAGAGACACCAAGACAAAGGCAAGCATAAGTGAATGTCCTCTCTATGCTAACACAACTGACCAGTAGCCAAGCTGGATCCAAGCCCAGGTGTGCGTGACCCCCAAATCCAGGCTTGTATCCACTTTCCTAAATCTTGGTGCCTAACGTCAGAGCTGGCTGATTTCTTTCTGGGTATCAGGCAGCTTCGAATTCTGAAATAATGTGGAGCAGACGGGCTAGCCGCTCTCCAAACCTGATGGTACTTGCCCGGGCACAAGGGAAGATTGCATTTCCCAGACTCCTCATGGGCTGTGGGATCATGTGACCAGCTCTGGCCAATGGGATGTGAGCGGAAGTGATGGCTCACTTCCTCGCTGAGCAAGGGTGCACCTGGCAGCTCTCCCTTCCGCCACGTATCAAAGATGGTGGAGTCCCAGCAAGGAAGGGGGCTGGTTCCTGCGTCACCACTGGTAGGACAGCCCCTGACCTTCAACATGACTGAGAAATAGATGTTCACTGTGTTCAGTTACTAAAATTTTTTAATTGAAAAGATGTTCACTTCTCCTAACTCATAAGAATATTTTTAAGGGGGGGGGGCGCCTGGGTGGCTCAGTTGGTTAAGCGACTGCCTTCGGCTCAGGTCATGATCCTGGAGTCCCTGGATCGAGTCCCGCATCGGGCTCCCTGCTCAGCAGGGAGTCTGCTTCTCCCTCTGACCCTCCCCCCTCTCATGCTCTCTCTCTCTCTCTCTCATTCTCACTCTCTCAAATGAATAAATAAATAAATAAAATCTTTTTTTAAAAAAAGAATATTTTTAAGGGGAAAAAAGAATATTTACAAAAAGGCTCATGATCAGAGAAGGAACGTTGACTTGTCTCAAGGCCTCTGTGCTGATTTAGCGACTTCTAGAATCATTTGCTCATTTACTCATCTACCCATCAGCACTGGTCATTTTCCTTTTGTCTCCAGATCCTTTCTCTACCCTTCTTCTCTTTGCTGTAGTCCTGAGAGGGTGCTCTCTGTGGGCTGCATGAGCTGGCATCCCTTAGCCTCTGGCTTCTGGGTGAGCAGGATCAATGGCAGGTGCCAGGAGGAGATCAGGGGGTGGAAGGGAGTGAGATTCAGTATTTATGATCTCCTTCTTCCCTCCTAGTCCCTTTAGCCCCTTGTTTTGGCAGTGGCTGAGTTTTTCCATCTATAAGTCATAGCTCTGGGCAGGCCATAGTGCTGGTTCTGGAGCACTTTTAACTCCCTTTGCCCTTCAAGACTGGTAGTGATAATATCTTCCTCTGTGGCTAGTCCCTGTGTGCCTCAACATTTCGTGTTGGGTCCCAAAACCCTACTCACACCTCTGTGCGTGGTCATTTCATTAATATCTCTTTAGTTAAGCCATTTGGGAATACCATTTATTTCCCACCCATCCATCCACTTACCCACCCATTTGCCTATCCATCCATCCATGTATCCATTCACCCCATCCACCCATCTATCCACCATCCACTCATCAAGGCATCCAGATATCCACCCATCCACTCATCCATCCATCCGCCCACTCATCCATCCATCCATCCATCCATCCATCCATCCATCCATCCATCCCATCCACCCACCAACACACACGCATGTAGTACCTAGTATGTGCTAGGCAATGTGGTAAGAGCTTTATCTAGTTACCTGCATAAAGCCTGACAATATCCTGAAATCAGTACTATTATTACCCTTGTTTTTCTCAAGAGTCATCTCTGCAAAGAGGTCTCCGCTGATTATCAAATCTAGTGCAGCACCTCTCTCCCTTTGAATACCCTCACCCTGCTCTAATTTTTCCTTAGCATTTATCATCTTACACTCAATATTTCTTCATTTGCTTATTTGCCATCTGTCTCACACACTTAGTGGGCAGAGGCTCTGTCCACCTTACTGTCTATCTCCACACCTAGGATGGTTCTAGGTGAACAAAAGGCATTGGATATCATATTGGATTTTTTTAAATTTTTTAAATTTAAATTTTAAATTTTTTTAAATTTTTAAATACTAAAGATATGAAAGGGGGATCAGGATCTCAGGAAGTGAAGCCATTTGCTCACTTTCTCCCAGAGAGGATTAGAACCCAGATCTGTCTGATCTCAGCAGGGCATTAACTACTCTGGAATATTGCTCAGGTCCCTCTCAGGCATGGGCTGATCCCGACCCACAGTGGCCCACTCGAAGGGAATGGGGAGCACCTCTCTCTTCTTTGTGCAAACCAGTACCTCTTGGGCTCATTCTTGTCGCTGTGGCATTTGCCAATCTCAGTCTTTTCAATTCTTTTTGAAATTAGGTGAGGCATGCCATCCCTTTTGGGACCATTTCTAGAGCCCCTGGTGTGTGCTGTGTCTTGTCTATGGTGGATGCTGTCATTAGCCACTTCGCAGGTGAGACTGAGTCTCAGGTAGGGTAGCTTGTCCGAGGTCCCACAGCTACTAAGCATCAGGTCAGGCTCTGAAGCTGAATCCTACCTGTTTGCAGAGCCTGTTTGCAGAGCCTGTTTGTAGAACCTGTTTTCTTACTGTGCTGTGGTCCCACCTGGGACTTCAGAAATGAGGAGGTTGTTAATAAAAGTAGGCATAGTTCACAGTTTACAGGCACTTCTCAGGCACACTTTATGGGTGAGAAAACTGAAGCTCGGTATACATCCTGCCCGAAGGTAGATTGCACATCGCTGCGTGGGCAGCGGGGAGAACCTCGCACCCACTCTTCCTCAGGCCGTTGCTGTTCCTGGGCACACCCGCCCTGTGGCCAGCCCAGCTCCCAGCCACGTTTCTGCCAAGGCTGCCTGCTGGGAAGCTCAGCGGCAGCCTGAGACAGCGTCTGCACACAGCTTGGGAGAAACCCAAGTGCCATTTCCACCTGATAATAAATATGTGTCAGAGAGGACTCGATCCAAGTGACCTTGGGCTAGGGGGGCACTGGACCGTGAAAAGCCTTTGACAAAATCCTTTTGCCTTGAGAGGCTGAGTCCAAATTACAGACGATTATGGACGCTTGGCATGACTTCCCCAGTTGGCCTTTTATTTCTCATGAGCGGGAACGGCTCCTTCGTATTGGAAAGGATCCCAGCAGAGCCTGCGCCGGCCGCCTCAACCCTCCTTGGCAGCGTCCATTTCCTGAAGAGACAAGAGGCCAACCCCAAACCTACTTCTCAGGTTCCTCTGATAATCATGGCTGGTGGTCACACCAGCATTTCCCAAGACAATCACAACCACAGTGTTATTTGCCAGTTATGGAGCGCCTGCTGTATGCCTGGCCCTTCCCCAGCCCCACTGACTCCTCCCGGTAATGCTGTGAAGAAGGTACTATTATGTACCCATTTTCCCAGTAAGAAAACTGAGGTACCACGTGCTAAGGTGGGGGTTGAGGGAGACTTATCTGACAAGGGCCGGATAACAAATATTTTGGGCTTTGCAGGCCATGTGGGTTCAGTCACTGGCCCTCCATGCTGCCGCTTTAGTGTGAAAACAGCCACAGAAAATACACAGAAGAATGGGTGTAACTGTGTTCCAATAAAACTTTATTTACAAAAAGCGGAGCCAGGCCAGACTTGGCCCGCCGGCTGTAACTTGCCAACACTTGGTCTCTGTGACCTGACCAAACCTGCCAGACATAAGTGGCGCATTCATCCAGCCCCTGAGTGCTGGCCCTGTGATGTTTGCCTCTCTGGGAGCCATCATTGTATTGGCATATATTATGGGATGATTAATTTAAATGGTCAGCTTGACTGGGCCATGAGGTGCCCAGGTATTTGGTGAAACATTATTTCTGGGAGAGTCTGTGAGGGTGTTTCTGGATGAGATTAACCTGTGAGTCCACAGGCTAAGGAAAGCAAACTGCCCTCCCCAACGTGGGTAGGCCTCATGCAATCCACCCAAGGCCTGGATAGAATAAAGATGGAGCCAGAAAGGATTGTGTTTGTCCGTCTGTTTTTGAGCCAGATCATTGGTCTGCTCCTGCCTTCTGACTCAGACTCAGACGGGAGCTTACAACCATCACGCTTCCTGGTTCTCACACCTTCAGATGTGGACTTGTGTGGTCTCTAGCTTGCTGACCACCAGCCTGGGACTTCTTGGCCTCCTCTGTACTCACATGAGCCAATTCCTTATAACAAATATATGATATATTTATATGGAGTTACATGGGTACCTATTGGTTCTGTTTCTCTGTAGAACCCAGACTGACACATATTACATTGTGATCAGTGTGCCCATTTTGCAGATGGGGAAACTGAGGCTTAGCTGGGGTGGCTTGCTGCAGAATCTTAGCAAAGGGACATCAGCACCAGAACTAGCATGGGGCTTAGGAAGGCTAGGCTATGAATCTGAGTCTATCTATTCCTGGGAGATGGAATGACTTGGGGTGGGGGCCGCCAAGGCACGTTTTCCCCAAGGAGGTGACCTCCGTCTGGCTTTGCAGCTCTTCATCAGATGGCCTCAAGCTGCCCTCCCCAGACTTCCCCTCTACCTTCAGGGCAGCTGCTGTCTCCTTTACGGCCCTCCATGGAAACATGCCACCCTGTGGTCACACCACTGCCCGGGCCTGCCTCCTCATTCTTATCCGTGCAGTCCCCGCTGCCAGGCGTGTCCCCCCTGACGTCCCACCCAGCCTGAGACCCCCTTTCCCGGAAGCCTTGGCCGATCCCAGCCTGCGCGGGCTCTAAAGCTGCCACGTCCCCTTGTGCCCACGTCTTCTCCTCGCTGGCTGCTCTGGGAGGGGTGGACACCGTCTACGACACCCTCTCCTCCCTCCTCCCTGGGGAGAGGACACGTTGGAAGTGCAAACACGTCTTATTCATATATGACTTAATTGATAGCTAAGGAGGAATGTCCTTCCAGGAATCACACGGTGACTCCTCTTCTGGGGGTGGTGAGGCAGAGCCTGGTTTGAGGATGGGGACAGATGACATCAGGCTGTGCACACAGTGTGCACAGAGCCCTGGGAGCACAGGAAAAGTCCTGTTATGGTGAGAAACACTGTGCCTCTCTGTTCTCCCTGGCCAGATGCCTGCCCACCCATCGAATGCCCCACGGTGATGTGCAGTATTGTGTGTGTGTGTGTGTGTGTGTGTGTTCGCGATCAGGCACCATAGAGAGAGGGAGAGGGAGAGGGAGATAGAGGGGGAGAGAGCAAAAGCATGAGTGCTAAAGAGAGAGAGAGGAGAGAGAAAGTGAAAGAGAGAGAGGGGGAGGGAGAGAGAGAGAGGATATGTAAGAGCAGATGCTTTAAGCAGCAGGAAAAATTCCCTAAGTGACAAGAAGCCCTGAGTTCACCAAAATGCTTAACCAAGATAAGAAGGATGTAACCCATGTTGGAAAGGTTGTTAGGAGATTAACACAAGATTAAGAGGGGTGGAGAGAGAGCCAGAGCGAGGGAGGGAGGGATGTGAGGGCGGGAAGAGGCGGCAGTCTGGAGGGACTAGAAGTGAAAGCCCAGAAGCAGATGAATGTGACTTGTGTAAGCCGGAAAGGCAGCCACCGACCCCTGGGCCTCGCGGAAGGCGGGACTTGGAACAAAGGGACAAGAACAAAGGGGAGGAGCCCAAAGGGAGAGGAAGCAAAGAGGGACCTTTGGTCCAGCTGATCAGACCCACCGGCCCCCCTGTAAGGCCGGCCTGCACTGCCGCCTCTTTCAACCCTCCAGGCAAACTTGCAAGATGGAAATAGAAGCCCCATTTTACAGATGTGAAAACTGAGGCTCAGAGAGGGGCAGACACTTGCTTAGGGCGACCCAGTTTGCAAGCAGCAGAGCCACGAATGAACTGGGGTCTGTGTGTTGCTGTGCCCAGGCTCCTGCTGCCAGGGATGCAGAGCCGAGGAGAGAAGGGGTTAGAGGAAGCCAAGACATGAGAGGGGATGTCTCCCCCTCATGAGCAGGACGGAGTTAAGGGCATGGCACTGCCCCCCCAGCTGGGATGAGGTGCTGAGTGAGCGCCTTCCCCCAGGACCTGGTGGGAACAGAGCTGCCTGGGCCCCAGCTGGCTGCCCAGCTAATGAGCCCCAGAGGGAGCTGGTCAGGCCCTATAAAGTCAGGCACAGGGCAGCCTGCAGGAGGCAGCTGGGGCTGCTGGGCTGTCTGCCCCTGGACCTGGCCAGATGCCTGCTGAGGCCAAAAAGTACCCAGGACCTTAGCAGACAAGGCAGCCTTGCCAATCCCTGCTCCCGGGGATGAAGACCATCTCCTCACCGTTTCCAGACCACATGGTCCTGATGGGGAGGCCACGAGTTCAGTTTAGAGCTGACAGGACCCTCAGAGAGCAACAACACCCTGTTCCTTATACAGATGGGGCAACTGTGGCCCAGAGACAACAAGCTATTTGGATAAGGTCACACAGCACGGTGGAACAGCGCTGGGACCCCAGCTTGTATGTTTGTTCTCCTAGAGGTTCTGCTGCGATCTTCGGCATGTCTCTCCTGGGGAGGAGGCGAATCCTTTTGCCCAGGGAGTCACTGGAACATGTGATGTGATTTGCTCTTGCAAGGGCAGGAGATGACAAAGTTGGGAACCTGGCTGTTGCTAGCACTTACATAAGGCTAACTCTGTGCCAGGAATTGTTCTAAGAGATTAACACGTATTAGCACATTTAATCCTCCCCCAAATCCTAATAGGGCACTGTTATGAGCCCAATTTTCAACTAAAGGATCTGAAGCCCAGAGAGGTTAAGTAACTCGTCTAAAGTCACACAGCAAGTTAGTGGTTGCGCTGGAGATTGAACCAGTGTCCACACGCGATTATATATATGGCTTCCCTGTGGAGGATGGAGCCGAGTTCCCTCAGTGTGGACAGAGCCAGGCCATGAGCTGAGCACCTATAGGGAAGACAAGACCCCAAGGGAGCTCACAGCCTGGGGCAGTGGCTAGTGGTCATTAATGACACTCTGGTCTGATATTCTGGTGACTACAGAGGCTGGGTATGGAGTTGAATTCACTGTCTGCCTCCTACCACTCAGCTTGGCTGGTGCAAGCAAGCCCTATGCTTGCATCTGCTCGTTGCCCAGAGCTTGTCCTGGCTGCTCGGTCTTGCAGTGAGTGGTGATATTGTGGACTCGGGCCAACCTGCCCACATCTGCCTTTTTCTAGCTGTGTGACCGTGGGCAAGTTACCCAACCTCTCTGGGCTTTGCTCTCCTCATCTGTAAACGGGATAATAATCACACTTGCCTCAGGGTGAAGATGAAAGTAGCGATTATATGCAAAGCGCTTTAGAACCATGCCGGCGCAATACAAATGACTATTACCATCCCTATTGCTTTGCTGTTGCCACTCCTACTTGGGAGCAGGGGTGTGTCACAAACTGGAGTTGTCATCACAGACCCCAGTGGAATGAGGTCTCTGCTATCCGTTGCCAACCACAAATATTTATTGGCCACCCACTGTGTGCAAGGTGCCGAGAGCTGTGGTGAACAGGGGATACCGTCCTTGTCCTTACAGACCTCCTGGGGACCAGGGCTGCTGAGGGAAGCCCCCAGGAGGCCCCTGAGCCAGGCAGGGGTGGGATGTGGGCAGTCTTCCCGCAGGGAAGAACTGGAGATGGGCTGGACTGAGTCAGAAGAAGGTAAGTGGGGAGAAGGTGACAGGTGTGATCAGCATGTGCAAAAGCCCAGTGGTGAGCAAGGCACAAGCGCATTTGAGGACCACGTGTTTTCGTGGAACAAAAAGAGAGAATAAGTGTGGGTGGGTGTGTCTGAGAGGAGTGGGGGCTGGGGAGGTTAGGGAGGAGGGAGGTATGGAGGTCCACAGGTGCCAAACCTTCCAGCCAAAAAGAGAAAGAATTAAGACTTAATTTGAGGACAGTGGGGAGCTACAGAAGGCTGTAGGCAGAGGAAGGACATGGTTGGATGAGGACTTAAGAAAGGCTTTGTGCAGTGTGGAAAACAGACTGGACTTGGGGTTGGTCTTCACTTTCAGAAAAGAAGTAAGAGGTGACCAAGCAATGTCTCCTGGTGGGGGGAATCCCCATATTCCTGGGTCGGGAGCCCCGTCCCTGAAACTTAGGTCTTCCTTGATAAGCAGCCCCTAGGCCCACTCTCCAGGCCCCCTGGAGTCCGGGATGGGAGGAGTCAGAGCTCCCTGGAAGGGTCACCACTGATTTCAGGGGTCCCGGGAGGCCACAGACAGCAGGGAGGGGCGGGAAAGAGGGGGACCTGCCTGCCGAGGCATTCCACACCACCACTTCCTCGACAACGTCACTGTCCAGGAATGTAGGGGCACCCAGAGGCCGCGCTTATCACTCTCCCCAAGCGTCTGGAGCAGCCCCGTTCCTGTCGGCTGTCCGTCCAGATGGGCCCTAAACCAGTGGGCTCTCGCCCCTCCAGCTGCAGTCAGCACAGAGCCTGGACCGCGGCCAACACCACAGCCCAGAAGCCCACACTCCAACACGTCTGCCTCCCAGACCCACGGACGGTCTGCAGCCAGGGCCCCATGGCACCAGGCTGCGCGCATGTCAGCCGAGAGATGTCGCAACACACGAACAGCATGGAATTGGACAGGCCTGGGTTTGAAACTCCGCCTGGGTGGATGACTTGCCTCCACTCCATCATCTCTAAGATGGGGATATTATAGGACCCATCTCCTCCGGGAGCCATGCGGATTGAGACAAGGGCTGTGACCACTCCTAACAGGCTCTGGCATATTCTCTCTCTCTCATTAAATACCTATTCTAAAGCTTTAAAGCTTGTTTGACAGGATCAATGCAATTACCCATATATAGCTTCGGACAGAATCCATTTCCGGGTTAATGTCTCCAGATTATTCCAGAAACATCTCGCAGTACATTCTCTTAACGCATTTGTATTTTTTCCCAGTTTGACAGGAGGCTGTTTATTTAGAAACCCCCTGCTGGGGAAGCGCGTGGGTTCGGAGAAGGAACCCCGGTCCTAGGGATGCAGTCACTGGGTTTCTCCAGCTTGATTTCCCCTCCCCGGAGAATGCAGAAGTTATAAATCCCTAACTTCAGAATCTGTTTGAAGGTGGGAAGTGCTCCAGGAAGGACACGAGTAGATCAGGGCAGGAGAGATTGGACGTCCCGGGAGGTGGGAGAGGATGTTGGAATTTTAATAGAACTTCTATAGACAGTTTAGCTTTTCCTTTTAAATTTTCCATTTTTGTATCTTTACAAAAAAGATACATTTGTATCTTGTTTTATGATATACTTAATCTGTGACTACCGTAGTACACGATCACAATTTATAAACATGTGCATGTTTGTACATGTGATATGCACATGTGTGTGTGTGTGTATTTGCTGGGGTTGAGTTCCAATAATTGGACATCCCTGGATTATACAGACATGGCATCATGACCCTGATGGTTAAGACAGAGCTGAAAGACCCAGGCATCACCTTTGGGGTACTGTTTGGTCCCCAAGGCTAGCTTAGAAATCAGCCCCTTGGGCGCCTGAGTGGCTCAGTTTGTTAAGTGTCTGCCTTCAGCTCAGGTCATGATCCCTGGGTCCTGGGATCGAGTCCCTCATCGGGCTCCCTACTCAGCGGGGAGTCTGCTTCTCCCTCTGCCCCTCACCCCTGCTCATGATCTCTCTCTCTCTCCCACTCTCTCTCTCTCAAATAAAATCTTTAAAAAAAAAAGAAATCAGCCCCTTGCCCCAGATTTGGGATCATTGCTGAGCACAATTTGGTTTTAATTTTTTTTTTTTAAGATTTTTTTTATTCTTATGTTAATCCCCATACATTACATCATTAGTTTTAGATGTAGTGCTCCATGATTCATTGTTTGTGCATAACACCCAGTGCTCCATGCAGAACGTGCCCTCCTCAATACCCATCACCAGGCTAACCCATCCTCCCACCCCCCTCCCCTCTAGAACCCTCAGTTTGTTTTTCAGAGTCCATCGTCTCTCATGGTTCGTCTACCCCTCCGATTTACCCCCCTTCATTCTTCCCCTCCTGCTACATTCTTCTTCTTCTTTTTTTTTTCTTAACATATATTGCATTATTTGTTTCAGAGTTACAGATCTGAGTGGTTTTAATTGTTTTTGTTTTAAAGATTTATTTATTTATTTTAGAGGGTGAGGGCAGAGGGAGAGGGAGAGAGAGAGAGAGAGAGAGAAGCAATAGTGCCGAACCCAATGTGGGGCTCCATCCCATGACCCTGAGATCACCACCTGAGCCAAAACCAGGAGCCAGGATGCTCAACCCACTGAGCCACCCAGGTGTCCCATGCTGAGCCCACTTTGAAGGCAACCATCCTCGTCCTCCCCATTTCACAGATGGGGAAAGCCGGACTCAGAGAGGCACCACGGCTGGCCCAGGGTACACAGCCAGCGTGTGCCACGGTGGGGACTATCACCCGGATCTTTGCACTGATTCCCAGGGAGGGGGCATCTTTCCCCCACTCCAGAGCCTTGCGACACTCCCTGGACTTGCTGGCCCCAAAGCGAGGAAGTGGAAATGCAAGCAAACGGAGACGCAGGCCCGAGATTTTTCTTCTTGTCCCTCGCCTGCCCGAGAGGCCACTTAGGCAGTGTATAACTGCCCCATGATGTATCGAACCCCCTCTCTGCGCATAAATGCAGCAGGTCAACCGCCAGGCAGAAATGCCACATATATCTCCTCCCATTAGATGAAATATGCCCCTAATTTGGCTGCGGTTTTGTTTTATTAGACCTATGGCAGCGAGGGGGCCCTGCTGCAGAATAACCTCCTCCTGAGAGCTTAGTTCTCTCCCGAGAATGCCAAGGGCCTGATCACGGGGGGAAAGAAATGTCCTGGCCTATTATTTTTCAGCAAGCATTCCCAGAACAAAGCTCTTCCCCAGCCAAGGAGATGTCGCACATGTGGCAATTTAAAGAGGCCCCTCCTGGAAGAATGTTCTTAGGGCTGGGGGCTAGGAGACGGGTGTTCCAATGTCAACGCGCTGTTCTGGATAGGAAACTCGGCACGTGGCCCCACCCTCTCCTGGCCTCAGTTTCCCCATCCATAAAATGTGGTTAATAATAGAACCTCCTTCCTTGCTTGGAGGGTTAAAGAAGACAGAGTGTTTGGCGAGGGACCGTGTGCCGGGAGGGAGACAGAACGATCACGGGGATAGTCTGGCTCAGGACTGGTGTGTCCTTTCCCAAGTCCTGTGTCATCACCGATGACCGGAGGGCTGAGAGGTTAAGGGGTGCGCATTCACTGATGCCAGTGTGTCCCGGGCTCAGGTGGGCTCCCTGTCATTCTGGAGTTCGGGGGACGCTGGTCACCTTTCTTCGGCTCTGTGGACCATTACAATCACCCAGGGAGCTGTAAAAAACAATCCCCCCCCAATCCCAGACCAATTAAAATTAAGTCAGATTCTCTGGCTGTGGGAAAGGAGGGATCCTAGACTTTAAAGCTCCCTGGGTGATTCTAATGAGTGGCAGGGTTGAGAATCACAGCTTGGCCCTTTCACTGTGATAGAGCCGACCAGACCCTAAATCTGTTTTTCCTCCTGCAAAGGGTTAAGGGGGAGCTCTTCGAATCACATTGAGCCTGGGGTCAAGTCTTGCCCTCGTGTGGTTCTCTGCCTTCCTAGCCTATTCACCTCCCAGCATCTCGGCTTCCACATCCTTAAGGGGGGGGGAATCATAACTTTCCCTGTTTCCTGGGATGGTCGGGAGGATTCGACATGGCAGTGCACGGCAGGGCTGTGGAGCTCCATCTGTAGTGGGATTGTTCTAGATTGGGCAAACTTACTGCCAAGGGACCAAATAGTCAATATTTTCAGTTTTAGAGGCCAGGCCTCTACTCAGTTCTGTCATTATGGCCCCAGAACCACAGACGAGAAACAAATGAGCGGTCGTGGTTGTGTTCTAATAAAAACTTATTGACAAAAGCAGGCAGCAGGATACGTTTGGCCCTTGGCTTTCGGACCCCTGGTCTAGGAGATGTTCTGAGCTTGACACCAGAGCACAGGCAGGTTTTACCTGTTATGTTTTAGGTTTATGGGGCTTTGGAGCCTTTGTCTGTTTATTACACCTACTTAATTACAACCTTACACTTGCTTTATTAGAACCTTAAAACACAATATATTTTTTTCTTGAATGTCTAGCATATAATAGGCTCTTTGTAAATGTTACTTTCCATTTTTTCCCACTTCCTTCTTTTCCAACAATCAACCTTTCGGAAAGAAGATGCTTAAAGCAGTTGTTGATTTGGCTTCTGCTATATGTCCCCACACATTATTTTGCTTCATTCCCCATACCCACACTGCAGATACTCACCATTATAATCCCCATTGTCCAGATGAGAAAATAGAGGCTTTGAGACCTGCCCAAGGTCACACAGAGGGGGACTCCAACCTAGTCTGCGTATACCCAGGGCGGGGGACACTTCTCTGCACCTCCTTTCTGCTGGGCATGCACGAGCAGGAAAGGCTAGGGTGTATCACCCACACCGAGCATCCTTTTCGTTCCTAGGGCAGGGGTGTGCAGTAAATGAGCTGGCAACCAAGGGACAAAGCCGGTCCTTTCATTCCAAGTGTTTGTAAGCCATGCTCTGCACCACTCTGCAGAGTCCCCTCTGCAGGAAGCTGGGACTTCCACATAGTTAGGCATTGAGCATTTCTCCTGGAGGCTGGGGAGGGGAAAACTGCATTTTGGACTTCCCTCTTCAACTGCTCATATCACCTCTGTGTTCTCGAGAGCCTCTTGGAATCTGAATGGGTGGGGAGATGTTATTCATCACACTGAGGACCTGCTATTTCTTGTGAGCAGTGGGGGTGGGGGGGGTATCCAGATTGATACTTTTACTTTATGCAATGCCATTTTTGTCTGGACTTATCTGATCCTCTAATTCTGCGAGGGACTTTATTTCCTTGTGATGTTAAAACCCCGGAGCTCGAAATCCTTTTTCTTGTAAGCTTCCAGAAACTGAAGACCCTATTCAGGGCTGAGCCAGATACCCATCGGGCCTGGTGGAGGCGAATTATCACTTGAGTCATCGTGCTTGCTTACAAATCCGCCGAGGAGGTGCTTCTCCCTTTTCTCCCCTTGGAGGAGTTGGGTGACAGATAGCAGCTGAAGAGGAAGGAGATATTCTAGGGGAATGAGCCTTGGAGACGGGGTCCTAGTGCAGGGCTTCATTGCCAATCACAGTCTGACCTCAGAGATGTCTTTCTGGCCACCCTGGGCCTCAGTTTCTCCTGCTATGACTCTCCAGTATACACTGCCTTCTTCTCTGGCACAGACTTCTTAGTCTCCCCCTAGGACATGAGTTCCTTGAAGGCAGAGACAGTGCCTTTAATTTTAGCTTCTCTGGATCCCTGCCTATGCCCACCTCTGCTAATGGGATCACCTTGCACCCAGTACCTGGATGCACCGCTTTGCTACCTCACTGCCCACATTCAACCCTTTCCTCTGCAAGCTTAGTGGCTTCTACCTGTACATGTGATTCCAATGCGAATAGCCTCCCCCACACCTGCTGCCCCCATGCAGTGAGGGACCACCATCGTCTTGCTTCTGGACACCCCTGCAGCCTCCTGACAGGTGTCCATGCTTCCAGGCCTGTGGATCAGCCCGTGGATTGAATCCAGCCAGCCGCCTGTTTTCATAAGTAAACTTTTATTAGAACACAGCCATGGTCATTTGTGTATGGTTTCTATATGGCCGCTTTCAAGCTAAACAGCAGAGGTGAATCGTTGTGGCAGAGACCGTAGGATCTGCAAAATCTGAAACATTTATTATCTGGGCCTTTACAGGAAAAGTTTGCAGAACCCTGATTTAGAATAAGAGCCAAATTCCTCACCAGGGCCTGTTAGTAAGGTGATTGGATATGCCAAGTTACTTTTTGTTAAAGGTACTGTTTTTCCAAGGGTCCCAGTCCTCTATCCCACGCAGGCTCCTCCTAACGAGAGCTGAGTCCATTCCCCTCACCCCTTAAATCTCCTCTGGCCATGGGACTTACTTGGATCAATAGAATGTGTCAGGAGCAACACTGTGTCAATTCCAAGCCTAGGATTGGAGAGACCTTTGCACACTTCCCCTCTCAGGTGGAACCCTGCTGTTGCCATGACATCAAGCCTGAGTTAGCTTGCCAGAGGATGAGAGACTCTGTCTCCCCACCAACCCCATCACCCAGCCAACCCCTAGAAATAGAGCAGGCTTGCTGTCCTGCAGCCGATCACAGACACACCAGGAAGCCCAACCCAGATCCACAGAAACCCCAGTGGAGCCACAGACTCATGAACTAAATAAATGCTTGTCATTTTAAGCCACTAAATTTAGGGGTGGTTTGTTACACAGCATTAGCTTACAGATAAACCGTGTACCACATATACATTGATCTTTTAACCCCTCAACCCCACGTTTTGGAACTTACCCTGAAGATTCGACTCTACAAACCTAGAACAACAAATGCACACAGTTACTCATTAAGGCATTATTTGTAACAGCAAAATATTAGGAACGCCCTAAATGCCTACTCATCGCAGACTGGTTGAATAAACTATGGCACTTGCAATGGAATGGAGTACTATTGCAACTAAAAAAATGAAGGTACTTCCCATGAAGAGAAACAAAGCTGCTTCTAGAATATACTGGTAAGTGAAAGAGCAAAGTGAAACATAGTCTCTATAGTATGCTCACTTTTATCAAATTAAAATGGGAGATAAAAATATGTGAATATAAATTTATAAAAGGAAAACTACCAAGATTCATTTCCGAAGGAAGCAAATGAAAGTGACCATTTGGGAGGGGGTTAGAACAGTGCTGTGGCAGGGATAGAAGAGACAATTCTCCTGGGACTTCTTTTTCTATAATTTATACTCATGAACCATATAAATATTTTATAGATTCAAAGATAAAATTCAATCAGAAATATTGAAGAAGACCGCAAACCCTAAAATTGAACACAAATAGAAACAAATGAACCTAACTCTATACCAAATTGATAACTCTGGTGGGCAGACTTCTAACCTGGCTCCCCAGATTCTCTACCTCCTGGTACTAATGTCTTTGTATGATTATCTCTTCCTGAATGTGACTGGTCCCAGCAACTCATTTCTAATGAATGGAATATGGCAAAGGTGATGGGGTGTCACTTCTGAAATTAAGTTACAAAAGAAGTGTCTTGCTGGCACTCTCTATTTTTGGCTCTTTTGGTCTTGAAAGAGAAGAGGTCACCTGGCAAGGACTGGGTGGCATCTGACCAATAGCCAGAGAAGAACAGAGACCTTCAGCCCAATGCCCTCAAGGAGCTGAATCTTGCCAACAACGATGTGATTGAGTATGGAAGGGGACCCCCCAGTTCCACCTCTAGGGAGACCCAACTCTGGCTCTAGCAGCTTAACTAAAGTCTGGGAGAAACCCTGAAGCAGAGGGTCCAGGTAAGCCACACCAGCATCCACAGACACTCTGAGATAATAAATATTGTTTTAAGCCACTATGTTCTAAGTGGTTTCTTAAGTGGCAACAGATAATGCAAAAGTATAACTACACAGAAAGGGAATTAGTTCAAGCAATCTTTGAATGCAGCTCTTTAATTGAAATTTCTTAACTGAATATGTTCTAAAGTCAAGAGGAATGTCAAGGAAATCTTAAATTTTAATGGACAGGTAGTCATTGGGAGTTGGATTAGCATGATTCTGAAATAGTTTCAGAATGGCCTGAAATAGGCTTGGAGGGTAGTTCAAATGAGCAAATATTTTGATATTTGGGGAAATGGGGTTCTCATGGTGGACTCAAGGAGCTAGGAATAGGAAATGGGGAATATGAGGAAGAACCTTGTGATGTTGGATTTAAATTAGAGGCATTGGTACAAGACACAGGTACCTTCTCTTCTCTGAAAGATCCTAGAAAAAGGGACACCCCAGCAGAAATGAGCACACCTTCGGATCATATCTTGGTTCTTAAATACCATTCTTTATCAAAAGCAACTAGGACATCTTGGAGAAATGGCTGATTCTAGGGTTGGAGCAAGGAAAATACAAGATGAGCCTTGAGCATTTTATTGTACCAGGAAGTAAGGAAGCTCTCAAGGAATGAGGAAAACGTGTGCAAAAGAATACAAGAGCCAACTTGAAGGGGCTCCCACTGACAAAATCTGGGATGATTTGAGCATTAAAAAAATGCTAATGGGTAACATAAAATAAAAAGGAAGGGCCGTGGGAAACCCTTCTTTACCAAAGTATACTAACTAATAAGTGTAAAAAAGGAATGATATATTTTTCAAACATCTCCATGTTGCAACCACCCCTGTAATATTTGATTCTGACAAGAACCATTAATGGATAGAAAAAGGTGAAAGTTTACTGGAGAAGGGGATGTTTTCCCAAGTGTCAAGGAAAATGGTAGACCTGGCAGACCACACCTTAACCAACTGACCAACTTAACACCCCCAGCGATGGGACCAAGTGGCATCAGGTGTCCTGGGAGGAGATGAAACGGGAAGCATGTACCTTTGTAACAATAAGTGTCCAAACTTTTAGCCTGAAGCTGATGGTGAGGACATAACTGAACAGCCACAGATTGGGGGACATTCTAAAACACAATTGGTCTGGATTCTTTACAAATGTTGATGTCATCAGGAAGGAAGGAAGGAAGGAAAAGCAAACATGACAACATGAAGTGAAGGGAAGTGAAGGATAACACAAGTACTGTTCTTACAATTTATTCTGTAATTTTGATATTTATAGAACTTAAAAGTTGAGGAGGGATGGTGCTGCTCTCTGCATCACTGGACTTTAAGGGACTCAATGAAGACATTTGGGGTAGCACTGCTTGATGGTTCCATGCAGCTTGGACCAGCTGGGTGACAGTGGGCTAGTGACTGGCCCTCTCTGAACTCCACTTTCTTCATCTGCAGATGAGGACAGAGCTGAGAACCTAATATTGCAGGGGCTGGGAGAAGGGGTGGGAATGAGACAAGGTGCGTATGGTGTGCAAAGCTGAGCGCAGGCACATTTTCAGCCAAGACAAAATGAACCTGTCGTGTGCACAGTAGAAGCCTGGTGAAAGTCAGATCCCTCCCCTTCTCCCCCAACACCCCACTGTCCTGCATACATGGTGGGCTACCATCTCTGAAACCACATCTTGTCTCTGTGGTCCCCAGCAAGGTTGCCACTCCTGGGAGCCGCCAGTTTTGCATGGGCTAGTGAAGACAAACGTCCTCACCCTCCAAAGGCACCACTGCCCTCCCAGATGTTCTTACTCCAGCCCCAAGCTTGGACCACCATCCTCACCCCTGTATCTAGGGTAGCTGGCAGGGGTGTGGAGGAGGGACTTATACAGCTATTTGCTGAACTTTCTTTGGACATTCCTTCCCTCTGTCTGGACATTCCTTCCCTCTACCTTGGAAGTGGAACCTTCACCCCACCCCAACTTCCTGGCAAGTGTTCTTGTTGCTATTTCATCTGGAATTACTGGAATCCCACTGTCTCCTGTCAGCTCTTCCCCCTCCCCCGGCTCTCCTGGGAGACAGGCACGATGGATGGTCTGAGTTGCCAGGGTCGTGGCACAGCCCAGCACACACACTGCACACAGGCACACATATGTATGCTGCCTCCCCTCCCTCTGTTTCCACGGCTCTGTTGCTTGCTTTATTTTTCCTTCCACCTCCTTGTGCCTATCTGCCTAAAGATTTTCTGTTCTTAATCCCCCTCTATCTCTTTTGCCGTCTTTCTCCATCATTGTATCTCCAGGCACCTCAGTCTCTCGTCCTCTATTTCTCTCTCCGTCTCTATCAGTCTCTCTTTTCCTGCCTTTCTCTTTCTGGGGGCATTTCCACCCCAATTGCTCTAGATGTTAAATATGACATTCCCTCTAGAGGATATCAGGACTGTTGCCTTTGGATGCAAATCCTAGCTCTGGGGTCACAGGTGGATGTGTGACCTTCCTTCACACCTCTGTTCCTCAGTATCCTGGCTTCTACTCTGGGGCTAGAATAGGACCTCCTGCACGAGGTTCCTGAGCAACTAACAAAGTGGTACAGGCAAACACTCCATAAAATCTCCTGCAGGTTAGAACCCACACTGCACACCTGGATCTACAAAGCACCCGAGCTCCTCGTGCATATGCTCCAGCCTGGTGCTCACCATCCTGTTCCTAAACAGGACAAGTTTGTTTTCCCCCCAGGCTTTTGTCCTTGCTAATCCTCTCCTTGGAGGGCTCCTCCCGCAGACTTTCACAGCATCTACCTGTCACATCATTCAGGCCTCCAGGCAATCACAGTGGTGGTTTTAAAACATGTCCTCCTATTCTCTGACATTCCTCCCTTCCAAAGGCAAAGCTCCACTCCCCTCCCCCTTGAGTGTGACTTGCTCCAAATTAATAGAATGCAGCAAAAGGGACAGTGTGCAACTCCTGAGGCCAAGTCATAAGAGGCATTGGACCTTCCCTGTGCTTTCACTTGGATTACACCCAAGAGTGGAACCACCTGCCATACTGTAGGAATGCTCAGGCCACCTTCTGGGGATGTGTGACTGGAGAGGAGCCAAAGCCTCCCAGTGACAGCCAGCACTGATTTGCCAGGCATGCTTGGGAACCACCTTGGAAGTGGAACCTTCAGCCCCAGTCAAGCCTTCAGATGAGACTTCAGCCCTGGCTCACGTCTTAACTGTATCCTCATGGGAGACTCTGAGCCAAGTCACAGTGCTGCTGAATTTGCGGTCATTCATTATGTAGCAGTAGATAATTAATACAGTTTCAATTCCTTTATTCTGATGCCATATTATATTTTTGTTTACTGATTTTAGCCCCCACTGGGTGGTAAGCTCCATGAGGGCAGTGGCTATGTCTCTGCAGATCACTGCTGTGTCCCCCAAGCTGACAAGTGGAGCTCACTAAGTAGCCATGGCACAAGGGAGATCAAGGATTTCAGGCTCAGCCCAAGAAACTTGTGAATCTTTGTCTTCCCAGGGAGGGCAGGAAAGTTTGCCCAACTCCTTTTTCTGTCTTTCTGTTTGGTTTCCTGCACCCTCTGTGGCTTTCTGTTTGGTTTTATTCCTGGATGCCTGACAGAGTGGGGGTTTACACAGCTAAAGAGGTGTCCGTGGGAGGAAGGGCTCTGCATGTTTTCTCCTCTAACAAGCTGCACCCAAAAAAAGTCATTCCCCCTCACGGCAGCAGGGACAAAAATAGTCCGCCTGCAGGATTCTGATGGAGGTGGCAGGCGAGGACTGGGGCAGCTCAGCTCTCTCTGGGAAGCCAGAGGGTGTGCCATGCTGATTGCTGACCTACATGGGCCACCGCCCATCTAGTCATTTACCCATCCCTCAACCCAGTCAGCTGGTAAGTCATTCTCTATTGATTATTTACTCATCTATTTTCATCTCCATTAATCCACTCATCCATTCATGTGTCCAACCATCCACCAATCCCACATGCACCCATTACCATCTGTATATTTTTAATTTCATCCGAATATCTTGTGCCATTATTAATGAGCCTATTCATGTATATATATATATATATAGAGAGAGAGAGAGCGTGAGAGAGAGAGAGAGTATGAGGCGTGGGGGTAGGGACAGAGGGGGAGAGAGAGAAAATCCCAAGCAGGCTCCACACCCAGTGCAGAGACCAATGCGGGGCTTGATCTCATGACCCTGAGATCATGACCTGAGCTGAAACCAAGAGTTGGATGCTTAACTGACTGAGCCACCCAGGCACCCCTATTTATTATATATTTTAAATCATTAATTCATTCACTAACTTGCTGAAACTGTAATTCATTTCAACCCCGTGAGTATTACTATGAGCCTACTCTGCCAGGCTCTGGGATTGGCCGTGAACAAGACAGACCTGGTCCATGTCCATGCATGGGCCACCTAAATAATTTTCTCAGATTCAGGTGAGTGGCTGCATATGAGTGAGGTGAGGACAACATCCCTGCATTCTGAAGTTTTATGATATGATGGGGCCATCACAGAGGGAACACAGTGTTGAGCCACAACCCCTGTTGCTGGTCCACCACCCAAATCCTTAACCTTGCTGAGCCTCAACTTCTTCTTCTGGGAAATGGGGACAGTGTAGATATACCCATCATGCATGGCTCCCATGTGAACACGTGAATGCAGCGAAGCAGTGCCTTTAGAAACTCTAGAGTGCACTGCAATTGTGAATGCATGTGTGTGGATAGGAAACTTCCGAGTTTCCCATCACCCACATGTCACCCCACCAGGGGCTCCTCCCCTGCAGTCTGGGGTCATCTCTGGCATTTTGCTGGGACATCCTGCCTTTGGAGTGCTTATTATGAATCCGGGGTGTTTGTAGGGAACTAGGAGTCCTTCCTGCTTGAGAAAGAGATAATTCTTGCCTCAGTGTCAGCTGGGGAATTATTTAGATGCCTTTAAACATCCCCCTAGAACTTCAGATTCCCAGGGTTGAGTGCATCTTCCAAGTTCATTATTCAAGAACCACTGTAACTCAGGGGAAAGTTGGTGGCTCAGGAATAAGACAGGTCTGGCTTCTAATCCCTGCTGAGCTCTTTTTTTGCTGTGTGACCCCAGGCAGACGGCCTCACTTCTCTGATCCTCCATTTCCTCTACTGGAAGATGGAACTTCACAAGCCTTGCAAGCTGTCGCTGGGAACATCACACAGGCAGTGTGGGTGCCTGGTAACAGGTGGCTATTACTGGTAGTTCTAAAGGATGGGATAAACCTGCTCCTGAGTCCACAGGGGACAGAAGCCCAGGACTTTGCCCAGAACCAGTGGGGAAATCAGACGTAGTTTCTTTTTTCCAATTTATTAAGTTACCACCCCCAGTGACATGGAAGGAGGTGAGAGAGTCTTCCTCAAGGCCAGCCCCTATACAAGGTTGTTCCCACTCAGCTTCATGGTTTATGTAGGCAGGACCCTTAGAGCTGGTCTAGCCCAGGGGTGTCAGACTGGAGCCCCTCAGCCTGGAGACTCTGATCTGGTCCAAATTGGTTTGGAAGAGCAGAGACCCAGTGAAGCTCTCATGAGAAAACTGGGGCCCCAGTACCCTCTGGGTGGAGCCCAAGAAGATTGGTGGGCACTTGAGACTCCTTAGGCTCTGCCCCACTCTCCTGCTCCATCCCTTCCTCACCTCCTTCTCAGTTCCCAAGCTCATCTTGAACACATCCCAAGCACATCCCAAAAGGAGCTAGGTGTCTTCTGCACAGGCTGTTTCTTAAACCCAAAATTCCCATCCTTTTGCTTTTTACCCAAATAATCCCTATTCATCTTTCAGGTCTGGATTCTACCAGGTCATACCCTGGGAAAGCCTTCCCTGACTGTCCATGGGCTGGGGAATAGGGGACTTCTTCTTTATAGTCCCACAGCTCACTGGCCCCTACTAAGAGTCCCCATGGGTCTGTTTGCTTGTTTGCCTGTTCCCCTGGATGGGGAAGTCCCCTGAGACTTGGTGGGGACCCCCTTCACTCCATGTCCTTAGGCTCTAGGGTAACAAGAGCACAAAGACATGTCCAGAAGGGTTTATCAAATGAATGAGGAGAGAAAGAAAGAGACAGAGACAGAAAAAGAAAGAAGGGAGAAAAGAAAGAACGAATGAATGATTTTTGATACAAAATCTTGGCTCTTGTTTCTTTCCACCCAGCATTTTTTACAGCACCATCAGAACAGAGTACTGGAGGTGCCCCCAGCAGGTGAGAAGCAGGGCCCACCTTTGAAACCATTACAATGTCGAATAGACAACATTTGGCAACAAAGAGCACCCTGGTCTTGGAGTCCAGAGACCAGCTCGCAGATCCCTACGGAACCTGGGAGAAACTGTATCTGTAAAGTGGGAGTTGCATCCACACAGCCTGGTCTGAGTGTCTGGGTCCCTTGGGATGCTTGGGGATACCTTCAGAGAGGGAGGAAGCCTACACAGGTGAGCGCATCTATGCCAGGCAAACGCAGGGCAGCCAGACCCAGACAGGTAAGGGAACAGGAGGGAAATCAGGCTGCAGGAGGGAAATCTGGCTGCAGGAGGGAAGTCAGGTTGGAGCCCCAGCAAAAGGAAAGGGAACCTGAGGCTGGGGGTAGTCAGGGCAGCCCAGGGGGGAACCCTGCATCTCCAGGTGGATGCAACTCCTGTTCTTGAACCTGACTTTGACCTCAAGATGTTTTCATATGAGGGACACCGGATCCACCTCACTGGCCCTGAAAGCGCAATTTCATCCCTCCGGATTTGCGCAGAAAATGTCTCCTGGTCCCTGCTCCATCCTACCTTCGCAGCCAAGTCCCAGTGCTCAGTTCACACAAGGCAAAATATTTGGACACCAGGAAAGCATTACGTAATTGGTGGATTTTTTTTTCCCCCTTTTCCACTGGTGTTGCCTGACATGGCCAGCCTTGAATTTCGTCCTGTTCCCTCTGCAGCTGGGCCCCCCGGGAGCTGAGCTCAGGCTGTGCACAGAGCCCCTGGCCTGCCGGGGAAGGGGGGGACATCATAGGATGCCTGACTCCGTAGAAAGTGATCGGAACCCGGTAGCCACGTCGATGAGAGCCGGACCAGGAATACCTAACATTAAATATGAGTATAAATTAGCTACTATTAATTAATATTACTGATTAATGTCAACTAACTAATATTGATTAATTAATACTAAGATTAAGATGCACCATTTACTGAGTAGCTACTATATTCCAGTCATGTCCTTTGCATGATTACTCATTTTCATACCAACACTCAACCTAGTAAGAGACATCAGCGTCCCCGTTTTGCTGCTGTGAATTCCAGGATTCTGCAAGATTAACTACTATAAGAGCTGTGACTTAGATTGTCAATAGTCCGAGCACTGTCCTGAGTGCCTTGCAGAGGTCCCTTCCTTGAATGCCCACACCACCTTCGAGGTTAGATACTATCATTCTACTATGACTATTGTCTTAGTTCACAAACAGGGAAACTGAGCTCTAAGACTTGCCTGATGTCGCACAACTCACTAGCGTCTACATGGAGCTTCGAACCCACACAGACTGGTTCTATTCCAAACCTCATCTGCCTCACAGCCTCATACACAGACAGAATAAGGGTCACTGGGGAGTGTGTCCCAAGAAGGTGGAACTCAGGCTCCCGGGCTGGGACACATGGTGCTCCAGGCACGTCACCAGCTCTATCGTATTGAACCCTCAGCCCCATGAACAGAGGGATCGTTGGTCCCATTTCAGATGGGGCGTGAGACTTCCCTCAGCGTACACAGTGAGTCAATGTCAGGATAAATGTTCGCAAACTCCCGGAGGTGAGCGCTGGAGGCACCTGGGGTAACTCAGAGAGTGAAGGGAGGGGTCAGCAGGTGGAGTCCCCTCCTGCCTCCAACTGAGAAGCTCTCACACTTCCTGCCTGTGCGACCTTGGGCAAGGGTCCTTGGCCTCTCTGGACCTGTGTCATCCTGTCTATCAAATGGGAGTGCGAACAGGACCTTCCACTATCACTGTTGTCATCTTTAAATGGTCCAGTCCATGAAAATCGCTTTGCGAAGTAACCTCTAGCACATGGAAAGTGCAAAATAAACGTGAGCAGTCACGTTCACCTTCATCATCTGTCTTCGTTTGGGCTCTTCCAGAGCAGAGCTCGAGGTAAGGACTCCATGGCAGGTGGCTCCACTGGGAGGGTAACTCTCCAAGCCCGCACCGTGGCAGGGCGTGGGCAGGGAGACAGGAAAGGGATGAAACCGACTCAGAGCGTGCTAGCCAGCAGGTGGCTGCTGTGGGCCCCTGGTCCTCAGTCTTGGAGAGCCTGTAGGACACACCTCGGAGTTGTCCCACCCAAGGCAAGGTGGATGGGATATTTACCCTCCAGAGCCTGTCAGTCATGGTTGAGGGCTGCTCCCAGAGAAATGAGCTCCCCAGCACCCCTGGCCTGACCCACGGCATAGATCCCTTCCTTAGGGGAAGGCGGTAGCTAGCTGTAGGATTAGTGGAATAGTGAGTGACGAGCAGACATGGGCAGGGCACCAGCCACATCTATACTGCATCCCCCAGAAGACTGAACTGAATTGAATTTAACCAAAAAGCATCCTTCTGCTAAAACAATGACAACAAGGATAATAATTCAGGCTGAAAACCAAGGGCAGGATGTGACCCCCCCCTTACCGCTCATGGAATACTCAGTCCAGCTCTCTTCTAAAAGCTGACAACGGGATGCGTGGCTGGCCAGAGAAATACCCCAGGCCTCCTTCTGCTCCGAGGGGGAAGCAGGGCCACTTTCTGGATTCTAGAAAAGAAGAGGACACCAGCCGTCCTTCAGGCCCGCACACCCCACCGAGGCCAACTGTAGGCTAACTGCAGAGGCCGAGGGCCCATAAAGCATGCTGGGTGTCTGTTGGTGGCTGGCTGACAGCGGGGCCTGTCAGGGACCAGCACTCAGCTTTGATTTAGCATCTGAGCAAAGGTTGAAAAGAAAAGCAGGGAGGAGGTGACTCCATTGGGTTGGGTAAAAATATTCACTCTAAGTGGTCGGGCCGGGAGTGTATCCATCCACCCTGGAAAAAGAAGAGCATTACTATTTAGATTCCTATATACAGCACCTCCCTAGTGTCTGGTGCTTTACATGGATCCCCCCCACCCACCGAGGAATAGATACCATTTCATCCCCCTTTTCGAGATGAGGGAGTGAAGGCTCAGACAGGGAACGCAACCAGCTCAAGGACACACAGCAAGAACTGGTCGGAGCTGGGATGAGGACCCAGTGCTGGGTCCAGAGTTTATATAGGGCAGTCCCCTCCTCAAAATGTATTACAGGAATCAAGGTTGTTCCAGGACACAATGGGAGGCAGTGAAGGTCAGTGGTTAAGCTGGGGCTCTGGAATCAGATTACCTACCCCTAGTCCTAGGTTTACACTAGCTGTGTGGTTTTCACTAAGTGATATAAACTCTCCGGGACTCAGTTTTCTTATCTCTAAAATGAGGACACAAAGAATATGTGTTTCCCTGGGTTGTCTGCAGATAGAATGATGTAAAAGTTTAATTTACTCTCCAGAGTCACTGATGCTTCAAAAATATCCCGCCCATGTCAGGGCAATTTCTAACTTGCAAGGGGCCCCTGGGGCGGGGAGGAAAAAAAACAAGCTATCAATGGTGGAAGCCCAGGCATTACACGGGTCAGATGTGAGAGGTGAGCTGAGCCTGTCTTTGGACCTTCATGCCCTCCCCCCACCCCTTCACAGGTCTCTTCCTCCTAATCCTGAGGTGCTGCCCAGAGCAGGGTGGCAGCCAGCCTCCTGAGCATCGTGTCAGCCAGTGGGATGGCGTGCAGCTTCTGTGCTAAGCACTTCACTGATCTCATCCTCCAGAATCTCAACTACAACCCCTGAGCAAGCTCCTCTTAACATTGCCATTTTACAGATGAGCAAACTGAGGCTCAGAAAGACAAGATTCCTCGCTCAAGTCACATAGCTGCTCAGCACCAGAGCCAGAGATCCAGCCCAAGCCTACCCAGTTCCAGAGCCCAGGAGTCCAGCCACGCTCAGCCATGCTAGGAAGTGTGAACTTCCTCCTGCACACTTCCCATGAAGGCGCTGAAGGTGGCTGCGTTGCCCTGGGCAGATGGCAACCTCACCATGCTGCTGAGCAGGTGCTGGGGGAGATTTGGTCACAGCTCGTCAGCCAGACTGGAGGCTCCCAAAGCCTCTCACCTAGTCGATCCCCTCTTCCCCTCCCCGCCAACTGCAGCCCTGTTCAGAACAGCCATTCTCCAGGAACATATCACCCAGCTGCTTCAGACTTTGCAAGATTTGGAAAGCCGTCTGTATAAGAAAGAAAGAAAAAAGAAAGAAAGAAAGAAAGAAAGAAAGAAAGAAAGAAAGAAAGAAA